>NW_004524674.1:9776031-9814337 GCF_000260255.1 Octodon degus | reverse complement strand
TTTTTTTAGACAGTGTCTTACTATGCAGTTCAGGCTGGCCTTGAGCTCACTTTGTAGCCCAGGCTGGTCTCGAAGTTGCAAGGATCCTCATGCCTCAGCCTTCTGATCACAGACAGGAGTGTGCCACCACACCCAGCTTTATTTTTGAAACAACAGAATAAATAATTTGTGGAATTATTTGAACTTCTCCCCACTATATAAAGAGAGAAAAAAAGAAAAAAGAATATTCTCATATTAGAAAAACTATATTTACACTTGTGTATCTAGCATATTTCACTTAACATTATGTTCTCAAATTGCATTCATCTGCCTATAAATGCCTCAGTGTTATTTCTCTATGACTGAGTAGTATTCCATTGTGTATAAATACCACATTTTCTTTATATCTTCATCTGTTGATGGATGTATATCTGTTTCCAAGATCTAGTTATTATAAATTTTGCTATTAACAGGGATATGTATGTATCCCTGTAATATGATGACTAACTTTTTGAGAAGAAACCTAGAAGTGGAATAGCTGGGTCAAATGGAATTTCTATTTTATTTTTTTGAGCAATCTCCTCAAATGATAGCCATTCTTTTTGGGTTAAAATGGTATGTTAGTGTATTTGTAATTTGCATTTCTGTAAAGGCCAGCAGTGATGAATATTTTTTTATTTATTGGCCATATGTACAGTTGCCCTTTTTTACTGAGTCTTTTGTTTTCAGGGGTCTAATTTTTTTGAGTAATTTATATATTCTAGATTTTTAGTCCTCTTCAGATGGCAAAAAATTTTTCCCATTGTGTAGGTTGTCTGTTGGCTATTTCCTTTGCTGCACAGAAGTTTTCAAACTTAATATGATTCCATTTGTTCATTTTTAGCATTTTTTTCTTGAGCCATTGGGGTTCTATTCATAGAGTCCTGTCTATACCTATGTCTTCAAGAGTTTTACTATTTTACCTTCTAGCAGATTGCCTCTGTATTACCATTTTTTCCCATAATTTTATTGAGAAACAAATAGCAATGAGACAGTTTCAAATCAAATTGGTAGGACAGTTTCGATAATTAACACATTGCATACTCTCTTCCTTGTGGTTTGTATTACCATTTAGATCTTTGATCCATTTTGATTTTACTTGACCACATGGTGAAATATATAGGTCTAGACTCAGTCTTTTGCATGTAGATATCCAATTTTCTCAAAGTACCATTTATTAAAGACACTATCTTTCCTGAAGTGTGTATCTTTGGCATTTTTGTCAAAGATCAGATAGTTGGATGTACCTGGAGTTGTCTCTGCTCACCCTATTCTGTTCCATTGACAACATGCCTCTTTCTTTGCCGATATGATGCTACTTTAATCACAGTATATTATAAAATCACATTTGTAGTTTAACTTCAACTCTGGGATTGTGATTCCTCTTGTTTTGCTTTTGTTACCCAGGTTTGCTTTTGCTATTCTGGGACTCTTCTGGTTCTATATGAATTTTAGGATTATTTTCTCTAGATCTGTGAGAAATACTGTTGATATTTTGACTGAGATTGCATTAAATCTGTGTATTAGTTTGTATGTATAGCCATTTTGGTTATATTAGTTCTGCTGTTCCAGGAACAGGAGGTCTCTTTATATTTTCTAATGTCCTCTTTGATCTCCTTTATCAGAGTACAGTAGTTTTTGTTTCAGAGGTCTTTCACTTCCTTGGTTACCTTAATTCTTAGGTAATTAATTTTTCTTGGTACTATTATGAATAGTGCTATTTTCCTAATCTTCTCAACAAGTTCATTATTAGTGTAGAGGAATGCTATTGATCTGTGTGTTTATCCTGCTACCTAGCTGAATTTGGTTATTAATTTTAGGAGCTTTTTGGTGGAATTTTTTTGAGTCTTGTAAGATTGAGGATCATCCCACCTGCAAATGGTACTTTAAATTTTGTCCTTTCCTTTTCATATCCCTTTTATATTTCTTTTTCTTGACTGATTGCTGTAGCTAATGTTTTGAGAATTATGTTGAACAGAAGTAGTGATATTGGATATCCTTGTCTTTTTCATTATTTTAGATGGAAAGCTTTCAGTTTTTTCCTATTTCATGTGATATTGGGCCTAAATGGCTTTTATCAGATTGACATAATACCGTGTTTGTTTTGCGGTACTGGGGGACATAATATCCTTTTATTCCTATTTTCTTCAGGGTTTTTATCATCAATGGATGTTGGATTTCATCAAAGGCTTTTTCTGGTTCTACTAAGATGATCATGTGATTTATTTATTTTTTTTTTTTTTTGCGGAACTGGGGATTGAACTCAGGCCCTTGTGCTTGCCAGGCAAGCACTTATTCTACTGAGCCATCTCCCCAGCCCCGATCACGTGATTTTTGTTCTTGTTTCTTTTCTTTTTTTTTTTTCCCCCTGTATTTAGGACAGGGTCTACAGAGTCTCACTATGTAGATCAGACTCTAGTGATCTGCCTCTGTTCAGCCTCCCAAGTGCTGGGATTACAGGTGTGTGCCACCATGCCCAGTCTCAATCACATCTCAGCACTCCTTGGGAGGGAGGCGCATAGTAAGGCACAGCAAGGCACAGCATGCCAGGGATCGAGCCCAGCCACTGTGCCCTGCCTAAGCAGGCGTTTTACTCCACTAAACTATCAGGCTGGTCCTTTGTTTCTGTTTATGTGATGGCATTCTGTTTATGTGTCAATTTGCATATGTTGAACCATCCCTTGCATCTCTGGGATTGAAGTTTACTCAGTCATGGTATATGATCTATTTGATGATTTGTTGCAGTCTGTTTGCCCTTATCTTGCTGAGGTTTGTTTGTTTGTTTATTTTGTAGCCAGCTCAGCCTACCCTGGGGCAGGGCTGGTGTGGCATATGGTGCTGGGGATCGAACTGTGGTCTCTGAGCTTGCCTAAGCTTGCCTAAGTGGTGCTTTAGACTGCTGAGCTATCTCACCAGATCACTGCTGAGGATTTTTGCATCTATGTTCATTAGAGAGCTTCGCCTGTAGTTCTCTTTCTTTGGTTAAATCCTTGTCTGGTTTTAGGATCAGGGTAATATTAGCACCTAAGAATGAGTTTGGTAGGCTGGGAAGATAGCTTGGCAGTCTAAGTACCTTCCTGGTAAGCACAAGGTTCTAAGTTCAATCTCCAGTACTTCACGCCTGTTATCCCAGCACTGGGGAGGCTGAGGCAGGAGGATCACTATGAGTCTAAACTACATAGTGAGACCCTGTATCAACAAATCAAAAAAGAAAAGAATGGTTTTGGGAGTACTCCTTCCTTCTCAATTTCATTAGTTTGAGGAATATTGATGTTAACTCCTCCCTGAAGTTCTTTTAGAATTCAATAGTAAATCCATTAGGTTCTGGGCTATTTTTTTTGGTAGGTTTTTTATTATTTCTTCAATTTCATTGCTTATTATTGGATTCAAGATTTTTAAGTCATCTTGGTTCAGTTTTAGTAACATATTTATCTAGAAATAGATTTCTATAAATAAATATATATAAATAATATTTTTTATCTATAAATATATATATATATATTTGTGGAATAGCTGCTAATTTTCTAGATTTCAGAGGTATCTGTTGTAATTTTACCTTTTTTCATTTCTTTGGGTTTTTTTCACCTTTTTAATTTCCAATTGCATTGATTCTTTCCCTTTTTTTAATTTTCTTGATAAGATTGGCTAAGGTATGTCTATTTTATTATTTCAAAGAACCAGCTCTTTGAGTATTTTATTGTTGTCTTAGTCTCTGTTTCATTGATTGCCTTCTGATCTTTATAGTTTCCCTCCTGTAAGCTCTGAATTTGTATTGTTCTTGTTTTTCTAGACCTTGAGATACGTCATTAGGTTTCTTATTTGGGCCGTTTTTCTGACGTGGGCATTTAAGCTATAAACTTCCCTCATAGCCCTGCATTCATTATGTCTCGTAAGGTCTGGTATGTTGTACTGTTGGTATCGTTTAATTCTAGGAACTGTTTTATTTCTTTCTGAATTTCTTCTGTGAACCAAGGATTATTAAAGAGTGTATTGTTTAATTTCCACATGTTTGCATAATTTCTGTGGTTTCTTTGCTACTGATTTCTACTTGCATTGCTGTGATTTAATGATCTTAATAATATGCATGGTACAATGTCTGTTCTTTTACATTTACTTAAACATACTTTATTAGCTAGTACATGGTTTATTTTGGACTAAGTACCATGTGCTACTGAAAAGGATGTGTATTTGGTTGTTGGGTGGAACATTCAACAGATATCTATTAAGTCCTTTTGTTCAAAGGTTTGATTCAATTCTGATGTTTCTTTGTTGATTTTTTTATTTAGTTAATCTATTTTGATAGTAGGGTACTGAGGTCCCCCACTATAATTATATTGATGTTTATCTGATCTTTTATGTCCATAAGTGTTCGTTTTATGAAGTTGGGCGCACTATAGTTTGGTCAATTATATATTTTATAATTATTATCTCTTCCTGTTGAATAGTCTGCTCACCAATATGTAATGTCCTTTTTTGTCTCCTTTGATCAGCTTTGGCTTAAAGTTCACTGTGTCTGAAAATGGGTTAGGTATTTCTGTTTGGTTTTGGATTCTATCAGGCTTTCTTTTTTTGTGGCCGGCTCAGCCCACTCTGTGGGCAAGGCTGGCATGGCATGTGGTGCCAGAGATCAAACCAAGGTCCCTGCACTTACCCAAGCAGGCACTTTTGACCACTGAGCTATCTCACCAGCCCCCCTGCAGGCTTATCTTTGAATCCACAAAATTCATTTGTTTTGAGGAAAAGGGGAGCATTTAGTTCAGGTAATATGTTAAATTAACAATGTGATAACCTTGTTCAACACTTTACAAGCTTTTTGATCATGGTAGAAGGGTTTAGTATCAAAATGTCTATTCAAGAAATGTAGTCAAGCTGAGTATGGTGGCACAGGCCTGTAATCCCAGCATTTGGAAGCCTGAGGGAGGAGGATCACAAGTTGGAGGCTATCCCTGTCACAAGAAGAAAAAATAAAAATAAAAGGAAATGTCATCATGTACTTCAAAATAGGTTGTTTTAGGGATGCTAAGGTAGAGAGACTACTTGAGCCCAGGATTTTGTGACCAGCCTAGAAAACACAGTGATTCCTTTCCCCATCTGAGGAAAAGGAAAAGATTGTTTCCTTTTTTCTTTTTTTTTTAAACAGGGTCTCACTATGAAGCCCTGAAGTTGAACTCATAATCCTCCTGCCACAACCTCCTAATCTGCTGGCCAAATAGCTCAGCAGATTAAAGCATCTGCCTAAGCAGATACAAGTGCCAAGAGTTCCCTCCCCCAAGGGCATGCGAGGTGGCAATTGAGACTGGGCGTGGTAGTAGGCCTGTAATCCCAGCATTTGGGAGGCTACAAACAGGAGGATCACTATGAGTCCAATCTACTCAGTGAGACCCTGTAGACCCTGTCCTAAAATACAAAAAATAAAAATAAAAAATAAATAAATGCTGGGGTTATAGGTGTCTTACCACGCCCAATTTATTACCTTTTTTGTATTCTACTTTATGTGTTTTAATGTCAAATAGCTAATTTCATGATCAAGCAGCCAGACCAAAAGATTATTGTTCAAATAATTAGGGGAGAGGGAAGAAGTAGGGATTGCATCTAGGGCCTTTGTACTGAGCTATATTGTTGTTGTGGGTTGCTCAGAATATGAACCAGATCAGCCAGATTGGAACTTGGAAAGCCATTTAATACTGAGCTCAGGGCCCCCATCAGCTCTCACACAGGAAAGGACGGAAAGGCAGCTAGCCCACGAAGCAGGAGGGCTTTTAAAACATGAAACCACATTCGGGTTTGGTAAACAAATTCATTGTCTGACACAAAACAGTGCTTTCAGGGTCATTGTGACCACTATCCAAACTAAATTTCCTGGGGCTTTGTTTTAGTTTCTGGTTATCTTGCACCTGAGTATCTGCAAGCAACCTTACGTAGCCTGAGGTTACAAGAAGTTAAATCCCTTTTAGTTTCCTTTTGAAGTCATCTCTGTTATCTAACTTTGTTAACAGGAATTGGTGAGGTAGGAATTTTATCTAGCAAACAGCAAGAAGCAGCCACTATTTACTAAACAATTTAGAATAGTGGTGAGTATACATTTTTACACAACAGAAAACACAAGATTTACATTTATAGTCTAAAATGTGAGTTGACCCATTACAATTGTCAGCTCACCCCTCCCCACCACATCCCCTCCCTTTGAGACAAGGTCTCACTGATTTGTTAAATTGCCCAGGCTGGGCTCAAACTTATAATCTTCCTGCTTCAGCCTCCCAGTTCTGGCATTACAAAGCAGACAGTTTTTCTGTACCTTATTCAGTAAATAAACTTGGCTCAGTATCACAAGCCTGTATACCCAGCTCCTCAATTGACAGAAGTTCCCTTGAGCCTAGGCAACATAATGAGGTGCCATCTCAAAAAAAAAAAAAATTTAACTGGTTAATATGAGAACAATAATAATAATAAGTCAGGCATAGTGACATACACTTGTGATCACAGGTACTTGACAGGCTGAAGCTTAATAGAGAATCACTTAAGCCTAGGAATTTGACATCAGCCTGGGAAAAATAAGCAATTCTGGGGGATTGAGGTAAATGGGAAGAGGGAAGGAGGAAGAAAAGGATGGAAAAGTGTGAATTGGAGAGTGAGGGTCTAACTCAGTGGTAGATCATGTGCTTAGATACATAAGGCTCTGGGTTCAATCCTTAACCCCTGCCCCCAAAAATAACTATGAAATATGTTCTTTAGCAGAGGCAATGGCTTTCACTAACAACATCTGCACTATTCTCCTATCTGGGCAGGTGAAAAACTAACTACAACCATTCTTAAAAACTGGGAGTAGCACTTTTTCTATGTTGTCTTTCTAGTTGAACATACACACTGGCTACTGATTTTGCATATATTTAACGGTACCTCCATCTCTTTCTTCCCTACCTAGAAATGGCTGGAGCTTTTGTAGCAGTGTTTTTACTAGCGATGTTCTATGAAGGACTCAAGATAGCCCGAGAAGGTCTGCTGCGTAAGTCACAAGTCAGCATTCGCTACAATTCCATGCCTGTCCCAGGACCAAATGGAACCATCCTCATGGAGACACACAAAACTGTTGGGTAAGAAGATTCAACATGAGGGCTGGGGAGATAGCTCAGTGGATTAAGTTCTTGCCTGGTAAGCGCAAGGTCCCGAGTTTGACCCCTGGTACCACCAATAAAAACAAAAAGAAGATTCAATATGTAATCTTCATGGAAATTCTGGAGAGCTAGCTTAGTTAAGCAGTAAGGCAAATAATAGTAGTCCCTCACTCAGTCACCTGAGTGAGGTAGAGAGGCTCCTGGATCCTTGCAAGTTCAAGGCCAGCTTGGGCTACATAGTGAATTCAAGGCCAGGTTGAACTACACAATGAGAATCCATCTCAAAAACAGGAATTTCCATTTAAGGTATAAAAGCATGGCAGAATACAAATTCTTTTCTATACAAAGTTTTACTGAGTTCTGTAGATATTCTAACAAAGTATGTGAATGGCTACTGCAGTCCCTCACTGTCAGGGTTTGACTTTCATGGACTCACTGTTTTGCAGGTTTTTTCCTATTGATTGGCAAATGCTTTTTTTGAGGTTCGGGATTTAATATAAATGTAGGTCTTAAAGCTAGATTGGACTTTATAAAATCCTGTAGACCAATATCTTGCTTTCAAGTGAACAGTATTATTTATTTTCACTGGACTCACAAACTTTACAGCCCCAACAAGTTGAGACTTCTCTAAAATGACAGAGAATGAGTATTAAAATCTCCTGATCAGGGCCCGGGAGATAGCTCAGTGGAATAAGCACTTCCCTGGCAAGCGCAAGGGTCTGAGTTCAATCCCTGGTTCCACCAAAAAATAAAATAACAAATGCCAGTACAACAAAAAGAACCTTACTCTGTTTAAAAAAAAAAAAAAAAAAAGTCTTTTTGGGGCTGGGGAGATGGCTCGGTGGTCTGGGGCACCTACTTGGAACAAGCTTGGCGGAGCACAGGTACCACGATTCGATCCCCCAGTGCCGCGTGCCGGCCAGCCCCGCCCCCTGGTGGGCTGGGCTGGCCACACACACACTCAATAAATAAATGTAATAAATAAAAATAAATAAATAATAAAAAAAAAAATCTCCTGATCTCCAATTCAATAATTTCTACTGTATCACTCAACTCACAGTTCCATTTATTTGTAGATTGTACACTTCACAAAGGTAGATGTCTCAAAAATATTTGAACAACTGTTACATATGAGGCGGCTTAGGGCTTTCCTTTTAGGATCCAAAGTGGAGATAAGATTACCTCTCCTTTCACCCTATTCTCTACAAGTGTACCTTCTGCCAACAGCACATAACCATATCTGTCCAGGGACGGCCCTAGGGTATTTCACTTCAGGGACAATATAAACATATACACATTACCCATGAGTCACCAAGTGGCTGTCAGGCAGTCCAGTTGAGGCTGACCATATAACCTTCTCCCTTTTTCTTTTGGCCTGCCATGCTCCTGTGAGTCTGATTGTTGTGTCCCTATTTATTCCCCAGGCAGCAGATGCTGAGTTTTCCTCACCTTCTACAGACTGTGCTGCATATCATCCAGGTGGTCATCAGCTACTTTCTCATGCTTATCTTCATGACCTACAATGGGTACCTCTGCATTGCAGTAGCAGCAGGGGCCGGAACAGGATACTTTCTCTTCAGTTGGAAGAAGGCAGTGGTAGTGGACATCACAGAGCATTGCCATTAACGTCAGAGTCCGTGGTGTGGCCTTATTGATTGCAGTGGGAAGCAGCTCAAGACGAAGACACAATTCCTGCTCCAATCATCCCTTCTTGTTCCTGTCTCTTTACACACACACATACACATACACCTGCTGAATAGAAGTTAGTTTACAGTTTCTTCTCCAGGGAATATTGTCTTTTCTAATAAGCTGAGACTTCCATTCCCCTTGCAGGAAGCTACCCGAGATGTCTTCTCCATCATCCTAGATTCTTGTCTAATCCAGATAGCTTTCTAGTCAACGATTTGATTGTCTGCTTCCTTTTTTTTAATCTGGGGTTTTTGTTTATAACATGATATATGAATTTGGTGGTTTTTTTTCTGGGTCAGTGATGGAAAGAGATTATCTTCAGCTAGTACTAAATGGCAGCTGAAAGATATTCTAGCCCAACTAACCCCCAGACTCAAACTTCACATTAAAAATTAAGCTCTTGTCTTTGGACTCCAAAAAAGGGGAAATACATTGTGCCTTTCTCTAGGTGTGATGTGTTGCACCAAAATCTTGGTAACATGCGAAAGAGTGATTTTGAGAGTAAATGTAGGCCCAGAACTTGTAGAGTATGTGTTCTTGAGTTGCTGACTCATTAGCTTGTATTCCACATAACGTTTTGATTAGAACGAGCATGTCAATCAAAAAAGACAATCAATTTGAGAAAACAGAATAGACATTTTAAAATAAAACCATTGACATTTTACGTTGACTTGATACCTTTGTTTATCCCAGCTTCACAAAGCAAGAGAGTTTGAATTTTTCCTCATTTTTATTTACATGTGTCTGCCTCAAAACCAGTGATTTTCAGACTTGTGCTTGCATCAGAATCATCTAGTTTGTTAAAGCACTCGTAATGGGGCCTTAACCCAGAGCCCTAAATCTGGCATTTCTAAGTTCCCGGGTGATGCTCTGGTGATGAACTAGAATAACACATTTTCAGAACGTCTGCTTACTGAAGAAGTACACCTCGGGTGGTGGGCTACCTGGTATTGGGCATGAGAATTTGAATTGCTGGTTGGTAGGTGGTATGTCTGGGCATGCCTCACCTAGGAAATGTTGTTGGTCATACTTGATCATTCCACAAACATTTACTCAGCTCCAACTCTGTGTATGCATACTCACACATATGAAGGACTATAAAACTATAAAGTACTTCTATCAACACATGTGAAGCATTAGTCCTCTTTTTTTTAAAAAAAAAAAAAAAGATCTGTGATTCCTTGGAAACAGTGTGAAGGCTGAGAGAGACCTTTGCTTTGCAGTAAAAATGAGCCAGTCATGGGGCCAGAAGGGCGAAAGTCCACCTTTCTCTTTAGAAAAACAGAGGAGTGTGGTCTGCTGCTGCCCAAATTTTCCTCAGCCTCTTGTCCATAATAGGTACATCCTTGTACACGGCATGACAGCCTTTATTATTACACTTGGGGGCTTTATTAGATCACACGTGGCCAAAACCTCTTTTCTCAATGAAGAATCACATTGAATTTTTATTCTGTTCAGTTGTTGGTCAATGCTGTAACCTTATTTCCAGACTACCTCTTTAAAGTGATTCTTCTTGTGCTTGTCTGTTCATTCCTGCCCTCCTTGGTGCTAGATCCAACTGTGCCTCAGGGCAGAGGAGATAAAAACAGTAATCCTGTTGTCCTGTGCTGTGGTTTTAAAATTTGTACTTTCTCTGTGGGTACCAATTAAATATTGAAGAAAAAATGTGTACTTCTGCATCTGTGAACCAAGAGTTACAAGCCTACCAGAGATTAAAATGTAAGAATCAACATTTAGACCTTTGTACTTTTTTTCACATTTCATTCCCTTGTAGTACTGATAATTAACACAAGCAAAGTGAGTGACAGGTACTTTACAGCCCAACATTAAGATAAATAACCTGTTGTATAAACAGCTTCTATTCCTTAAAAGCCAAGGAATAATAATACTATGAAGTATACATAAGAATTAATGCTTAGTGGTGACTCTGATGCTCTCTAGAAAGGCAGGCTTGAGCTGCTGTAGAATGCCTTCCAGGAACAGGACATTATCAGTGGGCTGAGAAACTCAAGGCCAGTTAAGATAAAATGCTATGACTATGAAACAGAGAAAAACCTCAGTTTGGGACAAGTCTTCAAGTGTTTGGGTAGAGATAATCTGAAAAACATGAGTTTAAGAGATCCTTGACAAGACTGCCAAAGGATGAAGCTAGTAAAGGAGAAAAAAGTTAAAGCTCAAGTTCATCTTTCTTGAGCTCACAGATTTTAATGACACAGTGATCTCATTGACTTTTCTGTATCTCTGTTCACTTAGAATTTAATGCCTGACCTCTGGCTTTTTTGGATCTAAACTTTTTTTTCCGTTTTTTTCCTTTTCACATGTTAGAAGACTCTGTCTCCATAGATATCTCCTTGGCATCTTATTTTGCTGACCTCTGTACCTTTCAGTTTATCCAGTGGGCATTGCTATGCTGTGGCTATAAGTACCAATCAGAAATTGGTATTTATAAACCGGGTAGAGACCTTAACAATGTGTCTGGAAGCAACTGTCCCACTTGAATTTCTACAAAGCTTGGTAAAAGGCTACCTAGTACCCACACCAGCATTATAAAATCTGGGGTGCTGTCTCTATGATGAAAGAACACTCAGCACCCCCACTGGCCACAGATGGAATCCTGTGTCCACTACAGCATTAAAAATTAAAGTTTCTTCAGTACTTCTATGGTAGAATTTTCAAAAATACCTTTTCAGGCTGTTAGTACTAGGATTGGGTTCCAGTCACAAGGGGATCCTCATAAGAAGCTGGGCGGTGATGCAGGGGGTACATACGCATGTTCTTTAAACTTGATCCTGCCCTTTCCAGCTGCTTCTTCAAATGATACATCTAAAGTCTGCATTCAAAATAATGCCTTAATCACTGGGTCTACAGTTTATGTTGACTGTTTTAGATTGTAAGCTCCTGAGAGCAGTATTGCTGTAGTGAGAATGTTTTAACAGTGTCATGTGCAAAGGAACAAAATAAATATTTTGATTTTGTGATTCTAGTATGTCTTTCCATCCAAGGTGCTATGAGATGCTGGTCTCTTCAGTCAGCATAAAGGCTAACCATTAGCATCAGTTTTTAAGATGTCAGGGTCTGTTAAGTGGCATGCTCCCACTGTCATCTCCCTGTACTCTTAAGTGATAGCCTAGCACATGCCAGAAGATCTACATGACCTTTTGCATAGAAGGCAGGATCGTCATGAAGCTGCATGTATATCCATATCCCAGGGATTCCTGAATTCAAAAGCTTACCATCATAATCCCTCTCCTGTTTATACCATCAGGAAGGACGCTCTGAACTGGGCTTGAAGGAGTTAACTGTAAAACTTGCAATGAGCTGCCTCTCCCTGGCACTGTGGTCCGCTCCCTGGCACTGTGGTAATGCCAGAATATTTGTGTCGTTTGCTGTGCTGCTGGCCCCCCATGGGCACCCTGCCATTCCTAAGTGCCTCCTTAGTGAAACATGAAGAGCAAGAACTTTGGAGTCAGTAGGCATGACTCTGAACTCTACCACTTACTAACAATGTGACTATAGGAAAAGTATTCTAACCTTCAGTCTTAGTTTTATTTGTAAGGCTTGTTTGAATTAGCAATTTGGATAAAGTACCCCACACAAAACAGGCATCCAAGCCATATGTTTTTATTATTTGATTATATTCTTCGTCTAGCACTTAGGAAAATGAAAGATAAATGCTTTTAGATAAGGTTAATAGCTCTACAAGCTTCTAACCAACTTACTGAGTTTGGGTAATCCAGAAATGAACAGATTCTAAGAAATAAAGTTGGATAAGATTGCAGTTGTACCAAGAGATTAACAGCTACAGGGGCTGGTGAGATGGCTCAGTGGTCTAAAGCACCTACTTAAAACAAGCTTAACAAAGCACAGGGTCCCCAGCACCACATGCCAGCCCGCCCCGCCTCCTGGTGGGCTGAGCTGGCCACACACACACAAGTAAATAAATAAAATTAAAAAAAAAAAAAAACAGCTACAATAAGACCTCAACTACTGATCTGGCAGTTGTCTCATTCTGTTAATAAAATGGCACGAAAATTCCTTGACACCTAACACTACTGTCCCTGCCGTCTCCACTTCCTTAGATTCAGCAGAGGAAGACCAAGAAAGCAGTGCAGCAATGAAGTTTACAATGGGCTGGGGAGATCACTCAGTAGAATAAGTGCTTGCCTGGCAAGCACAAGGTCCTGAGTTCAATCCCTGGTACTGCAAAAAGTAAAGTTTACAAGCAGTGGTTCAGAAAGCAGGTTGTGTTCAGATCTCAGCTCTATTACTTAATTGCTGAGCTTAGTTATTGTAAAATCAGAATCAAGTATCCTCACAGGAGTTAAATACATAAGGCATGCAGTAGTATCTTAAACAGTAGTGTTATTAGTAAGGCCAGAGAAGATGCTCAGGAGACATTGTTTTCGTGCTTCTGTGCCAATTTATGCTAGGGATTCATAGCAACAAAGCTGAGGCAGTCTTGTTCCTCCCTTCAATTTTTTATTTGCACTTCCGTAAGGCTTCAATCTAATATAACTTGGTTTTCCTATCTAAAGACAGTCATGAGAGGATTTTGTTGTTTTTGAGGTGTATGTGTGTGTGTGTTTGTGTGCAGTCTCACTCTGTAGCTCAGACTCGTAATGATCCTATTTTCTAGGGCCAGGTGTGCACCACCACACCCAGACTCCATCACCAGCTCAGCACACCTGGGTGTAGGGCGAGTGCGGCATGCGGTGCCAGGGATCAAACCCTGGCCCTCACGTTTACCTAAGCAAGCACTTAGTCCACTGAGCTATACCACTGGCGCTTGCTTTTAAGACAGATAAACTCAACAGGTTGAAAAAAAAATCAACAGGCTGGAGATAAAATTGAATGAATAAAGATTTTATAAAGAATATCTAAAGTACTATTATATATCTCTTTCTGAATCTCCCATATTTTTACTTAGATTTAAATGTCCTAAAAAGGGTAGATAAAATCCAATTATGGAGTCTCTAGAACTGACGATTCCATGGGTGTTTACTATCACAGATCAGTTTCTTGTTCCTGAATTTAAGAGATGATTCAAGATTATCCTAGGTTGTGCTACAATGTGTTCCTGTTGGAAAAATCATTAGACAAGTGAAAAATTGAAACAGCAACACTGTCAGGAGAGTTCCTCAGTTCTGCCTAATATTCCATCTCCCAATATTATAATCACAGTAGTTACAAAGCCATTCAGGAACACAGATCAGGCCCTTACAACTTGATCAGATTTATACAAAATCAATAGATCTAACAGCCACAAGGCCAGAGATCTTTGCAGACTGGGCATGGAAGCCACTCAAAACCTTGAATAAATGGGGTTAAATGAAGTTGGCAAGAACCAACCAGAACGTTCTGTACTTAGAATCTTTTAGTAAAGACATGAGGAACAATATTAACTTTTATAGAAGTTACCTTTCAGCATAAGCACTGGCCAGGCAAGCGCAAGGTCCTGAGTTCAACCCCCAAAAGGTTATCTTTCAAAGCCCAGGACTTAGCAGTGCTACTTTGCTTCATTAACGATGTCTCATATTTTCCAAAAATATATTTATTTTTAAAAACAAAAATCAGATGTTTTACACAGTAAAGTTTTCCAGAGACCAGAGTTCAGATTCCAGCTTAGTGTGAAAAGGTGAATACCAATAATTTCATGCAGAATTTATCTTTCTCTGCAGGAGGTAAAATAATCTGCTTCACTGTATGTACTCAATTCTCTAAATCTAGTTTGTATTTTTGCCATCATTTTATTCCATTCCAGGGCTCTGTCATGCAATGGAATCCATCTTTAAAATTCAAAATTTCCAAATTGAGATGAGCGATTGTTTGGTTTGGGTTGGGGTTTATAACCAATCCGATCATTAATCATTTGTTCCCGGCTCTTAGGGTCACTGCCAAGCCCAATGGCTCCTTCTCCATCATTGCCTCCTACAACATCCACATCTTCTTTCTGTTTCTTGCGGGTCTGAAAGTATTAAAATTTTAGGATTTAAGGCAACATTCTTTGAATTAGCAAATGTTTATCTGACATCTACTATGTACTGGGTATGTCATTAAAAAAATATTCAGGACCTAAAGAACAACAAACTGAGTACCCCAGGTTTTAGATACTTAAGGTTATAAAAGGGATACAGGCATGCAGTGATAAACGATAACCTGTATGCTCCAAGATACTATAGTCCAGTTGAGAAGCAAGCAAATAGACTATTTAGCACTGGATGATTAGATAGGACAGGGAGAAGCCCACATTGTCAGACACACGTTTATGTGTATGTTTTCAAAAGTTAAAAATCTTTAATTTTTATTCCTGGTACTACAACTCTACTCTACAGGGCAATATACCTGATACAACAACAAAAAGCTACAGTAGACCAAGGGTCTTAGTATATATCTAACTGATGCTACACGGAACTTGTTGCAAACTGGCTATGACATTGCCAGCCAAGAAGGGTTTTGTATTTAATCTACAGTAACATTTCTAACTACAGGTCATTATCCATTCTCTGGAAGATTTTTACATTTCCTATAATGCATCTTGGCCAACCGCCTCAAAGTAATCTCTACCTTTCCTAACAACTCTTCCCTCTCCTAAGAAATGCAGCCCTTTCCCACTATATTCAGAACGTTCTACTACAGTATCTACCACCACAAGGACTGCCTCAACTTTCTCCATTAAAACTGTCCCCCTCATATGTCCACAATTTGACTGCTATGTTCCATTACAATTTCCAAAATCATTAGTTTTCAAAGATAGCATAGCTACCACTGCCAAAACTTCAGCTATAACTGTCATAGCCTCTATTATAGCCACCATATCCACTACAATACCCTAGTTTCCACAGCCTAGCCCACTACAATAGGCTCTTGTACTGCTTGAACCAGAACCACCTAAACCTGTTACAACCACCACTGCCTCCCCTTCCACCAGTTTCCACCATGGCCAAAATTACTTCCACCACCTCCAAAGTTTCCCCTGCCCCAACTTCTCTGTGACCCTGTGGGCTATATCTCTTGCTTTAAAAGGGTCTTTTGCACTTTGCAGATACGCTAATTAACAATGTAGTATTTCTGAACAAGAACTTTACTAACTGTATCATTATAAAGTTATAAGCAAATCCTTGTCCACTCCCAATTTTTTTTAGATAGGATGTGGCCCAGGTTGGCCTTGAAATCATGCAGTCTCTAATGCACAATTCTCCTGCCTCAGCCTCGTGAGTGCTAGGATTATGGGTATGTGCCACAACTCCCACTTCCACTTTAGTCTTCATAGACATACTTTTTTTTAAATCATTCATTTATTTATTTGTTTGTTTGGTACAGGGTCTTATTATGCAGTTCAGACTCCTAGTGATTCTCCCATCTTAGCCTCCCCAACGCTGGCATTACAGGCAGGCACCACCATACCTTGTGCTCCAAACCTGGTTTCAGTGGCAGCCGGAACATGGTGCTAGGGATTCAACCCAGTTTCCTGCACCTGCCAGGAAGGCGCTTAGACCGCTGAGCTGTCTCCCCAGCCCCCTGACATACTTTTCAAAGTAGCCTCTCAAATTATTTTCTGTATTGTCTCTAAGAATGCCAACAAAAATTGTCTTCACTGTTAGATGTGTGCCTGGCTTACAGTGTGCTCTCTGGTTCTGCTCCATGCTCAGCAAGTTTATGTACCCCAGCTCTCACATCAACACAACCCGTGAGTGCCACCTCTCCAGATGTTCTTATACTATCCTCTGTTGGTATGCTTTGTGTCTAGTTGTTCCTCCAAGGCCTTATGCAGCTATTGGGGTGGCTTCTAGGGTTTGTGATTAATTCATGACCCAGTGCTGAGATTATGGGTATGAGGGCAACAGCAGATCTGAGGTGGGGAATCTGCGTACAAATAAGGTAGGGAGAGGCTTGCTAGCTGCTGCAGCCGCTGCTCCTCCCTTTGCTCTCTACTGTTTTTCCACCACTATGAACAGCTGCTCACTGCCATGTGCAGCTCTGCCTTGGAGCCAGCAGAGTATACACTGACACCTCCACTGTGAGCTAAAGAAATAAACCTTTCCTTTCCTAATTTTGGGTGTCACATATTTTGTCCCAGCAACAAGAGAAAAGTAATTGAAACATCTGTACTTCAAAAGTTCACATAAGCAAATAAATTTTCTGAACTGCTCTGGTTCCTTGCAATCACGGCCTTTTGTGGCAGTGGCTGAAATCAGGCTAGGGGGGACCTGGCAGTGCTTTATTACCATTTGGAGATCATATGTGATGCTGAGGTACATCTATTTTATATTAGAGGAGGCCAGGCTTCATTTTATTTTCACACAACATTTTGGTTCTTAAATCCTAAGGGGCTACAGAAGTCACAAAGTACATTTCAGTTTGTTTTCAAAAGGAGAAACTAACAGTGATCCCACAGTAACTACTACCTGACTGTAGATATGACATTGGATGATAGCAACTTGCTCTAAAAGGGTGAATAAAAGTTTGATCTGGAGCTAGTGAGATGGCTCAGTGGTCTAAAGCACCTACTTAGAACAAGCTTAGCAAAGCACAGGGCCCGCGGTTCAATCCCCCAGCACCACATGCCAGCCAGCCCTGCCCCCTAGTGGGCTGATCTGGCCACACACACAAATAAATAAATAAAATTAAAAAAAAAAAGTCATAATGTCCAACAGAGCATTAAGCATATTTAAAAAAAAAAAAAGTTTGATCTGGAGTTCCTTCTTAGGACTGATTAAGCACTACAGTGAGTCAGAGCTGGGTGCGGAGGTGCACAACTGCCAGTCCAGCACTCTGGGAGGCCGAAGCAGGCGGAAAGCAAGTTCAGGAGGCCTATGGGGAAAGCTTAGTGAAACTTTTGTTTTAAAAAATTAAATAAATAAATAAATAAATAAATAAACAGTCTAGGGACATAGCTCAGGGCAAAGGTCCTGGGTTCAATCCCCAATATCTTAAAATTAAAGAAAAAAAAAAAAAGTAAAACCAAGTATTGGGCCAGGGTTATAGCTCAGTGACATGAGCTCTTGCCTGGAAAGTGTAAGGTCCTGAATTTAATCCCCCATACTGTGAAAAATAAATAAATTTTTGAAATTCTGAAAAGCTAAGTATTATAGTGAAGCAAAGTACAGATTGAGTAGACCTTACCCAAAATGCTTGGAACCAAAAGTGTTTCAGATTTCAGAGTTCTTCAGATTTTGCAATATTTTAATACACTATGGAGTTAACATACCCCTAATCTAAATACCTGAAATCCTCCAAAATGCAAAACTTTCTGAAGTTATCTTATGCAACAATCATAACAGCCCACCTGATTCTCTTTAGTTTATCTATACAACCAGTGAGTGACATTAGAAACTTGTACACAAACACCTTTATGAAAACAGGTTCTAGGGGCTGGTGGGATGGCTCGGTGGTCTGAAGTACCTACTTAGAGCAGGCTTGGCGGGGCACAGGGACCACGGTTCAATCCCCCGGCACCACATGCGAGCCAGCCCCGCCCCCTGGTGGGCTGAGCTGGCCACACACACACACACACACACACACACAAATAAATAAATAAAATTTAAAAGAAAACAGCTTCTAGCCAGATGTGATGCAACACATCTGTAACACCAGCATTCTAGGAGGCTGACATGGGGAATCACAGGTTCAAGCCCAGCCTGGGCAACTTAGTGATTTAAAGAGACAACCCTACCTCTAACTCAATAAATACATGCAGCTTGACAGCGTAGCTTAGTACAAAGACTCTATGTCCTAGTGCCACAAAAGAGAAAGATAAACATATAAAAAGACAAAGGAAAAACAAGTTCTGAAAATCAGAAGACTCTCATTCTGAGAATATCTAACTGAAATCATTTAAAAGTGATCCCACTATGAACAACTACTGGCTACTGCAAAATCTAGTCAGACTAAATATAATAAAACTAACTTTAGCCTAAGATATGAAGTACTAGTTTTCTATATATATATATATTTTTTTTAATGTATTTATTTATTTATTTGGTACAAGGTCTCGCTACACATGGCATGCCATACCAGGGATTGAGTCCTGAGGTCCTTGCACTTGTGAGGCAGGCACTTAGACCACTGAGCTATCTCCCTAGCCCTAAAATACTAGTTTTCTACTGATTCCATTTTAGTTTTGGGAAAGATAATCCTTCCTTCCAAAATTGCTTTAAAATAAGTCAACCCATTACATAACTGCCTTTTTTCTTTCTCAAACAAAAATGTTTATGAAAGAAAAGGCAATACAATCAACCATAGGCCAAGCATGGTGGCACACAACTGTAATCCCAGAGTTGATTTTGGTGACAGAAGGATGTGCATATCCAGAAAGTGACAAAGAAGGCTGTTTTTTCATGGAGCCTTCAATCAGGTATTTCCTCCAGTTTTAACATGTGCCAGCCTCAGAATGATGTCCTGCATGCCTTTCTCAATTTTATCACTTAATGAGCTGCCTCCACTATAGGACATAATCTCCTCTTTCATGAGGGCATCGATTTCCTTGAAGATGTCCTGTATTTTGATCCAGTATGGGTGGTTTGCCTTCTGCTCCAACTCTTTGAGAAGATATCTGTCTCCTCGCCACCCTCTTCCTAGCTTGCTGAATGTCTCCTCTTTCTGTAAGTACAGAGTCCATTTCAAAAATATTGCTGGTTTGTTAGAATCCTCTCCAGTTTCTTGTAATTTTTATCACATAACAGACCATGAAAGTTGATTACTTGCTGCGCTATACTTTTTAATTTCCTTTTGAATTTTCTAAAGACTAGTAATGGAAGGATGCTGGTTTCCCATATCCATATTTGTGTTGTGTTCAGCTGTACAAGCACTGTGGCTCCCATGCCATCTAGGTCTGCCGCCTCCACCGTAGTCACTGCAATAATTTAGCAGAGAGACCGACTCAGTAGCAAGCCGACTCTGCACTGTTCAGTCTACTGGTATTTTATAAGACTCATTACATCTGAAGATTACCCCTACCTAAAATACAAGCTTAGTAATGCATTATCAATGTAAGTTCTTAAAATGTGACTGTTGCGATAAAAGCAGGGGTGGGAAAGAGCTTATCAGTCTTAATACAAAGCAAGTTGTGTTTGTGGATACATACAAGATATAATGTCCCCTGCTATACGATATAAACTTGTATTAGGATAGCAAATGAAAATAGATTTGTGGGCCAACCAAATAGCTCAGCAGATTAAAGGGCCTGCAAGCAGGTGCAGGGGCCAAGGGTTAATCCCCGGGGCCTGCCATGTCAGCCCCAGCCCCAGGGCCCGATGAGATAGCAATTAAGACTGGGCATGATGGCGCACATCTATAATCCCAGCTCTTGGGAGGCTGTAAACAAGCAGATCACTATGAGTCCAATCTAGTAGTGAGACCCTAAACACCCTGTAGACCCTTCCCTAAAATACGACAAAAAGAGAAAATAGACTTGTATTACACCTTCCTTCAGGAAGAAATGGCAAAGATGGATATACTAATCCTTTTTGTTTTCTGAGACAGAGACTCACTGTGTAGGTCAGGCTCACCTTGAATTCACTACATAGCCCATGTTGGGCTCGAATTTGAAGCAATTATCCTGCCTGGATTACAGGCATGTGCACCACTATGTTCAGCAGAGATACTAATTCTTGCTTCAAGGACCTCATGGCCCAGTGAAGAAAAAGAGAAAACATACATCTGGAACAAAGAGTGACAGTACCTATGAGAGGTATCACCACAGGGGCAAGAGGCTAGGTCTGGACCGAGCAGAGTCAACAGAAGGTAAACAGAGCGCTGTGTGCACAGGAACTGCGATTAAACTTGAAGATAACTTGGCAATAAGAGATAGAGATGAGCACCCTTAGGTCACAAAGAGCCTTACGTGGCATGCTAAAAAAATTTGGACTTGTTTGTTTGTTTGGTACCAGGAATCAAACTCAGGACCTTGTACTTTCCAGGCAGGCATTTGTGCCACTGAGCTATATCCCTGGCCCTGAAATTTGGACTTTTTCCCAAAAGCCTCCACGAATCTATGTCCTAGAAACAAACCCCTAATACTACGTAGCAAGTATTAGATATAACAAGGCCACATTTAAAAGTATATATCAGAGGGCCTGAGTTTAATCCCCGGTTCCACAAAAAAAAAAAAAAAAAAAAAAAGTACATATTGGGCCGGGGACACAGCTCTGTGGAATAAGTGCTTGCCTGGCAAGTGCAAGGTCCTGAGTTCAATCCCTAGTATCACCAAAAAAAAAAAAAAAAAAAAAAAAAAGGACATACTGACAACCCACTATAATGGTATATATTTGTAATCTCAGTGGTTGGCAGGCTGAGGCAGCAGGATTGCAGCAATTCTGACACTAGCCTGGGCTACACAATTAGCTCAACCCCAGCCTATACTACACAGTGAAACCTCCCCCAAAAAACCAATAAATGGGCTGGTGAGATGGCTCAGTGGTCTGGAGCACCTACTTAGAACAAGCTTAGCAAAGCACAGGGACCACGGGGTTCAATCCCCCAGCACCACATGCCACCCAGCCCCGCCCCCTGGTGGGCTGAGCTGGCCACACACACATACACACATAAATAAATAAATAAAATTTTAAAAAAACAACAATAAATGTAAATTCTAAAAAACGCTATGAAGCTGTAGTCCCAGCACTTGCGAGATGGGGCAGGAGGACTGCTGTGAGTTTGAGGCTAGCCTGGGCTACATAGCAAGACCCTGTCTCAAAAAAAAAAATTGAGGGCTGGTGAGATGGCTCAGTGATCTAAAGCACCTACTTAGAACAAGCTTAGCAAAGCACAGGGACCGCGGTTCAATCCCCCAGCACCACATGCCAACCAGCCCCGCCCCCTGGTGGGCTGAGCTTGCCACACACACACACACATAAATAAATAAAATTTAAAAAAAAAAAATGAGTCAGAAGGATCACTCTGAGTTCAAGGTCAGCCTGAACTGTATAGTCAGGCCATCTCAAAACACTACAAATTCTGAACCGGTTCATTCAGGACCCCTCCTGTCTCTCAGGAGCTATTCGTATTTCCCATTCCCCTTCTCCAGTAAATTTTCCTACTAAAACAAAATAAAAATAAAAAATAAAAATGCTAGGGCCAGCCAAATAGCTCAGTGGATGAAAGCACCTGCAAGCAGGGGCAGGGGCCAGGGCTAGGATCCCGGGGGCTGCTGCAACAGCAATTGAGACTGGGCGTGGCGGCGCACGCCTACAATCCCAGCTCTTGGGAGGCTGTAAACAGGCACTCCAATCTAGTAGTGAGACCCTGAACACCCTGTAGACCCTTCGCTAAAATACAATAAAATAAAAAACTAAAAAGTGCTATCGAAAAACATGGTACTGGGCTGGTGAGATAGCTCAGTGGACTAAGCACCTGCTTTGGTAAATGCAAAGACCCAGGGTTTGATCCTAAGTCCCACAAACCACTGCCAGTGTCCACCCCACTCCCAGGCACACAGAGGCAAACTGAGAACGGATGTGGTAGGGCATGTGGTGCACGCGTGTAATCCCAGCACTGAGGCTAAAAAGCTGGAAGATCACTGAGTCTGAGCTGTCTAGTGAGACTCTGTACCAAATATGTAAATGAAAAAAATTTAAAAATTAATTAATATAAATATAAAAATAAAAAACATGGTGCTCTGTGAGAATTTAATGAGAGCAAGGCAGCTTAGACAGGAAGGTCACATCCAACTAGATGAGTTCAAAAGAGCCTCTCAGCCCAGGGAAGTGACATCAAAACTAAGAATGGAAGAAAGAAAATACACTCAAGGCAGAAGAAATTGGTACATACAGATTTGTAGCCTATAGAACTATGAAAAGAGTAAGTGATGTTGTAAGTCACCACCATGCAGTACCTCGCCATGGCAGTCACAGGAAACTAACACATTAAATCTGAGATACCTGTAAAGCAACAAAATAGATTTTTCCAATAAACTGTTGGTGCAAGAATCTAAGGTTCTAAGGCCCCTATACTATGGGTCCCTAATTCCTAGAACCTATAAACATTGTTTTAAGTATGTCCGAAGGGTTGAAAGTTGTACTTTTACCTCTAGGTCCTTGCGAATATTCTCAAACTCTTCAATGTCATCAAGTTTTAGCTCCAGACGCGTTGGTTTCCGTCGCAGCATACTGAAGTCAACACAAAAGAGTGAGACCCAGTGAACTACGGCTGCTAAAAGTGGCAGAGAGGAAGAAAAGCTGCAGGTGATAAGATGCAGCTACAAATATGAGATCAATTTGTAAGTGTGCACACTAAATTGAATGGCAGTATTTAAAAATTTATTTTGAATCACGGACTAATGAAGTCTTTAGGTACCTGATTATTATATTTTTATTACGCGATATGGAGACCTATAACACTGTAATTTTTTTAAAAACTCTAAAAGAGCTTAAAAAATAGACAATTACCTGTAAGAGATAATTCTAGGCAACAATTTCATGCTATAGTCATATAACTCAAAAAAATATGTTAGTTAAAAAACTAAAGGTAGCCAGATGCAGTGGCCCATACCTATAATCCCAGCTATTCAGGAGGCTGAGGCAGGTTTCCTTGAGCCAGTTCAAGGTCAGCCGGGGCAAAACAGCAAGATACTGCATCAAAAAATAAGAAAGAAGGAAAGAAAGAAAATAATGAATAATGCTATTATGTCTTACTTCTATATATAGTAACAGAGTCAATGGACAAAATCTGCCCTACATGGGACTCATCAGAGATTGTGATCACTCTTGGAGCCAAAATCGGTTTGCTAGGGCTGGGAAGATGGCTCAGTGGAATAAGCACTTCCCTGGCAAGGGCCTGAGTTCAATCCCTGGTTCTGCAAAAAAAAAAAAAATCGGTTTGCTAAATACCATGAAAACTGTGAACTTACCAATTCACAGGATTATCCTCAGGCGCTAACTCAATCCAAAATGGGTAAAACATTCAATAAACAAACTCTTCCTGTGCTCCAACTACCAGTTAAAAGGCTGTCTGAATCTGTAGGGAAACAGATAAGTAAACAGAAAACTGTAACACAGGGTACTAAGAACTCTGATGAAGGTAAATACAGGGGCATTGCATAGGTCCTAGGCCAGTCTGGGCTGCACACGGATGACAGACAAGCCTTCCTGTGGGAAAACTATACCTATTTTACAAAGAAGTTGAAATGAGCTGTTCAATTTTATTAATAATGCCAGTCTCCTATAAAAATTACACATAGAGGTCAATTCGGTGAGGATTAAATAATGATGATGTAAATGAAAATTCTGTTAAAGTATCTACAAATATAGATGATTTTAACACGAATCACTGATATTTAACATTTCAAATTGCTTTGTACTAAAAATCACTATCTTGACGACAAAGTTCCAAAGAGGGTAAGGAAGTATTTAGAAAACAACCGGCAGACGGCCTTTTCGCCAACTGTGAAAAGCTCACCAACTCACCTCTTCAGGGCAGTATAGAAGGGCAAAAAGAGCTAGCTCTTGGAGCGACAGCAGAGGTTTTAACCCCATTACGCTACCGATGTTGAAAGATTAGCTTAACCTCTCCTAAGACCTTACTTTCTGTTTGTGTCTGTATTTTACAGTGTGACTGCAGAGTAAACTCGGTAACATTACAGCTTGACGCTTAAACGCTCAAAAAATAAACTGGGGAGGGCTGCCTGAAGTATAGCGTTGGGAGAAGTCTGTCGTTCAGATCCGCAAACGCAACTATTCTGAGAATCTTCACTCCTACCCAGCCATACTGGGGAGAAAAAAGAAACCACCTTATCTTTATCTGTGACATCCCAGCAACCGGCAGGGCAGACAACAGTGTGCATGCAATTTCCCTGACGCCTTCCTACCCACAATCCGATTCTATATTCAATTTAAAGAAAGCATTAAAGACAACAACAAAGCCAATCCGAAGCGCCTCCTCTACGTTTTTATTTTACTTAGGCGCTCTATTTTACTTAGGCCGTCTCTTGGAGTTTAAGCTCTTACCCCGTTCGGAGGAGCCCCAGGGGGACTTCCGGATCTTAGAGAACAGCCTTCTTCCCATAGTTCCAGGGCAGCACTCTAGGGTCGGGGACAAGGATGAGGGTTCCCATGGCAACATAGCCCCATAGCCCTCCACTCAGGGACGACGGAAAGCCCTCGAAGCCTGGGGACCCTCGGTTTGCGCTCGACCTCAGTCCCCAGCCACGCGAACCGCTTACCTACCTCTTTTCAAGCGTCTCTGCCCCTCCCGGAACCTCGGTTCCCGCTACGAATCTATAGCTTGGTTAAAAAAAAAAAAAAAACTACATTTCCCAGACTGCTCCGCGCTGCTCTTCCCGCAGAACCTCGCCATCTGTAAGCTTTCGAGGAGACTCACTACCCTCGACGAGACTAGAAACTCTACTACAGTACTACGACTCCCATCATACCTCGCGCCTCCCAGGGTGCCGCGTTGGTCCTAGATGCACTTCCGGCTGATGATGCAGTTCCGCTGTTCTGGGCGCGGGGTGGATGGTCTGAAACGTAGAGCGCGGCTTGATCTGGTGTTTCTCGGCTCCGGAGCCCAGAATGGCTTCTTCACGAGCCTCCTCCACGGTACAAAGCTATGGATCTCAGCTCACTCTGGCGGAGAGCGCAGGGAGGGTGGGGCTTCCCCCAAGAATGGGCCGTTAAGGAGCAGACTAGGGAGTGGGGGGCTGGGGTCAAGACTGCGGGACTCTGATGTCCTAGAGAATGGAGCAGTTTTTCTGCTCTCTTAAGTGCTTTCCTGTGACATAGATCTCTGCGCCTAACCCTTTGTGACCCCCGAACGATGAACACTTCTTCACTGGTCCAAAAATGGTGCTCTGAAATGGAGAAAGGTCTTGCCCAGGGGCGTTGTTTTTGAAATTTTAATGAGGCCTCCTAACTGCTAACTTACTGACGCATCTGTGAAAACGTTTGACACAAGCGCAGTAAAGTTATAACTCGTTTCTGCTTACCGCTGGGCTGGTTATTTCAGTCATCCTTGCTGTTCTCAAGCGATGAGCAGTATATCAAGTGTCATAAAATCAGTTACACTTCCAGCGGAATGAACTAAACATGTTCCAAGGCAAACCTTTCATAGACAATAACCGAAGGGGCCGGGGTGATGGCTCAGTAGAATAAGCGCTTCGCTGGCAAGCGCAAGAGCCTGAGTTCAATCTCCGGTTCCGCCAAAAAATAAAAAATAAAAAAATTTTAAAAATAGCAACCGAGACAACTTCACGAGTTTTGTCCACATCTACCTGCCAAATTTTAAGTGAGAGGCTGAAACACCCTTTCCCTAACCCCACAAAACAGTGAAGAACAGCTTTACTCGAATAAAAGGTCTAGTGAATTTGTTAATGTGTATAGTGTGACCTTTAGTTTGTGATGGAGTTAGGGCTCAAGGGCAGAATGATCTTCACCCTTTGTGGAACTCTGGTAAATTGCTAAAATTAAACTCTAGATTAATCCGGGTCTTTGATTTAACAGGCAACCAAAACTAAAGCACCTGATGACCTTGTTGCTCCAGTTGTGAAGAAACCACACATCTACTATGGAAGTTTGGAAGAGAAGGAAAGAGAACGCCTTGCCAAGGGAGAGTCTGGGATTTTGGGAAAAGAAGGACTTAAAGCAGGCATTGAAGCAGGAAATATTAACATAACTTCTGGTAAGATGCAGATTACAAGTCTGTCATTAGCTTTGGTGTTCTCAATTTTCTGTAATAAATGTCTTCCCAAACTTAGGTACTGCCAGCTATCCAGGTTTTTTGGTTTGTTTGTTTTTTTAGCTTATTTAGTCTAGGGTCTTACTACACAGATTGGACTCGTAGTGATCCTCCTGTTTTCAGCCTCCCAATCACTGAAAACTACTGGCTGGCACCAGCACAGCACAGGCAGAGATCAGCCCTGGTCCCTGCGCCTGCCTAAGCAGGCAGGCACTTTAGTCTACTGAGCTATCTGGCCTACCCTACCCAAGATTTTAAATGTCAAAAACTTTAGTTCTTCAACTTGCTGCTATGGATTTATACTTTGCCTACCCCTCTTAGCATCATCCAGAGAGTTCTTATAAACTTTTATATAGTCTGTCTTTTAGTAATTTAATAAAATTTATTCAATATACAGTTGGGTTCAAATTTATTCCATGTGTCTTTTTTTTTTTTTTTTTTTTTTGCATAACCGGGGATTGAACTCAGTCCCTTGTGCTTGCCAGGCAAGCACTTATTCTACTGAGCTATCTCCCCGGCCCCAATTCCATGTGTCTTTTAGAGATGTAATATAGTTCTAGTGTAATGAGTTAATGTAAAACTAAATGTAAAAAGTTACTCTGTTCAACTTTCTGTGACCCTACTTCCTTATAAGACCACAAGGAGGCTTGGTGTACCATTGATAATTCAATAGACTGAGAGTTTCCAGAATAGACCTACAAAATGAATCAAAAGTCGAAGTGTTTTTAACTGTGCAAAATAACTAAGGTGTTGCTAACCATTAAGGTGTTGCTAACACTAAGGTGTTGCACTTGCCAGGCAGGCACTTATGCCCCTGAGCTATCTCCCTGTCCCTCTGGTTTGGTTTCTATGTTGAGAACCCATAACACTAGTATTGGCTTGCAGCTAGAGTAGTTCGTAATACTAATACCCTTTTTTAGTTCTTTACTTATTCTTTCATAAAATGAAATAATCTTAAAAAAAAAAAAATGAAATAATCTTTTTCTTATAAAGGCAACAGTTTTAAAAGAGCAAACATTATAAAGTCTTGCATTAATCCCTGATGTGCTGTGCTGCCCCGCCCTTGGGGCACACTGAGATGTAATTGAGAGCGCCTGTAATCCCAGCACTTTTGGGAGGCTGAAAACGGGAGGATCACTACAAGTATAGTGAGACCCTGCAGATCTTGTACTAAATAAATGAATAAAATAGGTGGCCAGGGAGATAACTCAGTAAAATAAGCACTTGCCTGGCAAGTGCAAGGGCCTGAGTTCAATCCCCAGTTCCACCAAAAATAAAAATAAAATAAAATCTTGCGTTAATTGAGCATATATTTATGTTTTAGTACAGGTACAAAAATTTTTTCTATAGGGGCTAGAGAGATGGCTCAGTGGTCTAAAGCACCTACTTCGAACTAGCTTGGCAAAAGCATCAGGGACCGCGGTTCAATCCCCCAGCACCACATGCCAGCCAACCCCGCCCCCTGGTGGGCTGAGCTGGCCACACACACCTCTCTCTCTCTCTCTCTACCACATGCCAGCCAACCCCGCCCCCTGGTGGGCTGAGCTGGCCACACACACCTCCCTCTCTCTCTCTCTCTCTCTCTCTCTCTCTCTCTCTCTCTCTCTCTCTCAAATAAATAATAAAAAATTAAAAAAAAAACAATAGTGAAAAAAGAGACCATTTTAAAAAAAAAAAAAATTTTTTTCTATAAATGAAACCATAATGTATTTTTTAGTCTACATTTTTCACTATGTACTGTTAAGGATATCTTACCATATAAGTGACAAGAGTTTCAATTTTTGTTTTGTTTTCTTTTTTGGAGCCAGGGTCTGGTGTGTAGCCCAGGCTAGCTTTGAATTCACAGCAGTTCTTCTGCCTCAGCCTCTGGAGTGCTGGGATTAGAGGCATGCACTACCACACCTAGCTTAGAAATTATTTCCTTTCCCCATTTGAATATCTGGTGAATGTGCTGATTTTGCCTTTTCTTTTTTATAGGAGAAGTGTTTGAAATTGAAGAACACATCAGTGAGAGACAGGCAGAAGTGTTGGCTGAGTTTGAGAGAAGGAAGCGAGCTCGACAAATCAACGTTTCCACAGATGATTCAGAAGTCAAGGCATGCCTCAGAGCCCTGGGGGAACCCATCACACTTTTTGGAGAGGGCCCTGCTGAAAGAAGAGAAAGGTGCCCTTCCTAAATATTTCCTCTCATTTATTAATCACTGGGTTCTAGTTCCAAGTCCACTTGATCTTCAAGCTGAAGCTTCAATGTCTGAGATAGTTTTAGCAGAATCCTGGGTCATGTTTATATAGTTTAGCCTTTGGTCACAGTCTTAAGCCTCTTTCTTTTTAGAAACAGGGTCTTGCCAAGTAGTGCAGGCTGGCCTCAAACGAGGTGATATCCTCTTGCCTCAGCCTCCCAAGTGCTAGGATTGCAGGTGTGTGCCGCTACGCCTGGCTATTCTTAGGCCAGTTTTACTCTATTGCTAACTTCTCCTTATGAACTGTGAAGAGGGTGAGTGCCAACATAGTCTCTTCCCACTGTAGTATGAAATTTGAGTAGGATAAACATTGTTGAGCTTCAGAAGCTTTGATATCAGATATGTTCCATTTCAGTGACATAAAACATACTGATAATTTTTTTTTTTTCCCTTTGTGGTACTGGAGATTGAACTCAGGACCTTGTACTTGCCAGCCAAACGCTTATTCTACTGAGCTATCTCCCTGGCCCTAATTTTTTTTTTTTTTTTTTTTTTTTTAAATAAGACTTCTTGTGATTTGAAGGTTCTGAGGTATCAGTGAAGATTTAGTCATATGCAGTTATGAGGCTATCCTCTTGACTATTGTGATGGGACTCCCCTGTCCATCATTGGCCTTCTTGGAAAGCTGGTTTATGTTTACACCCATAAGGTCCTTGCCCCTAATGTATTCTTTTTTTTTTTTTTTTTTTTAGGAACCGGGGATTGAACTCAGGCCCTTGCACTTGCCAGAGAAGCGCTTACTCCACTGAGCCATCTCCCCGGCCCCCCTAATGTATTCTTGAACCCATTGCAAACTGATTAACTCTTATCACCTGGAAGTTGTACTTCATAAAAGTCAGCTTTACTAAAAATAGCCCTAAGGGGGCTGGCAAGATAACTCAGCAGACTAAAGTGCCTGCTTAGGCAAGCTTAAGCAAGTGCAGGAACCTCATCCCTCTCTGGCCTTGCCCCCAGGTTAGACTGAGCTGGTCAGTTCCAGGCATGGTGGCACATGCCTGTGATCCAACACTGGGGAGGCTGAAAATAGGTGAATCACTATGAGCCGGAGTTGTGTAGTCAGACCCTGTAACAACCAAATACATTTTTAAAAAGCCTAAGGGCTGGGGCTGGTGAGATGGCTCAGTGGTCTGAAGCACCTACTTAGAGCAAACAAGCTTAGCAAAGCACAGGGACCACGGTTCAATCCTCCAGCACCACATGCCAGCCAGCCCCGCCCCCTGGTGGGCTGAGCTGGCCACACGCACACATAAATAAATAAATTTAAAAAAAAAAATAAAAAAAAAAGCCTAAGGGCTAAGGAGATAGCTCAGTGGCATGAGCACCTGCCTGGCAAGATCAAGGTCCTGTGTTTGATCCTCCACACCAAAAATAAATTGATAAATTAATAAAGATAGCCCTAGTAGATTGACAGGTACTCCCTTCTCTTCTGCTTTTGCTCTTGCTTCTTGAGCTCATTACGTAGAATTCAGTACTCCCCATGGTTTCAGACATTTCAAGATTCACTGGATCTTGAAACATATCCCAGTACAGATAGGGATGGGGATGGACTACTATGTCTTTAACCTTTTTTTTTTTTAATCTGGTGGAACAGGAGCTTAAACTCAGGTCCTTGTGCTTGCCAGGGAAGCACTTATTCCACTGAGCCATCTCCCCGGCACCTTTAACCATCTTAAACTCAACTGTTTATATTCTGATATTTTTGATTACAGGTTAAGAAACATTCTCTCAGTGGTTGGTACTGATGCCTTAAAAAAGACAAAAAAAGATGATGAGAAATCTAAGAAGTCCAAAGAAGAGGTAAAATATGTCTTTGGCTTCCCAGCATAAGCAAGAAAGAAATGAGGGACTATTCTTATTATCTATTTTCAGTGGTATTCTTGGGGGAGGGGGAGAAGAGGAAGGAGGAACAAGAAGAGGGGGAGAGGAAGGGAGGAGGAAAAAAATGTTTGTGAAGATTCTGCCAGTCAGGAATATTTATTGACAGTAACTTAGATTCTTGTGTGAATATGAGTGGAGCTAACTTGAGTTTTCAGGGAAAAAGTCATAGTACTCTCAGGAAGGATTTTTTTTTTTAATTTTTTCTAGGTGTTTTTTGTTTTTTGGTTTTTTTTTTTGTTGTTGTTGTTGTTTTTTTGGCTGGCTCAGGCTGCCTTAAGGTTGGGTCTGGCAAGGCCTGGGGAGCTAGGGATCGAACTACAGTCCCCTGCACCTGACTGGGTTTGCCCCAGCAGGCGCTTAAAGAACTGAGCTACCCAGGAAGCCCCCAACTCTTGGTATAACTCAAGAAACCATTTTTGAAACACTAAAAACCTAGTAAGACATTATAAAAAGAAATACAATAGAATATCCATATGCCTGACTTCATCTGCCTCCTGAACTAATTTGCCTTTGTAGGAAGTGATGCTATAGGGTACAGTGTGGGAGGCACTGGTGTGCGTCAGACCTAACATTTCTGCTTTTGATTTGCTATCCAGTATCAGCAAACATGGTATCATGAAGGGCCAAACAGCCTGAAGGTGGCTAGACTATGGATTGCTAATTATTCACTGCCCAGGTAAGCTGAGTAGCTAGAAGAAACTTACTCTTTTATGAACTGAGGATTGGCTTTCTTGTGTTGGTGGCTGTGTGAAATTAAGTTATAGTTATGTGCAAAGCCTTGTTGTCCCTTTGCTCTTAGTAGTGATGCTTTTGTTTCACAGGGCAATGAAACGCTTGGAAGAGGCCCGTCTCCATAAAGAGATTCCTGAGACAACTAGAACATCCCAGATGCAAGAACTGCACAAATCCCTCAGAGTAAGATGTTCTCCATGATTGTCCAATATCTTATCTTACTAAATTTTCAGCCAGCCAGATAGCTCAGTGGGCTAAAGCACCTGCTTATGCAGGCACAGGGAGCAGGGTTCAATACCTGGTGTGCCGTGTCAACCCCACCCCATGGGCACGCTGAGAGGCAACTGAGACTGAGTATGGTACATGCACTTATAATCCCAGTGCTTGGGAGGCTGAAAACAGGAGGATCACTACAAGTCTAATCTGTGTAGTGAGACTCTGTAGACCCTGTAACTAAGTACATTAAAAAAAAAAACCCTAAATTTTCTACTTTGGCCCACATTGAGTAAAGGGAAAGGTAACTACAGTTGTTTCTCCCTGCTGGAGCTGTCCAGTGTGAGTGATGCCATATCAGTTAAGGTAGCAGGAACCCATTATACTTTGCATTCAGCACAGGCCAATGGTTCTACTCTTGACCTCTTTTTTTCTTTTATACCACAAATTGAAGTTAGGACCTTATGCTTGCCAGGCAGGTGCTTATGCCCATGAGCTATATCCCTAACCTTACTTCTTTCTTTAAATTTTAATTTTTTTCCTTTTTGAGACAGGGTCTTGCTGTGCAGTTCAGGCTGGCCTTGAGCTCACTTTGTAACCCAGGCTGGTCTCGAACTCACAAAGATCCTCTTGCCTCAGCCTCCTTAGTGCTGGGATTATAAGTGAGCCCCACCATGCCTGGCTGCTTCTTGTAGGTCACACCTGTGTTTTAAATCTCTCCAAGGTTTGCATTTTAGAGGTAACTGCACAGAAACTTGTGATAATAAAGCTAGAAAACAGCTAAATTTACAGATAAGCCGTGATCCCACTCTTTCCTTAATATGAGTGTCTCCGAAAGTGGGAGAGGCTTGGGGTGGGTTAAAACTGAAGGTAGGTTGGTTGCTTGGTGGAAAAGCCAAGGAAGTCTTGAGCTGGTCTGTGAATAATTGCCATTTGTCTTTTTGTTTGTTTTTTTTTTAAGTCTTTGAATAATTTCTGCAGCCAAATTGGAGATGATCGGCCTATCTCTTACTGTCACTTTAGTCCTAATTCCAAAATGCTGGCCACAGCTTGTTGGTAAGTTGCATTTTACAGTAACTTTTTACTAAATAGGGGACAAACTCAGAAAAAAGTACAATCTACCTTAACTATTACTTCTTCCTCTGCCTTTCACGGTCACACCGAACTACAAATGCTAGGGCTCTCCCTGCTGTGTAATAAGACATAGGCTTGAGCCCCAAGATCCTTGGCATGTAGCAGTCTGTCATGTCCTCAACGCTGGCACTTTGGAGATAGCGAGTTTATAGACCAAGTTCTGTGGTCTGGCTCTAAGATACATAATTCCACTAAATTTCAGTGTTCTCTGTAAAATGGAATGAGATAGTATTTCTAAAGCATTTTGACTTGATAGTGCCTAACATGCAGTGAGAACTGAGTGGGTGTTCAGTAATGGCTTTGTGTTTTCTCTTACCACCACATACACTGAGAATTCTTAGGGTGTTGTAACTTTGTTGTCTTATTTGAGTTTTGCTTTTTTGAGGCAAACTTTTGACTAATGAGAGAAGAAACTTTCTTTTTTCTTTTTTCTTTTTTCTTTTTTCTTTTTCTTTTCTTTTTTTGTGGAACTGATGGTTGAACTCAGGTCCTTGTGCTTGCCAGGAAAGTGCTTATTCTACTGAGCTATCTCCCTGGCCCCGGAAACTTTCATTGAATGTATGTAAACTACTTAACTAGGCAGAAATTCAGATAGTGATTCAAGAAAAAGCCAAAAATCTCTGCATATCTCTCCATCTCTCCCTGCCTCAGTTACCTCGACTCTAAACTAGAAGTGGTAATTCTTGCCTTAGCTGCCTCGGAGGTCTGTTAGATCTTCTGAGACTGTATATGTATTTTATATTACATACACACATATTGTTTAAAAGAAGCTTCTTAGATTTCCAAAACAAATTTTTTTTTAATTGAAGTATTTTACAGGTGACAAAATGATTCAAATTTAGTATATGTGCTGCCGAAGTGAGCACAAAATGATTCAAATTTAGTAGCATTTTTGATAGGTGACTCGTTCTGTCTTCCCCTGCAGTTTTATCCAAAAATTAAGAACAATAGTAGCTTGTGCACATTATAGCTCAGTAGAGGCCTCTAGTTAGTTGCCTAAGAACTGGTTATAGCTGTGTCTTCTGTTAACATTATTATAAGTTTTTTTTAACATTATTATAAGCTGTTTTTTGTCTGCCACTATAAAGCATATAGAGGGTGAGGAGAGATTGTCCTTTATTGATGTTACCCAGATCCCTTTTCTTCCCAGACCAACCCTGGCTGAGATGCTTTCCTTTGTATTTGATAGGAGTGGGCTTTGCAAGCTCTGGTCTGTTCCTGATTGTAACCTCCTTCACACTCTTCGAGGTAAGCTAGCATCTTGTCCAGGTAAGTTAGAGTGTTATTTAGATCCCACTCTCTCCCAGCATAAACTCTGTTAAGCAGTAAAACTGCCTGGCACTCAGACCCCATGCTGCCTTGAGTTTTTAAAAGTTAATTTCTTTCTCCCTCTCTCTGCCCATCTGTCTTTTTCTTTCTTTTTTTCCTATTCTTTCTTTCTTAAGTCTTGTTCTTTTGGTTTTTGTTTTTGTTTTTTTTGCGGTACCAGGGATTGAAATCAGGACTCTGCGCTTGCCAGGCAAGTGCTTATTTAATGAGCTATCTCCCCAGGCCCTTTTTCTTAAGTCTTGTGCAGTTACCCATGATTAAACTCATGATCCCCTTCCATATCCTCCTGAGTAGCTGAGATTAAAGGCATACAATTGATTCTTTTTTTTTTTTAATTTATTTATTTAATTCATTTATTTTTGTGTGTGTGGATTGAACCATGGTCCAAGTGTTTTGCTAAGCTTGTTATAAGTAGGTGCTTTAGACCACTGAGCCATCTCACCAGCCCCCATACAATTGATTCTTGATTTGATCTAACAGAGTTTGGTTTTCTTAAACCACAAGGTGAGACTGTAGTGACCTTATAGCTTTCATGTCTAACCACACTGTTAGCCTTTTCCAGTGTCTGAAACAAAAAACATGGGGGTTTTGTTTTACTTTTTAATTTTAAATCAATCTTTTTTAATAGTAGTTGGATAATCACTTTTTCTGTATACATATACTTGTTCTCTAGTATAAAAATACTTGTAAAAAAAAAAATACTTGTATTACAGTGCTCATCATTTACACATAGATTATGAAAGTGAAAAGGTAAAAACTCATTAACTTTCACCTCTTTACACTTCTTTAGGCCATAATACAAATGTAGGAGCGATTGTATTTCATCCCAAGTCCACTGTCTCCTTGGACCAAAAGGATGTCAACCTGGCTTCTTGTGCTGCTGATGGTTCCGTGAAGCTTTGGAGTCTTGACAGGTATTGCCATTTGCAGCCCATCCTGCCATTCCTAAAGTAGGTAGGTGATTGGCTGGCCCTCAGGACCTCAAGATAAGGATCTGGCATTAACCCCAGAGATAATGCAGACGTCAGCATACTATAATGTGAAAATAGAAATGAGATTTCATTCTTGGACCTTTTTGTAGCACAGGAGATGTGCTGAGTTTTTCTCACAGTTAACTTTGGGCCTCACTTTTTGTCTGTAGCATAGTGGTCACTGTTACTGGCTGCAGTTATTCTGGAAAGAATACCAAATACGCTGTTCGGTAGAAGACTAAATATACTAGTCTTGGCCGGCTGTTGGCTCTTAGCACAGTCACAGGGCAGAGGAAAGCAAGGTACTACCCAGTAGTATTGTCAAAGAATGCTCCTGGTACCTGTGTCATCCTTCTCCTAGGATTTTCCTACTACAACAGGTTTAATTTTTTTTTTTTTTTTTTTTGGTTATTTTTACTAGTCCCCTTAAAAATTTGGAAGCACCTTTTTGGCAGAAATTTGAATTCAGTTGCTTAGTTTCTTTCCTTGGGAAAACACAGCAAGGTTTTTATTCCTGAGTTTTTTAAGAGTTAATTAGTGTTTCCAGTCCTTGCCAGACTGGGTCTTAGCTATGAGCACAGCAGATTTTAATTGGCTGTGGTAATACTTAGCAATGTTGGTTCCCTTGGGGCAGTAGTTAGTTCTGTGTGTGCACATTGATAAAAGTTCCCTTTTTAATTGCCCTCATTAGAGTTCATGTTTATTTCCTTCACCAGTGTTTCAGGTCTTCCTGTGGTTCTGAGAAGCCGACTTTAATGATGATCAGGAAGAGGCAAAGCCTCTTGTTTACTTGGGAATTCCTTTTTCCACTTGTGTCCTTGAATTGTCTAAGATCTGAGGAAGATTTATCTGTAATCCACTTACACCAAAACTATTTAATTTCGGTGTCCTACCTTTACCAAAATATATTTTCTTTCTAGAATCCAAGCACTGCTTTGGTGCAGAGTGTACTTATCAGACTAAAGTACCTTAGTTTTCTTTAATCCTAAATGGCATAGTATTAAGAATTTATTATCACAGTTTATTGAAGGTAGCGGTCAAGTTGTCCTGTGCATACAGGAGATTATCCCAAATGTTATGTGTTTTGTTTTTGAGACAGGGTCTCACTATATAGCTCAGGCTGGTCTTGAGCTCATGGTGATCCTCCCGCCTCAGCCTCTAGAGTACTGGGACTACAAGTGTGCACCACACGCTCAACCACTTTCCCGAATCTTTTAAACCTTGCAGAGTGGTCTAAATTATTGTTAGCCCTAATGTGAAAGGTTTTGTTCTGTCTTTGCTGTTCTGAGTATTGAATCTAGGCCATGGTTGGCAAGTGCTTTACAGCTGAGCCACATCCCCACCTAGACCTAATGTTTTAATAAATTGAGTTTTTGGGGGGAGATAGGGATGGGAGGGAGTACTGAGGACCAAACTCAAGACCTTGCACTTGCCAGACAGGCGCAACACTGAGCTGTCTCCCCAACCCAACAAATTTTTCAGTGTAGTTACGGTCTTCCCCACTTACACAGAGTGGCATAGGAAATAAATTCAGTGAATATTTGTAGATCTTTAAAAGTGTTCACTTACATATACATATGTTTGGTTTCTTTTTAGTGATGAACCAGTGGCAGATATTGAAGGCCATACTGTACGTGTGGCCCGTGTAATGTGGCATCCATCAGGACGCTTCTTGGGCACCACCTGGTAACTCCCCCCCCCCCCGCCCCTTACTGTCTTATTCATATAGGCCTGTGGCGTTTTAGTAACCTGTTTAGTTATCAGCTGGGAAAATTTTTAGAGCAGAGATCTTCAGGTAGTACTTAGGCTGTAGTGAATTGAAAGAGTGTGTATGATATAGGGAGGGATAAGTATATTTACTTTTAAACTGCCACAAATGTATTAGAAGTGTTAATTTCACTCTTAAACACACACACACACACACACACACACACACACACACACACAGCGTTAAATCTCTGCCAACAAATCAGTTTCCCTTTCTGGTCTTGTAAATTCACTGAGACTAGAATCTCTCTAGAACTTTTCCTTTGGGATATTATAAACATATAGTGGAATGATATTTTTAAATTTACAATTTGATCTATTCAAATGTGTACCACCTGTGACCCACACCTGTCAATGTTTAGGACATTTCTATCCCCTAGGAAAGTTCTGTCATGCCTCCTGTTAGTCTCTTCCAAAAGAACTAGTCTGATTTCTATTATGATAAATGCTGTCTATTCATACTGTATGTATTTATGTCCGAGGGTTATTTTGTGTGTCTTTTATTGTTGATTTTTGTTTTGTTTTTACTTAGTAGAACACTTTTAAGACTCATTCCTGTTGCTACATGTATCATTAGTTCCCATTTATTGCTAAAGAATAGTTTATTGTGTGTGTGTTGATGGACACTTGGGCTTATTTCCACTTTTTGGTGAGTCAGGATGAAAGCTGTTATATTCTTGTGCAAGGCTTTTCCTGGGCATATGCTTTTCTTTCTTTTAAGTAAATATCTTGGAGTGCAGTTGCTGGATCATAAGATAGGTGCATGTTTAACTTCAAACCTCCAACGTCTTTCTTTTTTTAATGCTTTCTTTTGTGGGGGTGGTTCAGCCCACCCTGAGGGCCAGACTGGAGCGGCATGTGGTGCCAGGGATCAAACCACAGTCCCCTGTGCCTGCCTAAGCTTCCCTAAGCAGGCGCTTTAGGCTGCTGAGCTATCTCACCGGCCTCTTCTAATGATTTTTTTTTTTTTTCCAACCTCTTTTTCAAAGTAGTTGTACTACATTATGTACCCAAACTGCTGGATGCTTTACTTTCTTCCCGACATCACATGTTGTCAATCTTAACATTTGACCTAGTGTAAAAATCCAGAGGGTAGTGATATCTTACAATTTTGGTTTTTGTTGTTTTGTAGTACTGGGGCTTGAACTCAGTATCTTTGCTTCTTTTTAATCTTTTTCTTTTGAAACAAAGTCTTCCTAAGTTGCCCAGGCTAGGGGGCATACGGGTTAACTTAGTTGTTTAAGCACCTACTGGGGCAAACCTATTCAGGCTCAGGGGACCACGGTTTGATCCCCAGCTCCCCATTCCTTACCAGACCTGCACTTAAAGCAGCCTGAGCCAGAAAAAAAAAAAAAAAAGAAAAACTCTTCTAAGTTGCCCAGGCTAGGCTCAAACTTGCAGTTCTGCAACCTCAGCCTCCCAGAGTTTTAGAATTACAGGTTTGCATCACCATACCTTCTTTGTCAGTAATTCTTATTGGCCTGGTAACTATTGGTATTGGGTACTTGGTTACATGACTACTAATCTACATGTCCTTTTTTTCAGATTTTTTTTTT
>NW_004524674.1:9761268-9775666 GCF_000260255.1 Octodon degus | reverse complement strand
TACCCTGGGGGGCGGGGCGGGGGCCAGCACAGCAGGGTTTGAACCCCTCCACCAGTGCATATTGATGAGGCTTTCTTTCTCTCTTGAGGTTGCATTGGTGTTCTTGTTGAAAACAATGGACTGTCTGTATACTTATCTTGGTCTATTTCTGTACTCTGCTCCCTTCCATTGATCTATTTGATTTCTGTATGCCCAACATCCACTGTATCTAGATTCAGTGAATGAAGACTATGACTAGGATGAGGAAAGAAAAAAGGCAATAGACTCTTCACTGATCTATTCTTAAGAATTCTAAGTTAGCTGGTAGAGTGGATTAATAGGAAGTCTTTCTATTTAGTACCGAAGACGGATAGGCTTAGTTGTGGAAGCATTGTATATTGCCAGAAAGGAATTTCTTATTAATATGGCTGAACAGTTTCACAGGCATAAGTTAATATGCTACAGTTATTTATAACACCTTGTGGAAATTGAAGCATTTTGCTCGTTGACTGAGGTATGGTTTGGTTTTGTTTTTCTAAAGCTATGATCGCTCATGGCGCTTATGGGATTTGGAGGCTCAAGAGGAGATCCTGCATCAGGAGGGCCACAGCATGGGTGTATATGACATTGCCTTCCATCAAGATGGCTCTTTAGCAGGCACTGGGTAAGGCAGCTTCAGCAAAACCAAGGGCAGCTCAGTAGTCTTCCCTCTGATGTGAGCCTGCTTCCACAGAGGAGTGGCTTCAGTGTTTATGTATTACCTCGTCAGGGGACTGGATGCTTTTGGTCGAGTTTGGGACCTGCGTACAGGACGTTGCATCATGTTCCTAGAAGGCCATCTAAAGGAAATCTATGGAATAAGCTTCTCCCCTAATGGGTAAGTGAACTTGCCAATTTAGGGTTGAGAGGGTTCTTTTGACAGTACTATTTGTTTCTAACTTTGATAATGCATCTGATCCACAGCTACCACATTGCAACAGGCAGTGGTGACAACACCTGCAAAGTGTGGGACCTCCGGCAGCGGCGCTGCATCTATACGATCCCTGCCCATCAGAACTTAGTGACTGGGGTCAAGTTTGAGCGTAAGCTTTCCTCCTCTTTTAGGCCTAAACAGCAGACAAAAATTGTGCTTCCATGGAAAACAGGCCATGTTTTAGCTTAGCTTAAAAGTGCAACAGAGTATAATTTGATCTCTGTTAAAGAAGCAAATTAGAATTCCCTTCCTTTGTGCCATACTCCTACACTAAGCTATGCTAAAGAATCCTTGTTACCAGGAAGTAGACTTCATGAATGCTTTGCTCCATTCTTACCTGCATGGATATTCCTAACACTGTATTGTTAATATTACTATATCTGATTATCTACCTGGGAAAGAGCCTTAAGTTCTTTTTTTTTTTTTTAAAGATTTTTTTATTTATTTATTTATGTTGTGTGTGTGTGGCCAGCTCAGCCCACCAGGGGGCGGGCTGGCTGGCATGTGGTGCTGGGGATTGAACCGCGGTCTCTGTGTTTTGCTTAGCTCAGCTTGTTCTAAGTAGGTGCCTTAGACCACTGAGCCATCTCACCAGCCCCGAGCCTTAAGTTCTTAATAAAGTTATTTTTTTCTCTGTAGTCTACCTGTGGTTGTCCCTTTTTCCTAGAAACCTAGTAGGAATATAAAATTAGCAAGTTGAGTCTTTCTGAATATAAAAATTCCTTCTTTTTCAAAGTAGTAGTATGCCTGGGCAGATTTTTATGCTTTTGTTTTCTTAAACTCTTTTGAATAGTCCTGCTTTATTTGGGGGTGGGGGGGTACCAGGGATCAAACTCAGGACCTTCAACTTGTCAGGCAGGCACTTATACCTCTGAGCTATCTCCCTGACCCCTCTTAAGCTCTTTTGAATGCTGGAATCCTGCCAACAGTTTCCTTTATTCTGTCCCACAGCTATCCATGGGAACTTCTTGCTCACCGGCGCCTACGACAACACAGCCAAGATCTGGACCCACCCTGGCTGGTCCCCACTGAAGACCCTGGCAGGCCACGAAGGCAAAGTGATGGGCCTGGACATTTCTTCTGATGGGCAGCTCATAGCCACGTGCTCATATGATAGGACCTTCAAACTCTGGATGGCTGAATAGGCAAGTCCATGGCAGAAGAACTCACCTCAGGCTGCCCTTTAGGAGCCATATTCTTCAAAAGAAAAGAATTGATGCATTTTATTTGTTCTATCATGTTTCCTGCCAATTAGCAAGTATAGATGCTCAGTAGAATTGATTTTCCTATGGACTGGGGAGATGGCTTAGTAGAGTAAGTGCTTGCCTGGCAAGCACAAGGACCTGAGTTCAAGCCCCGGTTCCACTAAAAAAGAAATTTCCTGTCAGCTCCCAAGTGGGCAGCCTAGCCCTACATGATGGCAAACCCCTTTTGAGGTTGAAAATTAAATTCTCATCTTCAGGCCTTTCAGAGAACTATATAGACATGATTTTTATTAATTACATTTAAATGTTCTACCATCTTCCTCACAGCACTCAAAATTGTGACTACTATCCATTTTTAGTTCTCAAAAACTTGCTTTTCATGGCGCATGCCTCAGGACTGCACGTGAGCCATCCAGCGAGCAAGCTGTCTGGACTGTATTCTGGAAACCCAGGAAGAGTGTCTTACCACTCACTGGTTGAACAGTGCCTGACCTGACAGTGAGCCCCATTCATCAGAATGAGAAGTGAGGCAGCAGACTGCAGCTAAACTGGTGATCATGCAGGAAAGAAGCCTGGACACTTGCTGTAGAATTTACTTGAAGTGCTGATTGCATCAGGAAACTTGGAACCAAGCATTGGTTAGAAGACGTCTTTCAAGTTTGGCATTCTTCCTGTTACCCTAAAGCGCAGCCACTGTGTCAGGATTCAAAGAAATTTTTGGAATTGTACAGCTCTGTTGTACAGCTTCCTTTCAGATGGTTAAAGGATGTACTTCATGTATTAAAGGGTACTTCATGTCAAAAATAACAAAAACATCTCTAGTGGGCATTCCTACATATGAACCTTCTTCTCTTTCTTACATACTTGGTAACAGCAAAATCCTACCATTAAAAAAAAAGATTCTTTAAAAAAAATTTTTTAGAAAAAAAAAAATTTTTTTAGGAGGCTACAGATAGAGTATATAAAATCCTAGATTCAATCCCCAGCACCCAAAAACAACCCCCATAAAAAAACTGAAGTTAAGCATTTTCTGATTCATAGACCTTAATCCAAGGAGGTCTATTTTGTTTGGTTTTAATCTAGAATGATTTGAGACATGGGTTACTCAAATTTTGGTCTCCTGGGTAAGCACTCTGTTATCTGTCCTTTTAGGCAGAGGGCAAGGGCTGTTGGCCTCATGGGCCAGGCTAACAGCTGTGTGGGACTCCATAATTTTCAGCAAGTGTGTAGTGATAACTTCCACCTCTTTCCACACTGGATATACATCCTGTGGACTCTGAAATGATAGCAAGTTTGCACATAAAATTCAGAAAAAGAGTACGTACAGAGGAGAATTAAAGCTTTATAATAGCCTTTGGTATTCAAAACTTTTAATGCTGGCTCTGGTGGTATATGCTTATAATCCCAGCATTTAGGAAGCTGAGGCAGGAGGACCACCAGAATTTCAAGGTCAACCTGGGCTACATAATGAATTCAAGCCTAGCTTGAACTACACAGACCTGCTGTTCAGAGAGACTGAGGACAGCTTTTCCTCTTCTGCAAATTAGGAATGTGTGAGTATAGCCCAGTGTACTGCTTTTAACGTGATTTGAATTATAGGACTTCCCAATTAGCTCAGTTGTTTAAAGCACCTACTGGGGCAAAATCAGCCACAGGGTACCGGAGTTCGATCCCAAGCTCCACAAGCAGCAGCACCAGATTCGCCCTCAATGCAGCCTGATCTTGCCAAAGAAAAAAGACAAAAATCCTTCTGATTTGAATTATAACCAAGTAGTTGCATTTTTCTGTGTAGGGGCTAAGCTTGAGAATTCCCTAATCTGTCTGTCCCCTGTTGGATACTGAGTTCTACAACTTAGATATAGTATACTGACAATGGTTTTTAAGTTTCTCAGGTTTGAATTTTACTACTCCCTTAGTGTTTTCTGGTGATCCCAAAAGGGTAACATTTGGGCAAAAATGTTGCCTAACCCTTTGGTAGGTTGTCTGGTGGGATAACCATTTCTTCAGACATCATTGTAGGAAATGGTTTGCTGAGAAACCCAAAGCCAGATGTAGATTTTCATAATGACTGTCATGAAATCATGACATCATAGTTGCCACTTAAAGGAATACTTCATGCATATATAACGTACGAGGCCCATGTAGACATACTATTTGACCCTCACAATCATAGTTTATTCCCTGGTCTGTTTAACCATGTGTGATCTTATGAAGAGGTTCTATAGGGCTGAGTATATTGGCCACCCTGGCAGTAAGACCATTGCAGGGACTATGGCCTATACTAAGTCAGTTTTTTGTTTTTGTGGTACTGGGGATTGAACTCAGTATCTTGCACTTGCCGGCCAGGTGCTTACTCTACTGAGCTATCTCCCCAGTCCCCTAATGAAGTCACTTTTGTAACACTGCCCTATCGATATGTCAAATGACATGCCAACTGGAACTAATTTCCCTTTTGCTGCCTTGGGAGCGGAGGAGCAGCACAGTTACTCAACAATGGGGTAACACAATCGAGCATAGCAGCAGGGCCCAGGTGTCCCTGGTCTTTTTGCTAAACACAGAAATACTCTGTTGAGTACCAAAGGTGTTCTTGCACATTTCCGAATGCCCTGTGAGTGGAAATGAAAATAGAAGATGCTGGGCTGGGGAGATAGCTCAGTGGCATAAGTGCCTGCTTGGGAAGCGTGAGGTTCTGAATTCAATGCCCAGTACCCAAAAAAAGATGCTGTGATATTAAGTATATCTTTGCTATATGAATTAACTCAGACCTGTATCTTATTCGGGGGTACAGCAACCACTCCAAGAAGAAAAGTTCCACTTTGAGTCTGTACTGCTAATTAGCAAGGTGGCTTTAAAGGCAGCTGAGCTGGGAGTAAAGTTACTTAGGCCAGCAGGCCATTCTGCAGAGGCCCATGTCCCTTCTGGCATCCCTTGGCTCTTCTCTGTACCCTGCACTAAGCTGCTGGAGCCTTTCCCTCAGCCCAGACAGCAGTGGTGAGATCACTGCCTAACTTAACCTCCCACAAAGTTAAGGAGCGCAGACGTGAAGAAATGAAGTCCGTGGGGAGAGGGAGTCCCAGCGTCTGTAATTATCTTTGACGGTGAAACGGAGAGACAGATGCTTGTCCCTGGTGGGATACATTGCAGCTTTCCAATTTCGTAATGGAGTTTTTCCTCACTTCAGAGTTTAAAAGTCTTATCTTTTTGTTAAATGCAACACATACATCCCATATATTGAGACCCTAAGAGGCATTTATACAGTTCCATTGAACTTTTTTTTTCCATTGAACTTTATTTTTTTTTTCATTTATTTATTTTTACATTTTATTTAGTGTGTGTGTGGCCAGCTCAGCCCACCAGGGGGCGGGGCTGGCTGGCATGTGGTGCTGGGGGATTGAACCGCGGTCCCTGTGCTTTAGCTAAGCTTGTTCTAAGTAGGTGCTTTAGACCACTGAGCCATCTCTCCAGCCCCTCCATTGAACTTTAAAAAGTAAAACTGACTCAAGTTCTGCCCTATGGTAGTTTATTATACAATTTCTTAAAACCCACAAAGTGTTACTTTTTCATAATTGTGATGTTTTAGCCATATGTGGATTGTTTCCGAGCCCTGAGTCACTAGGCCAGGTAAAAGCTAGGGAAGCTGAAGTTGATTTTAGACTGAAGGTGGCAGTCTGCCCAGCAGCAGCCTGATCATTAGCATTCTATTACTTTGTTCTTAGATTCTGTTGTGTAAAGTGAAAACCAGGCCCACCTACCTACTTGGCCTGGGACTGGAGCTAAGGTTTCGCCTCTGTCAGGAGTTTGTCTTGCCTCTTGAAGCCAGAATTACAGTACTAGCAGGAGTGGAGTCCAAGCTCTGCTCTGTACTCTAGTGGGGACCTCTGCACCTACTACCAGAATTGAAGGTCTATTCCTCCAAATTCTAGATCCTTAATTCAGTGATCCTGGCTGGCTTCTTCCATCATTAAGTTCTTATCCCCTAACACTCCAAAAGCTACATGCTGACAAAAGGTTGTCTTACATAACAAGCTGCTGAATGAATGTCCCCTTCCAGCTGCTAGAGCCCATCTGTCACTCCTAGGTATCTTATTCCTTCTGCATCTTCCCATTTAAAAAAAAATTTTTTTTAGTCTTTATTTGTTTATTCATTTATTTTGTACAAGGTCTTACTATGCAGCTCCAGCTCATAGTGATCCTCCTGTCTCAGCCTCCCCAGCACTGGGGTTACAGGTGTGTGCCACCATGCCTGGTTTTAGGCTGGCATGGCATACAGTACCCAAAGATCGGACCCAGGTCCTTGCGCTTGCTGGGCAGCCACTTAGACAGCCAAGCTATCTCCCCAGCCCTCCCAAACAATTTTTGTGGAATGAATAAATGAATTAATGCAGACCATCTTACTGGGACTGTAACAAGACATCCAAGAGTTGGAAGTGGAGACAAGCTCATTTGCCCACAGAGTTGTAACTCATTTTTCAAAATTTTTAACAACACATAATAAAAACATGAACTGAGTCCAAAGCAGCTCCTTTGAGAAACAACTTGCTGTTTGAGCTAACCAGGTTCCTGGATACCATTGTACAGCCCTTTGGCACAATTTTCTCTGTGACTCTGTATCCATAGTACCACTTCTCGGTCCTCCATGACGCCATGGTTCACACCAGGAGGTCTCAATGTCCCCTAATCCTTCAACTTTGGGGTTTTCTCCCCTACCACCACCCTCATTACAATGGGGCCTTCTCTGTTCCCAGAAGCAAACATGCCCTAACATCCACTGCTGGCTTGAAAAGTGAGCAATACTATGAAAGAGGACAAGGCCAAATGAGGATATGCAGCCCCCTTCCCCAGCAGCTTGTTCCTTGTCTGTGAACAGCACTCACCCCACACCCCAAAGGAACTGCTTGGTCCAAAAGATGGAGAAGATGAGCAACAGAGTGACACTGAGGATGACAGCCATCAAGTAGGCAAAGATCCGAAACTGAGGGTTGCGGAAACATCCCCTTAGAGAGTAGTGGCTGGGGGTGGGGAGGGGCCTGGCTCCGGTAGCAGGGACCGTGTCCTGGGAGGACCCAGTCTGGCTCCCAGGCTCGGGGCCAAGGTCCAGTGTGTACACTCTAGGTTGGCGTAGGAAGTAGCGGCTCTTGGGCTGGTCCTTGAGACAGAGCTGACGCCCTTCCAGGATGACATGGTGGGGCTCCAGGCGGAGCAACGTCAGCATGGCAGTATCTGTGGGCAAGTCAGTGACTGGCTGCCCTGAGGCCAGGACAGTGGGCTGGCGACAGAGTGGGCAAAGCAGGCGGTGCCGGGCAGGAGTCACCAGGCTGAGGTGGGCCAGGCATTCCACACAGAAAGAGTGGCAGCAGTCCAGCACCTTGGGGGTGTGGAACGTGTTGTTGAAGGGGTTCCAGCAGACAGGGCACTCAGCCACCAGCTCACGCCCCTGTCGGTCAGCCATCCGGGAGGCCTCTGAGAGATTGTGCTGGCAGAGAGAAAGGGGCACAGTCACACCCATGAAGCTCTGTCCCTGTGCTTGGTCTGAGCTGAGTTCTGGAGTGGGTTGAAGTTCCACCCACACTTCAGATGAAGAAGCTTGGGTTCCAAAGCATCTTGTCCCACATCACCCAGTCTCCACACCTTAAAGTTCAACCTAAGATACAGTTACCCCTGCATCAGTGGAAGACCTACATTGACCCACCAGTGGTCCTAAATGAGCTGGCATCAGTGGGGAAAGTGGCATCAGCCTGTGGCGATGCCTGCAAATGCCTCCCGTGCTCAGTGTGTTCACCCTTGGCTGCCTTGTAGTCTAGGGAAAAGAAAGCTGAGACACACTCTGTGGTTTTTGCTGGAGAACAAATATTTCTTTCCCTGCTCCATACTGCAAATCCCTAACCAGGGCAGAGGTGGGTTTTAGGCCCTTTTTCCCTCCTCCCTGTGGGCAATAGGGCAAACCCTCCAGAGGCCCCTGGGTCAGGCTTCAGATTAACCTGCTCAGGAAGCCCCTGCTAAAGCTTCTTGACCTGGAAACCTTGGGAAGTCTTCCTGCCCAAGTCCCCAGATCAGCCCTTCCAGAGCCTTTTCCCAGTAGACTCAGCCTCCCCTGGCTCCTCCTCCACACTATTTTGTGCTGGGGGACCTTCAGGGCACCCACCTGGGCTTCCTAGGGTGCTAAGATGGTCGGGCAGACTGCTCTGGAGGGCTGAGGCTCCGTGCTGTCCCTCTCTCCCTCTCCTGGATCTGCAGCCTTCTCACCACCGACGACGGGGCCGTCTCCATGGCAGCGCACTCACAGCACCTGGAGCTGCCAGGTGGCCCAGGCTGTAGAGCCTTTTGAGCACACCTGCGTGGAGTCAAGGCTAGAGAGCCACCTGCGCCTGCGTCGTGGCTGGGAGGCAGGGGACCTGAGTTTCACCCCCACACCTTAGGTGTGGCAACCAATCAAACTCAGAAGCCAAATATCTAGAAGACCATGTGGCTCTTTCCAGATCTGAAATCCCTGTCCCAGAAAGGTGAGGGTGGCAATTTCCTCTCTCTAGATCATGGGGAGACTGTCTTCCTGTCTCTTCCTCTCTCTTGGTGGCTTACCTCTCTTGGGGTCTCATTTCTAAAGTGGTTGGAACCTCTTCCCCACATAAGGAGCCTTGGGTCCTGCACTTCTATTACTAAGAAATTCACCTACTTCACAGCCAAATCAGATCCAACAAGTCCTCTTCATTTCTTTCTGGTCTTTTCTGTGCCTAAGTAGCTGCAACCAGAGAAGGTAAACCTGGCTGCCTTCTGCTTTGTTCCTGGAACACAGGTGGTCAGCAGCTGAGATCTTTCAGTTCCAGAGCACACTGTCCTGCTGACCTTGAGGATTTACATTTGGGAGGGAGAAGCATGCCAGCCTCACATCCCTGTTTCAGCCAGAAACACTTGCTTTTACCTGCTTCTCACATGCATCATTTAAGCTCCATGAAGAGTGGCCCTGTTGGGGGGAAGTGCTTATAAACCACTTGTCTGTCCTAATACACACTTCACATGTGGAGACAGATGTTACCCAGCTAGTCTTTTTTTTTTTTTTTTTTCTCAGAACCAGGGATTGAATTCAGGCCCTTGCACTTGCCAAGAAAGCACTTATTCTACTGAGCCATCTCCCGGCCCCTTACCCAGCTAGTCTTAGTGACGCTGTGACACTGTCTTCAGAGTCCCAGCCTACCAGTGTACTGCTGTCTTAGTAAAGAGACCCTGCCTCCATTCAGTCCCCCGGGTGGATGTGTGTTAATAGGGAAAAACATTTGCATTTTATCAGGTGAGGCTTCACGGCCAAAAGACTCTTGAGGTGGGAATATAGGAACTGTGCAAGGGGAGATTTGGGAGTAAAGCACCTCCCTTAGACACCATCTATCCTGACATAGTTGACACCTAAGGCCTAGCCAAAGCCCACACCCCACACCAGTGCTTTTTTCAGAAGACCATTCATCTGGTTAGCAGTTACTGAGTACTTGCAACACACCAGGGGCTCTGCTAGGGATTGGGTAAATAAAGGAAAACAAAACTGATATCAACTTTGACCCCATGGTATTTAGAGGCTGGTAGGGCACAGAGACATTTAGTGTGTAATGGACAATAAGGAAACACGTTAATGAAGGCTATAAGGGACAAAAGGGAAAGTCGGAAGTGAGGGTGCCAAGACCCCACCTCAGAAAAGAGAAAGAAGGCGAAGCAGAGGGGAGGGGAAGATGGGAAGGGGAAAAAGGAGAAAAGAAGAAGAGGGAGCTGTGTGTGGTGGCATGTGCTTATAATCCCAGTACTCCGGGAAGTAGAGTGGAAAGTAGAGCCTAAGGGTTGCAAGTTTGAGCCTGGCCTGAGCAACTGAGTAAATTAAGGAAACCCTGTCATAAAAATAAAAAATAGAAAAGGCTGAGGATGTACCAAGGGCCTATGGATTGAAGTCCCAAAACTGCTCCCCACAAAAAAGGAGAAAGGGGATCCTGCCCCTTAGCTCAGTTCTTTAAGTGGCTGCTTCAACAAAGCAGTCAGGGGCCGGGGAGATGGCTCAGTAGAATAAGCGCTTGCCTGGCAAGTGCAAGGGCCTGAGTTCAATCCCCAGTTCTGCCAAAAAAAAAAAAAAAAAAACCACAAAGTAGTTAGGCTCAGGTTGCTGTGGTTTGATCCCCCCAACTCAAACCAGCCAAACCTGCCCTGAAGGCATTCGGAGCCAAAAAAAAAAAGGAGAAAGACAGAGACAGACAAAAAGAAAATGGGCTTGAAATGGAAAGTTCCTCCCAAGAGGTGATACGGAAGGAAACTGAGCCTAGAGGATGGAAAGAATCTAGCTGTGCAGCATGGAGGGGAGCAAGACAGAGGGAACAGTTCCACTAGTTTGGCCAGGGTGACAGGTGGTGGCTATGGAGGAGTCAGGGTGGACAGGGATTGGGATGTGATCAGAGGGTGCGAGGTGGGACTTGGAGCTCCAGAGCTCAGCTGGAATTTACTCTGAGAAAAGGGAAATTTATTTTCATTTTAGAAAAGCCACTCCAGCAACTGAGAAGAGGACAGACTGAGAGAGACAGGATTAGGAGTAGCAGGTAAGTTTGGGCCTGTGGCACTGTGGTTCAGGCATGTGATGATGATGTGTGATATAGGCCAGGTGAGAATGGAGAAAAAATAAAACAGATGGATGACATAAAAGACATGTGGGGAGGCAAAATTGAAGCCACTTCCCAATAAGCAGTGGCCCTCTTGAGAGCCAGTATATGCACTCTGGTACCAACTTTGTAAGGTGCAGGAGCCCAGAGTCACTCTTGCTTGTTAGAGCCGTGGTTCCAATTGAACTACTTAACCTCCCTGCACCTGCATTCCTCCTTGAGAACGGAAGAAAAAGCACCGAAGCTTTTAGATAGAGCCCAGCGCCCAGCACCCAACAAAAACTAAAGTAAGCACAGTATAAGGAAGTCAGTGTTATTACTTCAAGTTGGATTTAAGAAAGTGAAATGGTTATAGTTGACTTCAAAGCTATGAGAAAGTTAGGCATGGTGGAGCATGCCTATGAGAGGCTGAGGCAGTAGGATCCCCACAAGTGTTAGGCCAGCCTGGGCGGCAGTGACTTCAAAGCCACCCTGAAGCACAAAGGGAGACACTGTCATAAAAAAAAAAAAAAAAAAAACATGAGAAGGGCCAACCAAATGGTTCAGCAGATTAAAGTGCCTGCAAGCAGGCCCAGGCGCTGGGGGTTTGATCACACCCCCAACCCCACTCCCTGAGACTGGGCGTGGTGGCATGCACCTGTAATCCCAGCTCTTAGGAGGCTATAAACAGGCAATCACTACCAGTTCAATCTAGTAGTGAGACCCTGAACACCCTGTAGACCCTTCCCTAAAATACAAAAAAAAAGTAATGAAAAAGTTTTCTGCAGCAAGCTTTGCAGCACTCCTAAATTCCAGCATGTGTCAGAAATAGAACTGCAGTGCTTATACCAAGTCTTAGGAAGGATTTCTTTTTTTTTTTTTTGGCGGGGGGGGATGCTGGCTCAGGCTGCTTTAAGGGCAGGTCTGGTAAGGCATGTGGAGCTGGGAATCAAACCACAGTGCCCTGTGCCTGACTGGGTTTGCACAAGCAGGCACTCAAACAACTGAGCTAACCCACAAGCCCCCTATCCAGAGTCTTAAAATGTATATAACCTTCACTGAGTACCTCCTTCCCTGGAAATGAATCCCCTGGAAATAATCAAGGAAGGATCCATGCAAAGATTTGATTACAGAGATGCTCACAGAAGTTCTACAGTAATGATGAATTATAGTCAATTCCCTCATTATCCAATAAGGAACACTAAGCAAATTCTGTTCTGAAGCCTTTAAAATGATAAAGTAGGGGCTGGGGAGATAGCTCAGTAGAATAAGCACTTGCCTGGCAAGCACAAGGTCCTGAGTTCAATCCCCGGTCCCGCAAAAATAAATAAAATAAAATAAAATGATAAAGTATTAATATGAAAATATGTCTATGATATAATGTCATTAAGAAAAAGAACTAGTAACAAAACCATATTACAGCACAATCTTATTTTCAAAAATATGTATGCAATGGAAAAACTATCTGGAAACACAAGCAAATGTCAACAGTAGCTATCTCCAGAGGCAAAACTGCACAGGTTTTCTGGTTTGTTTGTTTGTTTGTTTGTTTGTTTGTTTGTTTTAATTCTCTTACCTGAAGATTCTAACTCTAGTCAGCTCGTCTTACTAGCCTTAGAGATCTTCCCCTTTCCTTCAAATCAGATCTACATTTTCCGAATATCTGTGGCCAAAGCTGTAACAGGCTGTTCAAAGGCTGAGGCGGTGACTGGAGCTCTCATCAGTGGAGCTGGGTCGGGGCCTCCATAGTTCCAGGACTGCTGATCAGAGCTCAGTCTCTGCAGGAGCCATGTTCCAGTGCGTCTGTCCCATCCCTCAGCCAGGCCTGGCCAGCTACGCAACAGCGAACTCAAAACCCTGCCCCACCTTGGTTTGTTAAGAAGCCACCGCCTGTATGAACTGTCCATGGCAATTCCTCTTCATTGTCCACTTCAGCATGGCAGAGAGGCGGACTGGCCTTGTGATCAATCAATAGCCCTTCACAGCTACAAAAGGTCCTGGTCTGTGCTAGAGTCTAAGTTTGGCAACACATCTAGACAGTCAATGCCTGTTTCTATTTGCATAAGGTCATTTGATTCTCTAAAACCACTCAGTGAAGGCAGTAGAATGGGGAGTAAAAGGTGTGCAGGCTTTGAAACAGGGCTCTTTTGCTCATCTTGAACAAATGGCTTAATGTCTCTGAACTTTGCTTTTCTCTGTGAAAGAGAGCAACCCTCACAAGGTGACTGGAGGAAGGGTCTGTAACCTGCCCAGCAGAGCACAGCCGGTGCTTAGCACTTCTCTGGCGTGATTGCTTTTATATCCATCTCGAACATAGGGAAGCTGAGGCTCAACATGGTGACGTGACCTTGCAAGTGAGGCCCAGAGAAGCTGCCTCAGAGGCCAGAGTTCACCTGCTCTGCTGCCTCTTGGGACTTGGGGCCCCCTGCCTGCCCCTCCGTGCCCCCCTCAGGCTCCTTACCTGCTTCTTCAGGGCTACCTCTTCCTCCTTCCCAAGGGAGTGCAGCTGTGGCTTTGGGGGCTCTGGCTGCTGGGCCTGTCCAGGCCACTAGGGGCGGGCCTCATCTGTGTGGTGTCTGAAGCTCCTATCACACTCTGCAACAGATTCTCCTCTTCTCAAGTGACTTTGGACTGTTGGTGTATACAGCGGACACCCGGAAATACGGTCTCTTCATCTTCCTCCTGTGAGTCACTCCTGTTCTTTCACTGGTGGAGTGAAGTCCACACAGCCTTGCGGGCCTCTGTGTGGGGTTGGAACTGCCCACGCCCCTGTGTGGTGACTGCCTGGACCTATGTTCAGCCTGGCCTTGACAGGAAGGCAGGTGACCTCTGACCCTGCCTCCTCTGAGGACCTGCAATGAAAACACAAAGACCTTTTGCAAAATACAAATAGCCCAGAAGAAAAGTAATAAGGGGCGAGGCTGGTAAGTCTAGCAGGAAGAGCTTGGATTCTCCAGCAAGTCAGAGGCCCTGCTCAGAACCCAAACTCCTCTTACTAGGGAGAAGACAAGCATATTAGTTAATTTTTCAAGCCTCAGTTTCTTCACCTGAAAATAATAATAATAATCCACCCAGTTGATGCACAGATGAAATAATAGATTGTAACATGGCAAATGGCACACCAAAACCCACAGCAAATGTTCACTGGACCTGTGGCACTGTTACTGTTCTTGTACCATCAGGAAAATCACATAAAGAATGAATGCAAAAAGAAGCTGGGGGGGCGGGAAGAAGCTACATAAGGGCAAATGTGTGCGCACACCTGTGTGCGGTGTGTACGTGCTTGGCACGCGGTGTGTGCACAGGAAGGTTAAAGAGCAGGTTATGGAAGTCACTCTGCAACCTGCACCATGGCCTCACCTTTTCCGGAAGGGTGTCCACACGGCTCATCACATGTCCTGCCTGAATTCTCCTTGTACTTAACCATCCTTCACACCTGCAGTGATCTTTGCAGTGAAGTTTGGAGGAGAATAAATAGAAGCAAATTGTAAATGTACCTAAATGGGATGCAGTCAGATGCCCTACTCCATTCATTTAAAGTTTTTTTAGGGGCTGGTGAGATGGCTCAGTGGTCTAAAGCACCTACTTGGAACAAGCTTGGCAAAGCACAGGGACCACGGTTCAATCCCCCAGCACCACAT
>NW_004524674.1:9757424-9761088 GCF_000260255.1 Octodon degus | reverse complement strand
TTTTTTTAGAATCTAATATTATTTTGTATTTTTACTGCTGAAGGGAGCATTAAACTCTAATATTATTGTTTTATTTTATTTGTTTATTCTTAATGTATTTGGTTGTTGCAGGACCTCACTATGCATTTCGGACTTGTGGTGGTCCTGCTTTCAGCCTCCCCAGTGCTGGGATTACAGGCATGAGCCACTATGCCTGGACTCTGGCTGGCTCAGCCTGCCCTGGAAGAAGGGCCGGCATGGCATGTGGTGCAGGGATCGAACCGTGGTCCCTGAGCTTGCCTAAGCAGGTGCTTAGTCCTCTGACCTGTCTTGCTGGCCACTCCAATATTATTTTGAGGTCACATGGCTTAATATGTGAAAGCTTTGATTGTGCAAAGGAAATTATCTTCTCCTCCCAGCCACCTAGTTCTCCCGGAAGTTAAGGCATTATGTTTCCTCTGTAACTTTCCAAAGATGCTAATATATACACAAACAAAACGTCTATGGCAAAAGGTCTGTGTATTTATCTTTTTGCTGTTACCCAAATGTACATATTAGGGCTGGTTAAATATCTCAGTGGATTAAAGCACCTGCAAGCAGGCGCAGGGGCTGAGGGTTTGATCCCCAGGCCTGTCATTCCAGCCCCACCCCAGGGTGCACTGAGGGCAATTGAGCCTGGGTGTTTTGGGGTGTGCCTGTAATCCCAGCTCTTGGGAGGCTGTTAACAGGTGGATCACTCTGAGTCCGATCTAGTAGTGAGACCCTGAACACCCTGTAAACCCTTCCCTAAAATACAAAAAAAAAAAGTTACATAGACTATTCTGTGTACCTTTTTTCCTCACTTGACAATAATATGAGATAGCATTCTGTACTACTATATAGGGTTTTCTGTTTTTAATGGTTACATCACATTTTATTGAATGACTATATGATAAACTACTTAACTAATCACCTATTGACTTAATCCTATTACTTAATCCTATTTACTTTTTTTTTTTTTTTTTTTCGGAACTGGGGATTGAACTCAGGTCCTTGCACTTGCCAGGGAAGCGCTTACTCCACTGAGCCATCTCCCCGGCCCCTCCTATTTACTTTTAAATTTATACATATTGGATAAAAGAATAAATGCAGAAATGATTTTATTTTAGCCTAGAATTGTACATGTATGAAATAAAATAGTGGAACCACAGGGTAGTGGTTCATGCTTGTAATGTGGTTTTTGTGTGTGTGTGTGTGTATGTGTGCTACCGGGGATTGAACTCAGGACCTTGTGCTTGCCAGGCAAGTGTCTATTCTACTGAGCTACCTCCCTGGCCCTCATACTTGTAATCTTAACACTTGGGAGGCTGAGGCATGAGGATTACTATAAATTTGAGATCAGGCTGGACTACATAACCAGGCCTTCTCTCAGAAACCAGAAAAGAAAAAGGAATAGGGAGGAAAGGAGGAATAGAGGTAGGAAAGAAAAGAGAGAGAGAGAGAGAGAGAGAGAGAGAGAGAGAGAGAGAGAGAGAGAGAGAATCATGGACTTGACATTTTAGAGCTTAAAAAGAACTCTTAGTAATTCTCTGAGTGTATTACAGAGGGATGATTGTTGATGGGCTGAGGATCCTCTCAGCTCTCAACAGGATTCCTGTTATCATTACTGGTGTACTAACGGCAGGGAGTCAAGCCCCTGATATATTTCAATGGATCTGATTTATATTTGAGAGTCAGAAGTCATGCTTTCTAGCTTGGCAAGACCAGTGCGAGCCATGAAGTTGACTGTGACTTGGTAATTTAATTCCCCAGAAGTATCCAAAAGATATACTTTGGTGGAGTGAAGATGTCCATTGCAATTTTAACCACAACTCAATGATTGGAAACAACTAAAATCCTACCAGTTACTCCTAAGTAGGAATCTACATAATCATTTAAAATGAATGCAGAAGAACCTTGCTGACATAGAAAAATGGCCACAGCGTATTCCATGAGGAGGGGGAAGCAGTTTCCATAACAGCATGTACTGTATGAGCCAGGTTTCATGAAGCAGGACTTATGCATGAAGACTGAAGACTCTGGGCAGTGGATATCATCTTCTCTCTTGCTATTTGCACTTTCTAAATTTTCAAATTAATATGTTTTGCCTTTATAGAAAGAAAATTTACTTAATAAGGCAAGTCTGGTGGTGGTGAGATGGCTCAGTGGTCTAAAGCACCTACTTAGAACAAGCTAAGCTAAGCAAAGCGCAGGGACCGTGGTTCAATCCCCAGCACCACATGCCAGCCAGCCCCGCCCCCTGGTGGGCTGAACGGGCCACACACACACAAAATAAATAAATTAATTAATTTTTTATAAAAAAGGCAAGTCTGAGTTTTCTGCAGCCAGGGAATCCAAAACTTGAATAGGCAAGCAGGTGAGGTGGGTAAGGAATCAGAGGAAGAGTTGCAAAGTGAAATAAAGGCAAAACAAGCCATGACCTTTTTCTGGGTCACTGATTGTCTAGTGAGTAAACGCATCACTATAACTTCTGTGGGTGGTCAGCGCCAAAGAGTACTTCCCAAACAGTGGAAAATTTTCTGGAGAGATACCTCAGAGAGATAGTGAGGCATCTCAGGAATGTGAGAGTTAAACTAACTTCCTCCGTGCTTGTGGGGGCTGAAGTCAGCCAGCTGGAAAAGCGCCTCGCCTAAGCAGTACCTTGGGACAGGATGAGCGCGGTCATGAGACTCCCTGGAGCTGTGCCAAGGTGGGGAATCAGAGGGTGGGCTTAGCCATCTGGGGAGAAGCTCTTGCTTTCTCTCCTTTCATTTCCAAAGGGAAGATGGACCTAAAAGCCAGTGATGAGACAGGTTCTGAATAAGTGACAGTATTTAGCAAGCCCCAGCCAAGCACAGGGGGCCACTCTCCCTAATGGGTACTAGAATGCCATCCCTTCTCTGTGTGTGTGTGTGTGTGTGTGTGTGTGTGTGTGTGTGTGTGTATTTAGTACAGGGTCTACACATATCGGACTTGTACTGATTCTCCTGTTTTCAGCCTCCCAAGTGCTGGGATTACAGGCATGTGCCACCACGCCCAGTCTCAACTGCTGGCTCAGCACACCCCAGGGGCGGGGCCAGCACAGCACACTGGGGATCAAACCCAGTCCCTGCATCTGCTTAAGCAGGCTCTTTAATCAGATTCCTTTCTTATTTCAGCCTTTGCAGATTTGACTGAGGCCTGTCCAGAATTTCAGGACAGTTTCAGCAATATAGGTATCACGTGGAGATTTATAGAAATGCAGATGGGAGAGGGGGTATTTCAGAACTACTGAAGCAGAATTTGTACTTTCACAAGATCCTTAACAGATCTGGACATACAGCAGAATGTGAGGAGTACTGATACAGAAGGAACTCCCCGATCTGTGCTGCTTGACTCAAACTCGTTATATTTATCCACAGTTACAAATGGGCTTCCCAAGGATGTATAATGCCCAAGAAAGGGCTGGGTGAGTCCCAACCTAGGAATGGCCCTTGCTCTTCTATCATCAGAATTTGTATTGCAAGTTACCCCCATATGCAAAGCCTTTGCAATCAAATGTATTTTTTCTTAAGGATTATTTATTCAGGGGGGCCCAGCCCTAGCTCAGTTCTTTAAGTGGCTGCTTCCACAATGCTGGCAGCCTCAGTTTGCTGTAGTTCGATCCCCACAACACTCCAGCCATGCA
>NW_004524674.1:9750857-9757093 GCF_000260255.1 Octodon degus | reverse complement strand
AGTAGGTGCTTTAGACCACTGAGCCATCTCACCAGCCCCTCTGAGCCATCTCACCAGCCCCTGCAATAAAATGTATTTCAGAACTTTAGGAAGGTAATATGTTTGCCATATATTAAGTAACTCTCAGCAGGATCTAGGACAACAATCTGCAGCCTATTATGAATGCTGGCGCCAAATAAACAATAAATAAATGATTTGAGATGATCAAATCATTTATTTATTAATGATAAATTTATTAATGATAATTTTATTAATGATCAAATTTTAAAAACTTGATTTTCAGAGTGTAAGGATTTTAGAATTGAAGATAAAACTTTTATTTCCTCCTGGGTTTTTTGTTGCTGTTGTTTTATTTTTATACTATGTCAACTAAATACATTTAAAAACACCAATATAGTGCAACTTCTCTGCTCTTGTTAACCTCAGACTTTGTAGGCGCTGCAAGATCCAGACAGTCTTTCATGTACAGTGGCCCACATACTTCATCTTTCTAAGCAGTTCACATCTGCCATGGCTCAGCTCAAGGGCATCTGTCAGCAGCAGCCGGACTTGGGCAAAATTAAGCCATTTGTCCCAGTTAACACTGATGCAACACATCAGAGCCGATGCTGGAACCCAGGGCCTCTGAGCTGTGGTCTGGTGCCTCCTCCCACCCCTTCCCTGAGAACTGGGGGTCTGAGCCCTTCAATGTGATTCTCACCTCAGTTTTCATGTCCCATGTGCTGGGAGCTGACTCATGCTGAATGCTAAGGGATAAAATGCTGGCTTCACATGCCCATGCTGTGTTTAAAAACAAGGGATTAAAACTGGACCCTTTTCCTCCAGCTAATCTGGGGACAAAGCACCTCATCTCTCAACCCCTCAGATCATGTGCTCACTGCACTTGGGCAGCAGGAAGTGGCCCTCCAGAGGTCCTCGGTGTGAGCTGTCCAAGGCAGTCAGATGAGTTTTACTACTCTGAACTCTCCCAGGGAGTCCTGCCAGGAAGACACCGGCAGAGTTGGCCGAGGCTGTTTGTGCAGGAAGGTCCAGACAGTTAACAGGAAGTGTCAAAGTCCTCCTCCAACTCTCAGATGACTGGGCCAGGGTCTGTTTCTGGTTTTGTAATGTTCAGATGGTGACACTGGCAAAAGGATCTGGTATGTGGTTTGCTTCCTTCAAAACTCATGTGGAAATCTGATTGCTACTGTGAGAGCTGAGAATAAGTGGGGCCTTTTTTTTTTTTTTTTTTTGTATTTTAGGGAAGAGTCTATGGGGTGTTCAGGGTCTCACTACTAGATCAGACTCGTAGTGATCTGCCTGTTTACAGCCTCCCAAGTGCTGGGATTACAGGTGGGCACCACCACGCCCAGTCTCAATTGCCATCTCAGCACACTCTGGGGGCGGGGCCGGCGTGGCAGGGATCAAACTCCCAGCCCCTGAGCCTGCTTGCAGGCGCTTTAATCAGCTAAGCTATTTGGTCAGCCCTTAAAAGGGATTTAAAAGCTCGCTCAGGGGGCTAGGGAGATGCACTTCCCTGGCAAGCACAAGGGCTTGAGTTCAATCCCTGGTTCTGCCAAAAAAAAAAAAAAAAAAAAAGCTCATTCAGCCAGAGATATAGCTCTGTGGTACAGCACCTACCTGACAAGCACAAGATCCTGAGTTTGATTCCTGGTACAAACAACTAACAAACTAAATAAATAAATGCAAGCTCCTTCAGAAGGGTTAATGCTTTTCTCCCAGGACTGGGTTCATTCTCAAAATAATAGGTTGTTATCAAGCAGGCCTAGGCCCTCTTGCCTGTTTCTTCCACACAGATGTTTTTGCTTTTCTGCTTTCTATGATGAGTTGAAGCAACAACAAGCTCTTACCAGAAGCCACTCAGATATCAGCACCATGTTCTTGAAACTTTCCAGTCTTCAGAACTGGGAGCTAAATAAACTTATTGTCCTTATACATTACCAGTTCTTACAATTGTTATTAGCAACTGAGATAGAAAAGTGGTATTTCCAGGTGGGGTGACGCATGCCTATAACCCCACCCTTTGGGAGACTGAGGCAAGAGGACTGCCGTGAGTTCAAGGCAAGTCTGGGCTACACAGTGAAGCCCTGTTTCCAAAATAAAAAGTGAAGGGCCGGGGAGATGGCTCAGTGGAATAAGCGCTTGCCTGGCAAGCACAGGGGCCTGAGTTCAATCCCCAGTTCCACAAAAAAAAAAAAAAAAAAAAAAAAAAAAGGTGATACCAAGAAGTGGGGTGTTGCTATAACAATGCCTGGGGCCCAGGGAGATAGCTCAATAGAACAAGCGCTTGCCTGGCAAGCACAGGGTCCTGAGTTCAATCCCCAGTACAGCAAACAAACAAATAAAAACCCTGAAAACTCAGAGGTTGTTTGGAAATGGGTTGTGGGTAGAAGCTAGAATAGTTTTGAAGTGAGTGCAAAAAAAAGTGTGCATCACTGTGAATGGAGCATTAAGAACAATCTAGTGCAGGTTCTGAAGAAGAGTTCTTGTCTAGGGAAAAGTCTGGGACTTCTTAGAACTTACCATGACCAGAACACTTACAGAAATGTGGACTGTACAGGCCATTCTGATGAGGCCTCCAATGGGAATGAGGGATATCCTACTGGGAATGGAAGTAAAAGCCATTTTATTATAAGATTGCAAAAATAAAAAATAAAATAAAAAAGAATAAATAAAAAATAAAAAGATATTCAGAAGATTGCAAGGAACTTGGCTGCATTATACCAATGCCTGGGCCTTGTGAAGATGGAATTTAAGAGCAATGAACTAGGATTTCTGGAAGAAGAAACTTTTTTTTTCTTTTTTCTTTTTTTTTTTTCAAGAGTGTCTCATTATGCAGTTCAGGCTGGCCTTGAGCTCATATTTTAGCCCAGGCTGGTCTTGAACTCACAACAATCATCCTGCCTCACCCTTCTGAGTGCTGGGATTAAAGGCCTGCACCACCTTGCCTGGCTGAAATTTCTTTTCTTTAGCTCTTTAGCAACAAGGTTTCACTATGTTGCCCAGGCTACTCAATAATTCCTGGTCTCAAATAATTTTCCTGCCTCAGCCTCCCAAGTAGCTGGTACTATAGGCATATGCCATTCTGCCAGGTTGTTTTCCTATCTTTGTAAGAATGATGTAGGAAGAAAAGGCCCACATTTACTTGCAGATGCATGAAATAGGATGCCTTCATTGCTGGCCTCACTGGTGACCTCCAGAGGGAGCCAGATGGAAGGTAGACAGGGAAAAGAGACTTCATCATATGCCATGTTGTACTTTTTTTAAATTTTATTTATTTGTGTGTGTGTGTGTGTGTGTGTGTGTGGCCAGCTCAGCCCACCAGGGGGCAGGGCTGGCTGGCATGTGGTGCTGGGGGATTGAACCGCAGTCCCTGTGCTTTGCCAAGCTTGTTCTAAGTAGGTGCTTTAGACCACTGAGCCATCTCACCAGCCCTTCATGGAGACTGTGAAGGTACTATCTCTCTCAAAATGAAGTTTAAAAAATGAGATTAATATATTCTAATTTCAAAGAAAAAATGCAGAATGAAGGCTGGCCAAATAGCTCAGTGGATTAAAGCACCTGCAAGCAGGCACGGGGGCTGGGGGCTCAATCCCTGGGCCTGCTGTGCCAGCCCTGCCCCGGGGAATGGCTGAGATAGCAATTGAGACTGGGCGTGGGGAAATGTGCCTGTAATCCCAGCTCTTGGGAAGCTGAAAATAGGAGGATCACTACGAGTCCCATCTATGCAGTGAGACCCTGTAGACCCTTCCCTAAAATACAAAAAACAAAAAAGCAGAAAGGCATAAAGTAGAAAATAAATTCTTTAAACTCAATATCCAGGTAAAACGTTTCCATTTTGCCATATATCTTCCAGACCTTCGGTACACTTCTATCATGACATGGCTGCTGCGCGTCATGTTCTGTTGCTTGTGTCTTTCACTTACAGTGAATTGTGACCATTAATTCATGCAGCCTCATTTTAAACATGTACATGGTTATTAGTCGTGTAATGGCAGCCAGTTACTAAGAGATGATTTCGTGATAACAGAGAGCCCAGTATCTGGGGCTGCAGTCCAGGTGGCACCAGAACTCATCACCTCAAGCTGGGCTTTTCAGTCTGTGTGCAAGCCTCACACAGGCAGGACACTGTGTTACAGGCCCTGAGAGTTTTAAATCAATGTTACTTACGCCATAGGTACACACACCTCCTGCTTCTTTCCCGTTCCGCCCTTATGGCCATCACCACTAGAACAGGCCTATTGAAAGGAGAGGGCCTTGCTGGGTGAACCAGTCTGCAAGTCCAAAGCCCAGAGTGCCTACCTGGGCTCTGCCACAAGCTATGTGACCTTGGGCAAGTCACTTTTCTGCAGATCAGAAGAAACAATCTCCAATCAGTGTTAGTTTATTGAAGGACTTAGGTAAAGCATAGTTCCCTGTATACATGTAAAGTTTTATTATTAAAATCTGACCTCTTTACTGGAGGTGTCAGGTAGGGGAGCAGAGGCCAAACCAGTTGGTCTAGTTTCCTTCTAGAGTTGCTTCCTGGAGCTACCACTCCTGTGGTGCGCCCTCGAACATCTACAACATCTTTGGGCTCATTTTAAAACCGAGGGTTGTAAAGCGCAAGGGCACAACACTGGCAAGCCTGTGAACCACTGAAACTCTAACTCTCCTGAACAACTTGTAAGAAGTAAATTGATACAAATTCCTTGGAAAATTGTTCAGCAGTATCTCCTAAAACTGGTTGTGTGAATTTCTAAGAGCCTACCAGGTTGCTGCTAGTTTTGGAATAAGCACAAAGACCTGTTATTAGACTAGTTAGAGCAACACTGTGAGCATTCCAAAGGAGTAACCATGTAAATGTCCATCAGTATACAAATTATAGTATTTTCACAATGGACCCTTATCTGCAGTGATAGGGATATCTTCCTGCTTATTAGCGTCAATACCTAATAAGGTATATATCTACCTAATACCTAATAAGGTATATATCTACCTACCTAGTGCCTGGCAAGCACTTATTCTACTGAGCTATCTCCCTGGCCCCAATAATTATGTTTTCTTAAAAGGCCAGGAGGAAGGAGCACTAGGTAGGTAGATATTCTCGAGGTGCAGGCAACATGGACCAATCTCAAAAATGTAGATCTGACCAAAACTCTGACCAAATAGTCTTCCCAGAAACAGAAAAGTATATGCTTCATTCACTTAAATCTCTTGATGTAGAACAAATCACTCCAAGACACAGTATCTTAGAACAATGATTTATTATTTCTCATGAGCACGAATTGTGAAATTTCCTGATTTCACCCGAGTTTACTTACAAGGCTGCACTAAGCTGCAGCAGGCTAGGTGTGAAGACCCAAGGTGACCCCATTCTCCACGTGGCCTAAGCCATCTTCTTCATGTGGTGGTCTGAGGGCAATGTTCCAAGAAAGCAAAGGCAGAAGCTACAAAGCGTCTGAAGGAAGGCCCAGCCTCAAGAGGTGCACAGCACCCAATCCTGTGGACTGCGTGGTCAAACCAAATCAAAAGGTCAGCCTACATGCAGAGGTTCCTCTTGGTAAGAGGAAGTCACATTACAAAGGGTCACAAATACAGGAACAGGAGACACTTGTGGCCGTATTTTCCACTGACCACAACACAGCACAATTCCATTTATATAAAGTAGGAAAACAAAAATCAATAGTTCAAATTCATCAGGAAGTAGGCCTGGAGTGCATAACAGAGATCACCTGGATCCTCAGATATATTACACTTATGCATGTAGTCCCTGATTACTAGAGTTTGTGCCCATTCTGGAAATCCAGCAAGCTTTATAGACATCTGAAAATTTCTGTATGATTACAATACTTGTACTAAAAGTTAAAAATTATACAGTAGCTTCAAAAAAGTTAAGTTCATTTCCCCTTTAGCAATAGTCTAGCTAGCCAGGCTGGTGGGACAGCTCGGCTCCTCGGAGTTACTTGGGTTATCTCGCTGTTCCACCATCTTGTCCTCTTCTGCATCGGTGAAGCAAGTTCTGGCATCTGAATTCCACTCCCTGAGGGGTGGTCCTGGACATGCGCATTCCTTTGACGCTAATAAGCAGGAAGTTACCACATCACTTCCCTTCAAAACTCACATCAAGAACTTACTCCCACCAAGTCTAGCTGGGAATGCAGCTTAACTGGCCAGCCCATTGCAGGGAAACAACTAGCAGTCTCCTACATTTTTTTTTTTTAAATTTTGTGTGTGTGTGTGTGTGTGTGTGTGTG
>NW_004524674.1:9734971-9749150 GCF_000260255.1 Octodon degus | reverse complement strand
GTCACCACACACGGCTTGCTCTGCTGTAGTGAAGAGAAGCCAAGACCTTGGCTTTCTTGTTGTAACTGTGATTCTTCACATTGCTGAGGAGTAGCACCTGGAGCTTAATTTCTTTCTTTCTTTCTTTCTTTCTTTCTTTCTTTCTTTCTTTCTTTCTTTCTTTCTTTCTTTCTTTCGTGTATTTAGTACAGGGTCTACAGGGTCTCACTACATAGACTGAACTCCTAGTGATTCTCTTGTTTTCAGCCTCCTAAGCACTGGGCGTGCCACCATGCCTAGTCTCATTTGCTGTCTCAGTGCACCCCAGGGGTGGGGCCAGGGCTGGGTCATGGCACACTGGGTATTGAACCCCGGCTGCTGCGCTCTGCCTAAGCAGGCATTTTAGTCCACTGAGCTATCTGGCCAGCCCTCTATACTTGATTTTGAAGTGAAGAATTTAAATTGACTTCTAACACTGATATTCCTTCTAATAAACCTAGGCAAAGAATGTCAGGACTATGTTCTGGTCCCCACAAGACACCATAGAAACACACAGTGCCACATAGAGAAAGGAGAGGCTGCAGTTTCGTGTTGTCCAGTTAATGCCCCTGGGCCTCAGAATGCTGCCACTTCCTGCAGTTCCAGCCCTCTGCTGTGGTCCACTCTGAGTAAGTGAATTCCTCTGTTGAAACTTGCACATAATAAGGAGGTGGCATCACCAACTGCCAGGGACGTCAAGGGTCCAGAGCCATCCAGGGACAAAGTGAAAAGGCAGGCTGGGGGAGGAAAGGGACACCAGGAGGTTAGGCCAGGAGTGTGTGACAGGCAACATCACCAGACGATGGGACACATCTGAGAAATGCATCGTTAGGTAATGTCATCATTGTGCAATATTGAAGCGCATACACACCCTTACACACCTTGAGGTGATGCAGCCTCTTACACACTGGGGCTGTGTGGCATATGCCTCTACCTATGGGGTCCATTGTTGACTGACCATCATTTTGCAGTGTGTGACTGTATCCTGAACACCATGTCCTCATGAGAAGCCTGAGGAATACAGCGTGTGCTGTGCCTACTTAGAGCACAGGAGAGCGGCCTGCTCCACGATTGCATCGCAGAGAATGGCACCCAGGCAGAAGATCTACACCATGGAGAAGCACACCCAACAGTGGGGCCCTTCCCTGCTGAACACATGTTAACAAGGTGCCCCAGGTCACCTGCCCGGAGAACAAGGCAGGACAGAGGCAGGAGGCCAGATCTGCCACTGCCTGCTCCCTTCAAGATAAAGAATGGGGACCTGAGGTAAGTCTTGGGAGTTCCCAGCTAACCCAGCCTCTCTCCATCTGCACCGCTGAGACTGCTACTCCAAGAACTCTGGGTACACGCCCCGGGGGAAGGGCCTTTGCCCCCTCTGCTCAGGTCAGTACTCTCTCTGGTCATAGGTTCACGACCATCAAATTTAAAACGTCTGTTCTCCAGCTGCAACCACTATTATGGCTGTAAAAGCAATGCTAGGTGGCAGTACACCAGGCCTGGGGTTACCAAGGAGGATCGGCTTGAGGCCATGACTGCAGAGTGCTGGACACAGCCCCACTTCCTTTTCCTGTCTCCCTGGGGAAACTGAGGTTCCGGAATATACCATAGGAAAGAGCTGAAGTTCTCTAAACACTATTCTTGTCTCCAGCAGAATCTTGTGCCTAGGACAGCATATCATAAAGGCAACTGGGTGTTTGGAAATCAGCTTTTGGGGGCCAGGGAGATGGCTCAGTAGAATAAGCGCTTCCCTGGCAAGCACAAGGACCTGAGCTCAATCCCTAGTTCCGCCAAAAAAACTAAACAAAAAACCTCCTAACATTTATTTATAACACTTGCCAATTTCCATGGTACAAATACCTCCACCATAACAAAAGTTAAAAAAATAAACAGCTTATAAATTCCTGAATATTCAGCAATCAACCAGCAGCAGGACATGGAGGAGTCTGGAGAGCCCTATTCTATGAGACACCGTTATTTCTCCGGTGCTCTGAAAGGTCTCGACTTCCCTGTGATCTTAAGCCTCAGCTTCGGAGTCCAGCCTGAAGCTTTCTGACTGTCCTTACTCCTCTGTAACCCTGCCAGAAACGGAAGCGCTTGTTTTAATCCTTGAAAATCAAATTCAACAGTGGTAATTCTTGTTCCCTTTTCTAGGAATTTTGAGCATCACAAGTTAAAACCTGATGAGGAACTTCAGGAAGAAAGAACAGAAGGGCCAAATATATTTCATTGAAGACCATGGTGGCAAATCCTTTAGAACCTTCACTGACAACAAGCACACATGCCACAGGTTCCCACCACTGCTGTAAGTCCTCAAGAGTGAGTCTAGGGGCTGGTGAGATGGCTCAGTGGTCTAAAGCACCTACTTGGAACAAGCTTAGCAAAGCACAGGGACCACGGTTCAATCCCCCAGCACCACATGCCAGCCAGCCCGCCCCCTGGTGGGCTGAGCTGGTCACACACACACACACACACACACACACACACACACACATAAATAAATAAATAAATAATTTTTTTAAAAAAAGAGTGAGTCTACACATCAAGGTGCCAGAAGATTGGCCTGGTACCGGAAGCAGGGCTGACCAGAGCGATTTTGGCATCTCAGTGTCACCTCTTACCCACTAGGGGACTAGGCAGCAGCAGAGGCTGCCAGGTGATTGTGCATATGAAGAACAATAAAGGCTTTGAGCCTTCATATATGCACCAGGGAGCAGCGGTAGCAGGCCCCTTACCTCCAGTGTCTTGGTTCCAAATCTTCACCTTGGAATCATGGGATGAGGTAGCAATCATAGGCATCAAGGCCAATGTTTTTGGTAGAAAAACACAGGATGCTACTGTCTGGAAGTGCCCCTTATATTCACATATTCTGGTTCTTGTCTGCCGTAGGTCCCACAACTGCAAAGAAAGAAAGAATACAGGGCAGGTCACCCATAGTCTTCTAGCTTCATCCATTATCCTGGATTAAAGATGCTGCAACTGAAGTCTGATCTATACCATGATCTACCACCTACCAGGGACATAATCACATTCAAGAGATTTCAACCTAGTATGCCTCTATTTCCTCGTCTGTACAACGGAGTTACAACAAGATCTAACTCACAGGATATTTTTTGTTTATTTATTTTTTGGCAGAACTGGGGATTGAACTCAGGCCCTTGCACTTGTAAGGCAAGCGCTTATTCTACTGAGCAATCTCCCTGGCCCCACAGGATTGTTTTAAGGATTAAATGAGATAGTGCATGTAATGTGCTCAGCCCAGAGTTCGACACATGATAAGTACTGGATAAAATGGGAGTGATAATTGTTCATTTGAAAATTAGACATCTTAGAAACATAAATGTAAGGCACTGCAGAGGAGCCTAGATGGTCTATCCTGCCGTGTAACTGCAGGATGAAAAGGTATATAGGGGCCAGGGAGATGGCTCAGTAGAATAAGTGCTTGCCTGGCAAGTGCAAGGGCAGTTTAATCGCAGGTTCCGAGAAAAAAAAAAAAAAAGAAAGAAAGAAAGAAAGAAAGAAAGAAAGAAAGAAAGAAAAGAAAAAGTATATGGCCAACACTGAAGCTCCACATTCCCTAAAAACTTGAACTTCCTTCCCATGGCCACATGTGCAACAGGAACACAAATGCTCTTAAAGCATTCCCTCCCTGGCAGAGGCAGGAGGGTCGTTGCGAGTTCAAGACCAGCCTGGGCTACAAAGCAAGCTCCAGGGTAGCCTGAACCACATAACAAGACCTTGTCTCAAAAAGAAAAAAAAAAATATCCCCTCCCTGATCTAAGCTCTGCTCCCAGAAAAGCCACTGGCAGGCTGGTTCCAGGTTAGCACTTCTTCATCTTGGTGCTCATCCCATTTTTCTTGTTGGTAACCACTACAAAGAGCCCGAGGTCAAAGGATACTTCTTACAGGAGCACCTGGAAAGTGAAGGATCTCTCGCGTGCACCCAGAGGAGACCCGGGCCATCAGCACAGCTGCCGGGCTAAGCTCGTGGGGCCAGAGGGAGCGCCCCGCTCACCAGCAACCAGCCCCCGGGCCCCACAAGCTCTCACCGTGGCTTCACAGCCTTCACCTCCAAAGCCGCTGCTACAAGAAACACACTTGTGTCCATCCACGCTGACTTCGCAGTAGGTCTGAATGTGCTGCTTCGGGGGGAACATATGGGCCACCTGCAGCCCCCGAGTGTCCCATAATCTGAAAGAAATAAAAGCAATTAATGAGTTTGTAGTAGATATGCCTGAAGCAGGCCTTAATATCCCACCCACACAAGAGCCTTGGCTCTTTGCTGCTTAGGCCAGTCAGAATGAAACATCACAATTTAAACAGTGTGGCCTGAACCAGCACATGTTCTCACTCTAAAGCTAACAAGGGGGGGCCTGGCCATTAGCTCAGTTGTTTAACTGCCTGCTTAAGCAAAGCAGCCAGCCTCAGGATGCTGAAGTTTGATCCCCAGATTCTCATGTCTTACCAGACCTGCCCTTAAGGCTTCCTGAGCCAGCAACCCCCTCCAAAAAAAAATCCTTCTAAAGCTAATAGGATGTAACCAAATCAAATGACATCTGAGTTCTATTTTGAGATCTAAATTCTAATAAGAATTTAGACCACACATTCTAACTGTTTAAGTTAATTTTTGACTCTTCAGGAGGACTGGGGAGATAGCTCAGCAGCATAAGCACCTGTCTGAAAAGCACAAAGTGCCAAGTTTGATCCCTGGTACTGCCAAAACAAAATTAAATAAAATTTGCTTCTTCAGGATACTGCTTTCAATGTTTTTTCTTTTTCTTTTCTTTTTGAGACAGGGTCTCACTATGCAGTTCGGGCTGGGCTTGTGCTCACTTTTTTGTAGCCCCCAGGCTGGTCTTGAACTTGAGGAGACCCTCCTGTCTCAACCTTCCAAGTGCTAGGATTACAGGCATGTACCACCACTCCTGTTCCGGGGCCACATGGTGGGCGCCCATATTCAGTGGTTACTTCTGTGCCTGTAATTTAATTTTTTCTAAATACTTATTAGGATATAGAGGATAGTCATCATTATTCCACAGGCAGATACAAAGGATTTACAGGCTTTGGCCAACCTCAGCCTTGAAGGCCACAGGAGAGTTTCATTTTTCTCCTGGTCTCACTTTACCTCTTATTCTCATTCTTCTCTTTAAAGAGCCAAAGTTTCTGGCCATGTTCTCTGCCTAACAGCTAATACTTCATTTGATTCCCCTGAGGGGGGCTCTGACTTTGCATCCCCTGGGGGGGCTTTGGCTGAGGAGCACAGGGGACTGGGACCCCAGGAGCCATGAGGGTCAGCAGGTGGGGAGCCAGGAGCCTGAAGGGCAAGACAAACAGGTGAGTGAGCTTGAGGTCGGTCTGAGCAGATCCCCGCAGCAGGGGGAGCTGGCTGGGTCAGCTGTTTCAGAATTGTCCAGAACCTGGCCTGACTCCTCACTGATCTCCTGGCAACACTCTGTACCCAGATCATCCATGGAGCCAGACCAGAGAGATCCCAGCATTGGCAAGGGGAAGGGTGGTGGGAGACCAAGAAAGGGCATAGCCAAGTGAGAAACAATCATGTGAGTGTCACCAGAAACCCTTCTACTCACCTGATGGTTTTATCTTCAGAGGTCTGCAGTACATATGGTTCTTTGGGGACCCAGCACAGATGAGTGACCTGGAAAAAGCAACTGTCAAGGCCTCTCCCTATCCAGTCATTCTTCTGCTATAATTCCTGCAAACTAAATGGTATCTATCAAGGATTCTGCCCAGGTACCAAAAAAAAAAAAAAAAAGATTCTAAAGTGGCAAATCAGACTTGGAGGAATTCAAGTTGTCTGCAGATACCTGACCTGAGTTAGGCTCTGCCTGTCACTCCAGGTTATCACAGCAATGTAATATTCTACTAAGCATTCATGTACCAAATGCTGGAGGGCAGCCTGGGAGCATCTGTGCGTCAGTGGGAGACCCTCTAGGAAGGCAGCCCTGGAGCTAGGGCAGGCCCACAGGAGCTCTGGGCCAACACCCCCCATGGCTCAGGAGAGTGCCATGGTTATCTCTTCCACTGCAGCCCCTGCTGGACTGGCATGAGACAGGTTTCAAAACCACCCAGGGTAGGACGATTTTCTTTTTCAGCACAGCCACCTCCACAAATATGGAAAGTCTGGGCAAGCGCATCCTGCCAGCAACAGTTGCATTCAAAATTAGAAAAGATGAAGTCATGTACAGAGGTTGGTGCTTGTAATATCAACACTTGGAAGGCTGAGGCAGGAGGACCATGAGTACAAGGCTTGCCTACCTTGGCTACATAGTGGGTTTAAGGGCAGTACAGACTGCATAGAGACCAAGCTTAAAAAAAATGCAGGCGCATGGCTACCTAGGAGGCTGAGGCAACAGGGACTTCAAGTTCCAGCCCAGCCAGAATAGTTTAGCAAGACATTATCTCAAAAATGAAAAAAATAAAAAAAGCTGGGGATGTAGCTCAATGAGGAGACCCTAAGTAATGAAAAGAAAAAGAAACTAAAAAAGATGCCTATGACTAAAATCTGACAACCACTAAAGGGACATCTGCTATGGGTCAGGCACAATAACAATAACAGGTATTTTACATACATGTTATCTAACTTACTTAGAAGACTATGAGGTAGTGACATGATTCTCCCTGTCTTATAAATGAAGACATAGACTCTAAGAGCTTCTATGACTTGGTATAACACAGTTGAAGAGTGCTAAATTCACGTTTAGATGGCAAGAGAAGGATGTAACTCAGTGGCAGAGCTGACCCTGCATGTGCAAGGCCCTGAAGTTGATCCCCAGCACCACAAAAACAAAAGCTCACACAAACGCCGCATCTGAAGCAACACATGACTGCCCCAAAGGCCAAGCAATGTCGGCACTAGGCTACCACCAGAAAACAACTGGCCTTCAGAACCACCACGACTCACACATTAAGCAAAGGTGAGGCTTGCTGCTCTGTATGCCGCTTTATGTAGCAGCGAGAGCAGCCAGCCACCTCCTATGACACATAATACATGTGAGCTGTGAGCTCCTGCAGGACAGGAGCTACTCCTTGGTCGCTAATCCTGTTCCAGCAGTGTCTGGCTCACAGAAGGAAAGATACATTTTGAAAGAGTAAATGACCCCATTTTTAGATTCCAATATAAACCAGAGGAATCATTCACTCTCTAGAGCAGAAGCATCAAGAGATCAGCTAAGACAATAAACCACGAGGCCAAGGCTCACGGGAAGTCAGCGGTGTTGGTAGGGACGGGATAATCAGGATTCAAGGCTCTGAGGCCTGGCTTTGGCTCCCAATCCCCGCACCTGTGCTGAGAACTAAACCTAGAGCATCCCTCGCACTGCTGACAGCACCTGCTCTACCCCTGAGCCCGCCCCCAGTCTCTTCCCTTCCCTTACTCCCTTCTGCTGCCCTGTTCTGTACCACGTGTGCATTCGTACCAGGTTCCTGGAGACACAGGCTTTCTCCATGCATTGTCCTGTTCCTACATCCCACAGGAGCAAGGTGTTGTCCCGAGAGCCAGTGCACAACTGTGATGAGTCTTTGGAAACAATGACAAGAAGCCAGGCCGTGAGATGGGACTTGCACAGGGTTCTGGGAAGGTACACAGGTGCTGGTGTTGGGAAGAGATCCGCGTCATGTTACCTGGACTCATGGCCAAGCCGGTGACCACCATGTCATGACCAGCCAGCCGCTGTCTGGGCTGTGAGGAGCCATGCAGGTCCCACATGAAGACCATCCTGTCTCGAGAGGCGCTGAAGAACTGGCTTGATCTGGGGATGCAGACCAGCTGCTCAGGGAGGGAGAAAAAGAACAGCTCTGGTATGCTGGCAGGGCCAGACTTTAAAATGGAAGAGTTGAGTCTGAAATAACTCGCTCCACCCCAGTGTGTATGTACACGCGCTATGTTAGGGACTGAACCCAGGGTCGCACACTGTGCTCTACCACTGAGCTATGCTGCCAGCCCTTTGAAATTTTTATATTGAGACAAGGTCTTATTAAATTACCCAGAGGAAGGGTTGGAGGGGAGAGGAATGGGAAAAAAAGAAGGAAGATCTGTCTTGTACAGGTATAATTCCATATGATGGATGTTATCACTATGGATATCTTTTTTTTTTTGTATTTTAGGGAAGGGTCTACAGGGTGTTCAGGGTCTCACTACTAGATCAGACTTGTAAGAGATCCATCTGCTTACAGCCTCCCAAGAGCTGGGTTACAGGGTTGCGCCACCACACCCAGTCTCAATTGTGGTCTCAGCACACCCTGGGGGCGGGGCCAGCAGAGCAGGTCTGGGGATTGAACCCCTGGCCCCTGTGCCTGCTTACAGGCACTTTAATCCGCTGAGCTATTTGGCCAGCCCCACTATGTATATCTAGAATGTACTTTAAATTTTTTAAAAATAAAATGAACTCAAAACAAAAATAATGAAATAGTACATTGCCAGGCTAGCCTTGAACTTGCTATATCCTTTTAAGTGTGATGCCTACATCTAAGATCTGTGGCTGGAAGCAAAACCAGGCTGAATTCCCACCTCTCTCCTCTGAGGAGGCAGACTCCCGCCCTTCCTTCAAGGTGGGGCTGGAAACCCTGTTCTCCTCCAGGAGCCTCCTCACACGGCCCCCTCAGGTCCCCTGCAGAACATCTCAGTATGACCCTGCAGGCTTGGCCATCAGCACCCTGGGGTGCCGGGTCACTAGCACTCTTGCATGCAGCGCCATCTCATTAGCCACCTCATGCCGCCTCCTAGTGCATGTTGTGATGGCGCTCAGTTTGTTTCAAAAGAGGCCTTTTTATATTTATTTTTAATTATAGAAAGATCTGTGTAGTGATATGAGTCTGAAGTTCACTGCACCAAAGGAGCAAGGAATAAAGAACAGAGCCTAAGGAAACTGGCTCCTTGTAATTCCGGCAAGCTGGAGACAAGGTAGTAACAGACTGATTCCTGGGCACCCTGTCTGTTTTTTTCCTTTACCTGGGAAGTCACCAACTAGTGAGATGTACACTTAGAGTTTGGTAAATGCCAGAAGGCAATATAGACAGCAGTTTGTTTACTCATGGAAAATCATTATCAATTCCCTAATTCACTAATTCTCTAATAACAAACCATTTCTGCATTCCTAGAATAAAATTTAATTAGTCATGGTATGTCATGTTTTTAGGCAAAAACTAGATTCTATTTGCTATACTTGTTTTTAAGGTTCTATTAGCAGTGTGTAAGTAATGTATCCAATATTCATTTTCCCATCCTTGACAATAAAATCTCTCTACTGTTGGGTATGACTGTGTTCAGCTGTAAATTCAGATTTCACGACTCCCTAGAAGACAGGGGAGGCAATGATATATGAGTGGAACGGAACTTGTGGGAAAACTTTTGTAATGGCCTAGCAGGCACCTTTTGCTCTTGCCCCTTCTTCCCTCCTACTACCTTCAGAGCCAATATAATGACTAGAGCTGCAGCAGCCAGCTTGTGCATGGGAGATAACTCTGAAGAAGAAAACTGAACTCCAGTGATGGGAGACAGGAAGTACAGAAGGGGCAGATGTAGTGACATGCAGCTGTAGTTCTAGCTGCTCTGGATCGAGGCAAGAGAATCATGAGTTTAAGGGCAGCCTGGGCAACATAAGGAATTACCAAGATCCTGTCAAAAAAATAAAGAAGGAAAAAAGAAAGAAAGAAAAAAGGGAAAGGGAAAAGAAAGGAAGGGAAGGGAGCCACATGGTGGTCTACACCTGTAATCCTAGCACCCAAGAGGCTGAGGCAGGATGACTGTTGTGAGTTCAAGACCAGCCTGAGCTACATAGTGAGCTCAAGGCCAGCCTTAGCTGCATAGTGACACCCTGTCTCAAAAAGATGTAAAAAAAAAAAGGAAAGGAAAGGAAAAATACATACACAGGAATCTGGCTCCCTCACAACCATGAAAGCACCCATGAACCCCTGACTGCATATCCGGGCCCTCTGTAATCTGAGGCTGCACCTACTTCCACCAGACTCAGAAGTTCACTGGTGTGCAGCTTCCTTATGTGTGCTGTCAGATTCTGCCACTGATGCTGTGGTAGCTTTATAAAAAGAACTAAGAGGGGCCAGGGAGATAGTTCAGTGGAATAAGCGCTTCCCTGGCAAGCGCAAGGGCCTGAGTTCAATCCCCGGTTCTGCAAAAAAAAAAAAAAAAAGAACTAAGAAAGGGGGTTGGTCAAATAGCTCAGCAGATTAAAGCACCTGCTTAGGCAGATGCAAAGGCTAGATTCCTGGCTTCCCAAGCTGGCCCCGCCCCTGGGGTGTGCTGAGACAGTGATTGAGACTGGGTGTAGTGGCACGCGCCTGTAATCCCAGAGATAAGGAGGCTGAAAACTGGAGAATCACTGCAGGTCCAACCTACATAGTAAGACCCTGTAGACCCTGTACTAAAAAATAAAAAATAAAAAAAAGAATTAAGAAATAGTCCCTTTTCTCTATGCCTTAAAAGACTTTCTTTTTGTAGAAAATCTATTATTTTTTGTGAATCTTAAAGAATTCTTTTGAAACTACAGAGGTCTAATACTGTTAGGACAGGTGATTCTGTTGCACTCTTGATCAGTTTAAAGTGAGTCTCTGCCCCATATACTGCTTTGTTTTATTTAGTTTTGGTTTGAAATGAGGTCTCAGTATAGTGCCAGGCTACCTTGAACTCCTGGTCCTCCTGCCTCACCCTCCACAACGGATGGGATTGCAAGTGTGCACCTACGCTTGGCCATTTAATGCTTCTCAGTTCTCACTGCTGACCTCACAACCCCTGAACTTGCTTGTTTTGCATTTTCCTAATATATCTTTGCTCATTTTTTTTCCTGTTCTAATATCTTCCATGTTTTCAAAAACTGTGGTAAAATACACACAATAGGAAAGTTATCATTTTATTTCATTTATTTACTTTATTTATTTATTTATTTATTTATTTATTTTGGTTCCTCGAATGCCTTCAGGGCACTTTTGGCCAGCGGGAGAGTTGTGAGGTTAGAGCTCCAGCAACCTGAGGCTGACAGCTTTGTGGAAGCAGCCACTTAAAGGCCTGAGCTAGGGCCAGGCCCCCTCTTTATTTATTTTTTGAGACAAGGTCTTGCCATGTGGTTCATACTGGTCTTGAATTCCCTACATAGCTGAGCCTGGCCTTGAACTCATGGTGATCCTCCTGCCTTAGCCCCCCAAAGGCTGAGATTACAGGCGTGCGCCACACACCCGGCCAACTTTCTTCAAGTACACAATTCAGGGGCATCAGTACATTCATACTGCTATGTGACCATCACCAGGACTTCTTCATTACCCCAAACTGAAGCTTTATACCATTCGCCCCTCCCTGCACTTATCAGTAACCACCATCCCACTGTCCGTATGAATTCGACTATCACAGACCTCACATTTCAGTTTCAATCACTCAATATCAAGAGCTATTAGAAATTCCTCTATTCTGTCCCAATTCCCTGTGTAATAATCACTGACAGGTACCTTGGTAATTTCACGGTCATGGCCTTTGAACCTTTTCACCACGTTTCCAGTTTTCCAGTCATAGACAACAACCATCTGTAGAGAGTCATTCAAATGGGTTAATTCAGTCTCTCCGCTTCCACTGAACTAAACCCAGCGCTCCCTTCATTCCTACCTCACTTCTCCCTGGTAACCAGCTCCCTCTCTTTCAAGGGCTCACGTCACATTTCCCTGCTCTGGACGTTTCTTTCCTGTCTCTCCTGAGACACTGGGCCACTCCTCTAAATTATGCTCCTGGGTCTGGACAACACTGCCAAGGAAAATGGATTCTACCTGAGATACTAGCTTAGATTGTGCAGGCGAGATCTACATGGCTTTATTTTGTCCCTCTTGTGTTGAATTTATTTTCCTTTTTAAAAAATTGATCATCGCAACCATTTTTAAGTGTACAGTCAAACAGTTAAATACAGTCACAGCATTTTGAAAAAGATGGCATTTTTGGCTTTAAAAAACCTCACCCATAATTTCAAATACCAAAGAGAATAATTTTTAACATTTTCTTTCTTCTCCCTTCCCAGGTATATACTTTCATGTTTTACTCCAAGCATTTCTAAGAGGGACGGTGAACACATTTTCTGGCTCAGTCTCAACGGTTTATTGCTAGAGAGTGAGAGCACATACTACAGTGGATGCAGCCCCTAAAAACCAGGTTTCTAATCTGCAAAGTAGAAAAGATAACCCCTCCCCTATTTGCTCCTCACAGGTGGGCGGGAGATGCGTACAATGTCTCACATCTAAGACAATATACATTTTAAGACAAAATGCTGTCAGGTAAGTTATGATACTTAGGTGCATCCTGATCTCAAAGGTGTTAAAATTTGAAAATAGAGGCATCTTAGAACCAGGGAAATGAAATATGCAAATGAAATTTGAAGACTCTAAAAGGCTACTGAAAATGAGAAGCATTATTAATGTCATTCAACACAGAAAGTCAGCACTGTTGCTGTCAGGAGCCTGCAGTGAGTGCTCCGATAGCGCTCCCGGCATGGAGAGAAGGCAGACAGATCCACAGTGACACTGAGAGCCAAGACAGGAACACAGGGGGAAGAATCATGATGCATAGCAGCACAGATTTCAGCAAAAGAAAGGCAGAAAGGAAGCTACTAGAAAATTCCTTTAGCTGACTCCTGTGTCTGTCTGCAGTAACAAAATCAGGTTGGTTGGGATAGTACCTGCCATTTAGAGCAAGCACATAGAAGGGATAGCATAGGATTAGGGATCTTACCTGTGTTCTCTCATTTAATCCATGCAACTACCCCGTGAGGTTGGTTTATCATCTCCATTTAACCACCAAGAAAGCTGACACTCAGACCATTTAAGCACTTGCCTACAGTAAGTAATAAGAAGTGGCAGAGTAGGGATGCTGGCCCAGTCCTCCTAACTTTAAACCCATCTTGTGGGTTGGGGATGTAGCTCAGTGACAGAGCACCTTCCTAGGTGCTCCAGGTGCTGCTGGGTTAGCTCCCCAACCCTGGGGAACAAAAGTCTACACTGCTACACTAATCAGTCTTGTTCCTGCCAGAAATACAAACCTACTAGATTTCCCTCTCAAAATATCATTCACATACTGAGGTGGGTTCCTGGGAAACACTGTAACCCTCACCTTATCTTTTCCTCCAGAGACACAAAGTTCTGAGTTCAGAGCAGCAACGACGAAAACGGCATCCATGTGAGCGGGGCTATACTCTTGGAAGGTTTTAGCTTGTGTTCTCTCTTCTATAATTCCATCAGGCCTGCCAAAGAAGACTGGACAATGAGAGGCCCAAAGCTTCAGAGTGGACAGGAGAGCAATGCGGGTGACAAGACATGTGGGTGACGGTAGCAAGTGGGGTCAGGCTGAGGGGAAAAGAAAATCGAGAACTGCTGCCACCGCTGGAAATGGTATTCATTATTCTGAAAATGCTCAGGATGACTGAGTGATTGCAATGTGATAAAGGGTGACCCTGAAGCCAGCAGTCTTTGCTGACCCTGAGACTAATTGCCAAGATGCAAGGTCCTCCAGGTATGGGTACAGATATCGACTACTAAGGTGACTGATTCTTGTCTAAAAGAAAGGAGACCAAACTGTTGCAAGAAAAGCACCAACACTCACTCTGGGCTTTCCCTTCAGTTAATAGAGTTGTAAGAGTTGATAAAATTGGAGGCCCCAGGAAAACTCTGTTGTACCTGTATCTGTAAGTGCTGTGTTTGAGTTTGCTCTGCAGTTTCCCCATCGAAGCACAGAAGCAATGAGAAATCTTCTGAAGAGCTCCTTCCCATAGGCAGTGGGGCAGCAGCATTCCTTGCAGTTGCTGGGAGTTGTGTTCCCTGTTTGATAACAAGACAAATAACACAGTGAAGTTTGCTAGGCACAACAATGAAGGATGGTTATGTCAAAAATTTTAAGACCGGTTGGGGAGATGGCTCAGTGGAACAAGCACTTCCCTGACAAGCGCAAGGGCCTGAGTTCCATCCCTAGTTCCACCAAAAATAAAAAATAAAAAAATTTTAAAAAGTTTAAGACTAATTTTATGCATTTGCTTTTCTTGTCCCTGCTTTATTATTTTTTTAATTTTATTTATTTATATGTGTGTGTGTGTATGTGTGGCCAGCTCAGCCCACCAGGGGGCAGGGCTGGTTGGCATGTGGTGCTGGGGGATTGAACCACGGTCCC
>NW_004524674.1:9724972-9733741 GCF_000260255.1 Octodon degus | reverse complement strand
ACAAGGTCAATCAAATCCACAAGTTTTGTTTTTATGTATTAGTTAAAAATAAATTTTTAAAAATGTAAAAGTAGTACTATGAAATTCCTCAGTAAATTAAACAGAAAATTACTCTAAGATCTAGCCATTTCATTCATGGAGCTATAGCCAAAAAACAGTTGCTTAAATAAAACCTGGCACATAAGTGTTCTTAAGAATACTGTTTGTAACAACCAAGAAGCACAACCCCCCGTAAGTGCATGTCTACAGCATGGGTGAAGCTCATAAATTTCATGCTATAAGCTATCAGCCAGGTATGGTGACACACACCTGTAATCCCAGCGCTCAGGGAAGATGAGGCAGAAGGATTGCAAGTTTGAGCCCTGCTGGGACAACTTAGTGATAGCCTGTGTCAGATCAGAAACTAAAAAGCACTGGGGATGTAGTTCAGTGTGAAAGCCCTGGGTTCAACCCCCAGGACCACATTTGAAAAAGCCAGATACAAAAGGCTACGTAATGTGTAACTCCGCTTATAGGAAATCTCTACACAGTTCACAAATGTATAGTGACAGAAGGCAGATTGGTGTGGCCAACAGCAAAGGTGAGGTGAGAGTGGGGGGAGTACTTCGCTACTGAACCGGCAGTTTCCTTTTGAGGTGGTGAAAGTGTCCTGGAACTCGACAGCTGGTGTCAACTACACACCACTATCTATGCACTAAATGTCACCAGTAGCAAGTTTTATGGCATATCTACTTCATCACAATAAAATAAATACCAAGAGCATGGAATTAAAAATAAATAACAATACATTAGCCCTTCCTTGCTTGCTGGATTGTATTAAATAATTTTATCGTGGCACTTCTCTAACTCAGCTTACCCAGATCATGAGATTACTCTCTAATAAGAATGAGAAGCCGGAGATAATGACACTAAATGATACAGTAAGGGTAATGACATAGACCAGCAGCTCTCAAAGTACAGCCTAAGGGCCCGGAGGGATTCCTGAGTCTTCAGGGAGTCCCAGTTCTTCCCTTTTCCAACTGTATTTCTGTGGGAGGCCTGATTTCTCAACCTGAAACATAAAACGCAACAGCTGGACAGTAGCAGCTGCTAAGAGAATCTGTTGTCCTCTGTTCATGCCAAAAAAGTAAGAGCTTAGAAAAATACATTATAATTACTGCTAAGTTGCTTGTAAAGTTTATTTATCATACAATTATAGTACTTAACATGCAATAGGTTTATTATTATAGACATTAAAATAGGTAAATAATTTAAAATTTCTCACTTTCATTGTCAATAAGAGGCAGCAAAGCAGGAATTTGAATTTGATCCAAATCTATAACCTACATGAACAAAACAACTGTAGAAGCCTTAGTCACTTTTGAAAAATGAAAAGGAGGGCCGAGGAGATAGCTCAGTGGTTCAAGCACCTGCCTGGCAAGAACACAGTTCTGAATTTAATCCCCAGTACTGCCCCCGCCAAAAAAAAAAAAAGAAAGAAAGAAAGAAAGAAAGAAAGAAAGAAAGAAAGAAAGAAAGAAAGAAAGAAAGAAAGAAAGAAAGAAAGAAAGAAAGAAAGAAAGAAAGAAAAGGAGTCCTTAGGGCAAAAAAATTTGAGAACCACTGACCTAGAAATTAAAATCGTGTTAATACTAAATGATACATATTAGAATACAAAATGATTGTTTCCTAGATTTACTTACATTGTCCCCATCAATAACAAGGCTAGAAAAAGAAAGAAAATAAATTATACATTCAAAGACAATCATCCATCTTAGGAAACATTTCCTAAGTTCCTAATTAACACCTGAGAACCTAGTTTGTGGTGAAACAGAGAGAAAAAGAGAGACACCTGAAAATATGGGCCAGCCTAACAATTTGCTGACCCTGAAGGAAACTGACAGGGCCCAATCTCGGCCACTTTAGGTCCTGTGTCCTCTACAGCTAGTGATTCTGTGAGATGCCAGAGGGCTGCAGGAAGTAAACGGGGCAGTGAAAGTGCCTAGTCCCCATTTCTCCTGGGGTTCTCCGTAAAGTTGATTGCTTATGGACTAAAGAAGCCTAGTTCTAGGAAGACCTGTCTACAGGGAGAACAGCAGCTAAAATTAGCCACATAAGGCGGCGACCTAGCGCGGCGGTCTCCGTGCTGGGCTCTGGGGCGTGAGGTCGCCAGTTCGCGCCCCTGTCCTGACTCTTTCTATTAGGGGCCAGGGGATGGCTCAGTGGGATAAGCACTTCCCTGGCAAGTGCAAGGACCTGAGTTCAATTCCCGGTTCCACAAAAAAAAAAAAAAAAAAAAATTAGCCACATAAACATTCTCAGTCATATCATGATCACTAAAAAAGTTTTCCATCAGAATTCTGAGTTGTCAGAACTGACCTCCCGACAGTAATAGCTAAGTAGTACAGAAGAACAAGGCAGTGGCAGAAACAGTGGTTGTAGCATCAAGAGTTTGGGCTCGGCCCCAGCTCTGCCTCATCTCTGTGGATGTCCCCAAGTGGCTCTAGTCTGTTCTCTGGGTCTCGTCCTCCTCAGCTACTCAGTAGGCTGAGTCAGAAGGAACACAAGCTTGAGACTAGCATGGACAACTTAAGAAGACCCTGTGTTAAAAAGGGCTGAGGATGTAGCTCAATGGCAGAGTACTCACCTAGCATGTATGAGGCCTGGGTTCAATCCCTAACACTAAAAAATAACTAGGACACAAGACTCTAAGTGATTTTCAGTAGACTATATGCTTCAGAGTCTAAGTGATTTTTAGTAGACTATATGCTTCATAAGGAAAAAGGCTTTATTTATCATTGTACCACAAGTGGGTTGCGCAGTACAACAAAAATATTTGCTGTAAAGTAGTGACTCTAACATCCCAATTCAAACATGCTAGGATTCTCTACAATAGGTCACAAGATGTGCTAACAGGAAAAGTTTCAGGGTAGTTTCAAGATACTTGGGATGTTGTGTTTATGGATAGAGAATGTAAGGCTTCCTATCTGCCAACCTAACCCACTTCTCAACACTGCCATCAAACTATAAAAACAGATGCTATCCTTAGATCTAGGTCATTGGAAATTGCAGGTGCTATAAATGGACTGGCTGTGCTTAAAACTGATTGGGTTCTTAGCTGGCATATTCTGAGAGCTATACTTCCTAAGTAAAGAGTATTAATGGTATATTTTAGGGAAAAAATAACTTTTAGAATTACCCTCAAACCAATAGGATCTTCCTGGTGAGTTGCCATATTTAATGACTTGTAATGTTTATCCTTTGAAAAAATAGCGCAGGCAGCCACTTCCTAATCTCTGTAATTAGTGAAAAGACGCTCAAGTTAATCTCTTCTCTAAGTAAATGTTTGCACTGAAAAGAGATTTACACAGTAAATAAGGACTCAATTTAATTATAAATATTGTTAAGTATAGGTTTTCTTTTACAAAGAAAGCAATAGTTTACACAATTCCAAAGCTCTATAATTCACATTTCCAACAATGAAAGTGTACTGTACTGTCAATTATACTTTTTTTTTTTTTCAGTACCCAGGGATCAATCTCATGACCTTGTACATGCCAGGCAAGTGCTTATGCCACTGAGCTGTCTCTCCAGTCCACTACATCTTTTTATTTTGTTTTTTGGGTTCTTTTTTGGTGGAACCAGGGATTGAATTCAGGCCCTTGCCCTTGCCAGGCAAGCGCTTATTCCACTGAGCCATCTCCCCGGCCCCCCACTACATCTTTTTAAATATGCAAAATATATTTAATTTCATCATTAAACATTTTTATTTTACTTATGCTAATCAAAAATCTTCAGAATTTACTGCTTACTTCAGAGTTTACTGATTCTGAGAAAAAGGCAATTTCCTTATTTATTTTAGCGTAGTGCTGCAGACTGAACCCAGCAGGGATGGCGAACCTTTTGGAGCTGTGGCACACGTGCCACAGTATCGACAACGCTGATAGGGCCTTCCCTTTGACCTACATCCCAGACCTTTTTACTTATTCATTTATTCTTATTTTGCTGTAGTTCTACCTACGTCAGAACTTCCAAGGCTGGGGACAAGTGTATGTCGTTTTGCCTTCCTGGCTCTTTAGATCACAAATGCTTCCTGGCCATTATGTAAACCGCCAAAGCCTCTGGTTTGATGTCTGTGAGCGAGGTGGTCTTCCCCAGGGTGGAAACCTTGGGCCCCCCAGCCCACGCTGACCCTCTGAAACCCCCTGGCTGCTTTGGGCAGGTGATGGCTGCGGCCTAGGGGGCACGAACTATCCCACTTCTCCGCGGCACCCCTTTTTACCATCCGGAGCTCCATACCTCCCTGTGAGTTGTGGGTCTAGCGGGGAGTCCCACTCCGGCGCGGAGCAGAAGGCATCCGCAGCCTTCACTGATTCCCGCGCCTCGGCCCCTAGCAACCGGCCGCGCGTCGCTAGGGGAGGTGTATCGGAGAAAAACCTCCGGGCGTCCTTGGCGGTTTCCAAACCTTAAGTTCCGCTCGCCGGAAGTTTTCCGGGGAGACAATGGAGAGCTCCTTATATCGAACTCAGGTCAAGACCTTGCACTTGCCAGGCAGGCTCTGTGCCACTGAGCCAGACTCTCGGCCTCTCCTGTATGGCTTTCTTAATGTGACAGTGTATTGGTAAGGTCCAGAGAAGAGGAAGAATGTACCCAAGATCACGCTGTCTGAAGAATCTCTGTAATCTAAGGAAAGCAGTGTGCCTAGTAGCCGGGAGAAAGTGCTTGGTAAATGTCATCTTTTAATAATTGTTCCCCCAGAAAAGGGAGGTCCTGATTCCAGCCAGAGATCCCTCCTGTGGACGCTTCTCCAGTACCCTACTTCCCTCTTCCTTACATTCGTTCTTTCATCAAACTATAACAACCCAGCACAACAGCCAAGTGACCCCTCAGCACCTTCTTACACCCAATGGAAGAAAGTTTCCAAAACTAACAGCAACTACAAGACAGAGATTTTACAGCTACAGTGACACTGCTTCCAGACTGAAGTCTATTCATTTCTGTATTCCTGGTGGACAATGCTGGGTTCTGCAATATTTGTTGAATGGGTGAATGAGTGAGCGGGTGAATGAATGAATGAGGTCCTAACCAATATTGCTTTTGCATCCTACTATGTGGCCCTTCTTGTGGCAGATCTCCCCAGGTGCCATAAATGAAGACTCATGGAGTTTCTGAAACTTGGGGACCTGAGCAGAATGGAGGTGGCTGGAGAAGTTTGCCTTTGCAAGAGTGTCAGTGCTGGCCACTGGATCTGTGTTCCACCCCAGGGAGGGATCTTTGAACCATTCCTTGTCAATGCTTTCTCCTTGATGATGCACTCATTTTATTCTGAGTTAGTGGCCTGTTATGGGGAGATATATTTCCTGGAAGGAGCTGAGCTCTACTCCTGTACCTCTGGCAACACTGATATTAGTTCAGTGCTAAGGGCTCTGGCTACAAATTTACCCCTCTTCCCTATAATTAGGATAGACCAATTGCTCTGTGCTGGGACACTGGGCTAGGCACAGTACAGCTATAGGCTGATTTACTAGATTCCCACCCTGAAGTGTCCCTCTTGTGGGATGGAGCCCTCTTGAGAGACAGATGCCTTAGGCTTGCAGCATCTGCTGCTCCCAAGCTGGTGTCTGTAGCCAGAGAACTTTCTGAGTCATACCTGCATATCCACCTGTCTCCACCTGGCTGGCGAAGAGACACCTCTCTTGACATGACTCACATTGGAAACATCATCTTTCTCCTAAACCTGTTCCTCCTCTTCTTTCTTTAAATGCTGAGCACACTATTTGTCAATCAGACAAATCAAGGAGGAATATTTGTAACTTTTCTTCCTTGTTTGAGAACAATCCCCAAGATTCCTCAATTTTACCTGCTAAATATCCTAAAAATAAAAATCTCCCTATCATGGTTTGGGGTTTTTGCAAGGGGACCAATATAATATAGTACACATTTTATAGTATTATTTTATAATGAATCACCCAAAGAATCATGTACAAGGAGTACAGGAAGTCTGTCCATACACTAAAGGTCCAAGAATCCAGCTGAGGACCCAGATCCCAATATCATGCATGAGTCCAGTTGAAGACCTAGAGATCATAACAATACCTCCCACAAGTCCAGTTGGAGGCCTAGAGCCCATGACAAAGTCTCATGGAGGCCCCTCATGGAGGCCCGACTCATATATCTGTGCTGGAAGGGCCCAAAGGTCAGTGGTAGAAGCTAGAAAGTCTGCCAGCAGGATGAAGGACCTGTGGTAGCAGGATGAGGGATCTGAACTGGAGCCAGGAAGCAACACTCAAGGTAAGAAGCAGAGCTCCCCCAAGGGTTCAGCAGCCGTCCTTAGCAACAGAAAGGTCTGGAGCTCCTCCAGTGATGGGAAAAGCTGTGTTCCCATCAGGAAAGTCAGGGGGCTGGGGAGATAGCTCAGTAGAATTAAGCACTTGCCTGGCAAGCACAAGGTCCTGAGTTCAATCCTCGGTACTGCAAAAAAAAAAAAAAAAAAAGGAAAGCCAACACAACAAGCTTCTCCATAAGGCTGAGTAGTATACCATCTTCCCCTCCTGAGACAGGAATTGATGCTCAAGATGAGGCCCAGAGCTCCTCCAAATTGAACTGTAGCCATTCTCAGCAACAACAAAGATCTCAGCTCCTCCTTCCACAAGAACAGTCAAGTTCATCAGGAAAGTCAGCATGATAAGGTCACCCAGCAGAAAAGCCCACAAGAGCCAACGGCTTCCAACTGCTTCTCCAAACAACATCCCTAACAGCATTCCAACAATTTCTCTTTTTCTACCTTTCATGCCACTTGCAACGTTCCTTAGGTGGGCCTCCCACACCCAGAACCATGCTAGTTCAATTCAGCTGGATGTAATAAATTGACTACCAGTTAGAAATCCATTACACTGATCCTCTCTGTAGTCACCCACTGTGGATCAGGCGAAGATTATCTAGAGTGTGATAGGTTGAAAATGACCACAGATTCTTTGCTGAATCTGTCAGAGCTGGCCTTGGAACTTGTTTTGTCCTAGAGGATGTAGCAGAAATGACACAGTGGGACTTCTGAGTTTAAGCCTCTAAAGGACTTTCAATTTCTTTTCTCATTGTCTTGGGCTACTGCGACCACAGGAGGAGGACCAGACTAGCCTTTTGAGAGATATTATCCAGCCAATAACTAGCATCAAGTGTCAGACATATGTGTGAGACATTATCAGTCACCACTGGCATTATTAACAGTAATGAGGATTGAACCCAGGGCCTTCATACTGAGCTACATCCCCAGCCATTTTTAATTTTTTTCTTTACTCTGAGACAGGGTTTTGCTAAGTCAAAACATTGTGCAAGATGGAAATCTCTCTGACTAAGCCTACCAGACTGCTAAAATTACTGATGTGTACCAGTGCACCTAGCTATGAGTGAGACCATTTTAGACTCCCCAGCTCTGGTTGAGCCATCAGACAACTGTAGTTCTATAAGCAGCCTTCAGAAGAACAGCCCGAGGGCTGGCCAGATAGTTTAGCAGATTAAAGGGCCTGCTTAGACAGATGCAGGGACCAGGTATGATCCCTGGTGTGCTGTGCCGCCCCTGCCCCCAGGGCATACTGAGATGGCAACTGAGACTGGGGATGGTGGGCTGGCGCAAGCCTGTAATCCCAGTGCTTGGGAGGCTGAAAGCAGGAGGATCTCTATGAGTCTGACCTGTATAGTGAGACCCTGTAGACCCCGTACTAAATACAAAAAAAAAAAAAAAAAAACAGGCCAGCGAGATTAGCCCTATTTGTTTACTCCCATAATTCTGAACAAATAAACAATTGTCATTGTAGCTGTTAAGCTTAAAAATGTTATATATCATAGGTAACTGGTATCTGAGGTGACATCCAAATTCCTTCTGCAAGGTTTAATACATATCTTTTTAGCCTCATCTTCCACCTCTGCCACCCACACTATGTGCTTCTGTGATTTAAAGTACTTTCAGTGTCCCAATTTATTCTGTGAGCTGTCACCTTTAGATCCTCCCACATGGTTCCCTACCAAGATCACCTCCCTTGTGGGTCTTTTTCTTTTTTTTTAATTTTAATTTTTATATATTTGGTACAGGGTCTCATTATGTCCCTAGCGCTGGGATTACAGGGTGTACCAGCACGCCTGGTCTTGGGGGCCAGCTTGGCACACTCAGGGTGGGGACTGCATGGCATGTGGTACAGGGGATTGAACCTGGATTAGACTGCTGAGCTATCTCCTTGGCCTTTGTGGGTGCTTTTCTGTCTGGCTCTTGGTCCCCAGCCTTGCTCTCCTCTCAAGCCTTCCCCAGCCATTCTTCTGCTCTGTACTGGGTTAGCTCTCCCACCTCTGCATTTCCAAAGCCTGTGCACTTCTCCAATATCCTGTGATTTTTCATTTCGTTTTTACTTTTTTTGCTGCATTGAGGGCTGAACCCACAGCCTTGTGAATGTTAGATAAGCACTCTTATCACAGAGCTGTATCTCCAGTTCTTTTTGTTTCTCAATTTTAAGACAGGTACTCACCTACTTTCCCAGGATGGCCTTGAATTTGTGACCTTCCTGCCTTCACTTCCTGAGTCACTGGGGTTACAGCATGTGCCAGAAAGCCAGGTGATTTTGTTCATTTCTTTTCTTGCTCGACCGGGAGTTCCAGGAAGACAGTGACTAAGTCTCACTGACACTTGTATAGATGGTGCTTAACACAGGCTCCAGCAGATTTCAACAGAAGTTTCTACCATGTCAGAAATGCTCTATTTTTGCACTGAGCCCTCCCATAGCACTGCACTGTAGCATTTCTTTC
>NW_004524674.1:9723051-9724872 GCF_000260255.1 Octodon degus | reverse complement strand
CTCTGCAATTCAGGCTGGCCTTGAGCTGACTATGTAGCCCAAGTTGGCCTTGAATTGGCAGCAATGCTAATGCCTCAGCCTCAAGGGGCTTGGCATTACAAGTGTGCGCTGTCACCCCTGGCTCACCATAGCAAAATGAATTTTAAATTTTATTCATTTTAATTAAGACTTAATTTAGCTTCATGGGGCTAGTGCAAGTTTAGCAGGTAATAGGTACTTAATGAGTTTTGCTTTGCTTGGCAGAGCTGGGGATCAAACCAAGGGTCTTGCACATGTAGGGCAAGTACTTCATCACAGCACCACATTCTCAGTTCCTTACTGAATATTTTTAAATGAAGACTGAAAAGGGAGATCCAGGTATGATGGTACATGCCTATAATCCCAGCATTCAAGAGGCTGAGGCAGGAGGATCATTGCAAGTTCAAGACCAGCCGGGGTTACAAGGTGAACTGCATAGTGTGATCCTGTCTCAAAAAGACAAAAGAAAAAAGAAAGAAAGAGAAAAAAGAAAAAAGGAAACAGTCATGGAAAGACAGTTGGCCCACAAAATAGAATGTTAGGGGTAAGCAAAATGAAGAGGCCCTTTATCTCTTAACCTCTCAGCCTGACACTACCAATACCTCCAGCTCTGTCTTATGTAACAATAATCTTGGCTCTGGATTCCTTATTGCCTGGGTTGGCTGTTCTTTCCTGCACTTGTACTCTTTGATGATGTCCCGCCTGTGAAGTGAGCTGGTCCAAAGCCCTCCGGAGATAAGATCTGGGCACATCTGGTTTGACCTGACCTCAGTAGAGAGCCTGGACTCCATCACACAGGGCCCATGTGGTCTGAGTGTGTCTGCGCTGGTAGGCTGCTGAGCCCTCTTAAAGGTGATGGTTGAAGCTGATTGTGCAGGGAAAATGTCACAGAAGGACAAGAAGTGCCACATTGTTGATACTCCTGGAAACCAGACAAACCCTAGTCAGGTGACTTCCACCACTGACACTAGAGATGTTGCAAAAGAATCTGAAGAGGACTGAAGAAAGCAAACAGGGCTAGGTGGGCTAGAATGAGACAGGGCCCCACTGAGCAAGCAGCCAAGCTGGGCCTTCCACAGAGACCTGAGCAAAGGATAGTTCTTTCCAAAAGTCTTTCCAAACACTCAACTAAAAAAACTTTAAGACCAGGTGCAATGCCACATACCTCTAATCCCAGCTACTCAGGAGGCTGTGGCAAGAGGATTGCAAATTCATGACCAGCCTGGGCAACTTGACCAGAACCTGGCTCAAAATAAAATAAAAAGGACTGGGGATGTTGGCCAGTGATAGAGTGCTTTCCTAGCGTGAACCAGGCCTTGGGTTCCATCCCGGCACCTTCTTCAAAGACCAAAATCAAATTCATAAATATCATTAACAAGTGAGTGAAAGGACAGGTTATGGAGCAGTATATGTGCAGAATCCTAATTTTACAAGAATAAATAATAGCCTATATATTATATAGTAGGGGCTAATGAATGCTTTGTCCTGTGTGTGAAGATCTGTAATTATACTTATAGCAGGTTATTTCTCATACCATGGAATTGACACAAGGTTCATCTATGCGCAGGAGCAGAGGTCACAGCAAAAAGGAAGAAGCTAGCACTTGTTGCCTTCTGCCTGGACAGCACCCCCAGTATGCTTTCTTTCCTATTGTTAAAGCAAACTCTTGAGATGGTGATCTCTGAAATAAAAGGCTTGCAGAGCAGTTACAGATGCTGGCCAGAAAAAAGAGCAGGTCCTGGGACAAATTCCAGCTGCAGAGCTGTAGAAGAATTAGAAATGTGAAGAAGAAGAAGAAGAAGA
>NW_004524674.1:9721768-9722951 GCF_000260255.1 Octodon degus | reverse complement strand
GGGGGAGGGGAGGGGAGGGGGAGGGGGAGGAGAGGGAGAGGAGGAGGTGAATTTGGGGAAGAAAGACATAAGTTGTTCCTATTGAACCCATGCTGCTTATAGGTAGGAGACATGGGATTACATGGAGCAGAGGAGCTTTGGCATTGGAGGGCAACCTGCAAGGAGACGTGATGGCTGCTTCCAGCTTGGCAGTGGTTATAAGCAGGGGGCTCAGGATGGGCTTTGAGTTAATGGGGGGAGCTTGTTTGCTTTTCAGGGCTGGAATCCAGGGCCTCTTCTTTGCTAGGGCAGTGCTCGGCCACTGAACTACACCCCGGCCCTATATTCAGGAGTACAAAACTATCTTTTGTTGTTTGCTGCAGTGTGTTAGCTGATTAGCTGCTACCATCTGCTCTCGCCTTCATTCTCTGGCCCTTCTCCTTAAATATAGGACATCTCAGAGATTTGCTCTTATTATATAACATCTGAATCCTTTTAACCTCTCATTACTGACATTACACTACATATCCACCTGTGTTGTTTGTCCATGGAAGAAACTTCGTTGTAGACCATTGTACCCCAGTTACATAAAGTCTGGCTCACAGGTAGGTGCCCAATAAACCCGTTGAGGGACTAAAATGTAATAAAAATGTCCATTGTTCTCTGCCCCAGCTCAGGGTGTCCTACTTCTACAAACCCTAAAGTTCAGTCGTAGCCCTCCCCAAGCCCAGTAGGGCTCCAGAAGTCCCTGGACAGCCTGCAGCTTTTGGACGTTATTTGTTTGTTTGTTGTTTTGAGACAGGGTCTTGCTATGCAGTTCAGGCTGGTCTTGAGCTCACTTTGTAGCCCAGGCTGGTCTTGAACTCACAAAGATCCTCCTGCCTCAGAGTCCTGAGTTCTGGGATTACAGGTGTGCACCACCATGCCTGGCTCAGACTGTTTTGAACATGACCCTCAGAAAGAAATATACTTGCCCCTCCCCCCACCTCTATACATCCTTTTACTTACAAGTGGTCAGAAGACCAAATTATGAAAAATTTAGCTAAATGATCAAATTGGTTTTTATTAACAATTTTGAAATGAACAACTTACCCCATTCTATAAAATAGATGGACTGAGACAAAGAGGTTGATTTTATGAGTAGAACAGGGCTGAAGGAAGCAGAAATGAAATCCTTTCAAATTTACTTTCTTTTTTAAAATTA
>NW_004524674.1:9720869-9721545 GCF_000260255.1 Octodon degus | reverse complement strand
ATGTGGTGCTGGGGATTGAACCGTGGTCCCTGTGCTTTGCTAAGCTTGTTCTAAGTAGGTGCTTTAGACCACTGAGCCATCTCACCAGCCCCAAATTTACTTTGTTATAAGGGCAAAACAAAAGGGATTTCCTTTATCATACCATCTAATTATGGCCTGTTTGGGGCAATAATCTCTCACTCTCGCTTTGTAGAAACATCAGGTAAGCACATCTGTGACAACTTAGTTTCAGTTTGGTAGTATAGAACTTTAGCACGAGCAGGAGTAGACTCCATTTTGCTTTGGTTTGGTCTGCTAGGCCCCACTGCAGGAGCCTAGGCCAAAACAATGGCCTCCCATAGATTGTGTTTAACTACATGTATTTAAGTGAAACAAGAAAATGAAACAAGATGGTCAGTTTATTGTTTTCCTTCCCCCCTCCTTTTTTTTGAGACAAGGTCTTGCTATGTAGTTCAGACTGGCCTCCATCTCACGGCAAACCTCTTACTTCAGCTTCCTGAGTGCTAGCATCACAGCCATGCACCTTCACACCCGGGTCCTTTCTTGGCTTGATGTCCTCACCTCATAGAGGATCCCCACTGCTTAGGGCACTGTCTAGTTCAGAGGGCTCATCTGCTTCCTAGTCAGGGGTGACTGCTAGAAATGCAGAGTCCTGGTTCTGCTTCAGGCTTCTTCT
>NW_004524674.1:9697266-9720664 GCF_000260255.1 Octodon degus | reverse complement strand
TTTTTTTTGCTCAGAATGCCTTCAAGGCATGACTGGCTGGCTTGTGTTGTGGGGATCGAACCACAGCAACCTGAGCCTGACTGCTTTGTTGAAGCAACCTATTTTTGTCTTTTGGGGCAGGGTCTCAGTATGAAGTTCATGCCGGCCTTGAACTTACTATGTAGCCCAAGCTGGCCTCAGTCTTACAGTGATCCTCGTGCCTCAGCCTCCCAAGTACTAAAATTACAGGCATGTACCACTTGTCCTCCTTCCACTCCAGATGTAATGAATGAAAACCTTACTAGAAGCCCTCCATTTCGCACCTCCATCTCCTGTGCCCCATCCCCCCATGACTCTGAAGCCAGGTGAGCTTGAAAGGCTCAGCCTGGGAGTTATCCTGGGCCTGCTGAGGACACCTGCCCTGCACAGGGTGCTGCTTGTTTCAGGAAGGGGCCGATTCTCCAGCTCCAGTTTACCTTAGCACCAGAGCAACGGAACAGATAAAGCCAACTTTCTAAAAGCAAATCCATTCCCATCACATCTCTCTCAATTTCCTAGTCCCTCTGCCTGGGAACATGTTGGGTGTTTTCACTGTGACTTTCCAGACCCAGCCCTCTGAGGGCCACTGCCTGCTCCAGGGCCACACCCAAGAAAGGGGCCCAGCTTCTTCCAGGGACCTTACCCCTTTTCCTCCTCCTGTCCCTGATAGCTTTCTCTTCCTTAGGGGGAAAAAGAAATTCAAAGTAATCTCTCATCACCATGGCCCATTTCCACTCCCAACCCCAGAGGAAGGCAGATGCTGTTCTGAGGCCATCACCTTCCCACTGGGATGAGCTAAAAATCTTCTTTTGATACCAGGATCACTTTTTAGGGCCTCTCTAAAGAACCTCACACAATTTATATTCTCAGACCTGCCACAAGTATATTTATAGATCCTAACATGTACAATAAAATCATTTATTATTCACAAGTATATGGCAAGGCAAGCATTTTGCAAATAAGATCTCAATTCCTTCATGATCCAGCGTCCTAAACTGGGTAATACTATTACCACTCCCAACGCAGAGATCAGGACATTGACTTTTTGTAGTTGTTGCTTGATGCAGGACCTTGCTATGCAGTTCAAGCTGGCCATGAGCTCATACGTCATCCGGGCTGGCCTTGAACTCGGGAGTAATCCTCCTGCTTCAACCTCCCAAGTGTGGACATTGCAGGCATGCACCACCACAATGGCAAGATGGGGAAACCGACACTAGGAGAAACAAGTAACCTGACTAAAGTCCTATAACTCTAAGTGGTACCATAAGTGATGAAACCTATAGCACACCCCATTCTACTCTGTCTGGCCATATTTGTCTATGTAGGATGGCAAAGTGTCAATGCTAAAAGACAACACCACTCAGCACGCTCTGGGTGGTTTCCAGGCTGTTAGCTGTCCTTAATTCCTTGGGGCTAAAGCCTAGGGCCTTCAAGGGGAAGGGTTCTGTTGGCTTTACTTAATGGTAGCTTAGAGGAGCCTCAGGTGAGAAGAGCCTGAGTCGCCAGGAGTCTCAGAGAGGTAAGGGTTCTTTTCCCCAGATTTTGCTGCCACCTGTTCCCAATGTGCTGCACCTAGAGTCCACCCAAATAGGCCAGGGGCCCCGGCTCCTTTGGCAGAGTTTGCTCAGCTATCTGCCAGGACCTTTGAGGGAAAAGTTTGGGCTTCAGGAACACTGCCCTCCTTGAAGGCCCAGACCAGGTTTCAATCTCGGCATAAGAGGATCTGGGGGGAATTCCATGAACTGGCTCAGGTCCATATTAGCCATTCTTTCTAGATAGAGTAGGATTTTTCCCATGTTTTTATTAACAATTCAACTTTTTTTCCACAATAAGCCTGCATTATTTTTCCACAGTGCTTAGTAAAAAAAAACAAAACAAACCCCCCCCAAAACCTGAAACATTCAAATTCAGAAATTTTGGGTGCAAATACTATAATTTGGAAAACTAGCTTCAATCTGCACCTTTAAAATTTATCAGTAAGGGCTCAGACTGTAGCACAGGGTACAGTGCTTACCTTGTATGCAAGAGGCCCTAGGCTGGAACCCCAGCATTAAAAATAAATAAAATCATAGTAACCTTAAGTCACTGCTTCAACGTCTCACATTTCCATTTATTAGTGGTGTCAGCCTCAGTAAGTCACTTAACTTCCCCTAACTGGAATCTTCCCATGTACTCTTAGCAGATGATACTGCAGCTGATGTCTGTGTGCCAGGTATTGTGCTCTCTTATGTACTTTTAATTCATAACTCCTCAAATCCAGGTCAATTAAGCAAGTGCTGTCATTCTTCTTTTACAGTCGAGGCCATAGAGCAGCTATAAGAGATTTAAACCGGGCAGTCTGATGTCAGAACCTCCCTTTTAAGCTACTTGTCCAAGTTACCTCTCACAAGAGCTGTTGTGAAGATGACAAAATGCTAAATGTTTGGCAAAACCTGGGAACGAATCCCCCCCCCAGCTACATTCCCAGCTTTTTAAAAATTTATATTGGACTGGCGGTATAGCTCAGCGGACTAAGAGCTCGCTTACATGAGCACAGGCGTTAGGGTTCGATCCCTGGCTCTGCATGTCGCGCCGGACCCGCCCCTGGGCACGCTGAGCCAGCGATGGAGGCGATGGAGGCGAAGGAGGCGATGGAGGCAATGGAGGCGATGGAGTCCGGGTGTGGTGGCATGCGCCTGTAAACCCAGCACTAGGGAGGCAAAAATCAGGAGAATCACTGCGAGTCTGAGCTGTGTAGTGAGACCCTGCACACACACAAAAATATATTTTGAGACAGTGTGTGCCTTGATTCCTTGGCGAGCTTCAAATACGTGAACCTCCTGCCTCAGCTTCCCACATAATTGAGATTAGAGTGCACACCACCATGTACTGCCAAAACCTGGCACTTAAAAGTACTCAATAAAGTTTCCTATGGTCACATTAATGTTTGGTGTTCTAGCGTCGTTATATATTTAAAAACAACCTTACAATGTGATTTCAACTCATCAAAGAAGACTGGTCAAGCCGGTGGGGTCAGGGCGGGGTCGGGCAGGTGGGGGCAGGGCGGGAGCCGTTGCTGGGTGGGCGGGAGCAGCGAGGCCACGCCCACTCTGACCCGCCCCCGCCGCACCTGCGACAGGTGGAGCGCGCGGCGCCGGGTGCTCGGCAATGGCCGCGGAGGGCGCGGGGCCGCAGCCAGAACTGGGGCCGGGGCCGGGGGCCGAGCCGGGCGCGATGTGCCCGGAGCACAGCCAGGCTCTTGGCTGGTTCTGCAGCTCGGAGCGGCGACCCGTGTGCGCCGCCTGCGCGGGCCCGGGCGGCCACTGCCGGGGACACCGCGTCCGCCGGGCCGACGAGCACGCGGAGGAGCTGCGGGTGAGCGGGCGGGGGTGGGAGCGCGGGCGGCAGGGATGAGGGTGCCGGGCACCAGGCGGTGAAAGGTGTGGCGGACAGATTCAGTGGACCCAAGTTCGAGTCCCTCACTTCCCCGCCTCCCCTGTGAGTCACAGTCACTCCCTGAACCTCCATGTCTTCATTTGTAGTTTGGGGACAGGAAGAGCAGCTCGCGTTTCTTATAGGTGACCTCTGATAAAGCCGGGTCCCAGCGGGTTGTGGTGCCGCACGTTGGTGACCTGGCTTGCTGGGAGGCAATGGCAGGAGGATTGGGAGTTTCAGGTCAACCTGGGCTACAGGTGGCTTGGAACAGAGAGACTCAGCTCCAGAGAGGCAAGAGGAGAGGAAGAGGGTGGGTGGAAGACACACACATACATACCTGTCCCTCTTCACCTTTCCACCCAGATCTGCTTCTTCCCCTATCCTGGGCTGTCAGGTGAGGCGATCCAGTTCCCTTCCAGAATTGGCCTTGACAGAACTCTGCGAGCTGGTTTCATCTGAATAACAGAGGGAGGGGGGAGGCAATGGGAGAAAACTTTTCTCCAAGCTTCTCACCTCCACTCCCAGCTTGGCTCCAGGTTCCTTTCCTGTCACCCCCACTCCCAGTTTGGAGGGTCAAGTCACCTAGGAACTTCGCTCCACCCTCCACCTTAGCCTAGGCCCTGGGAATTTCTCTGTGCTTGGAGGAACTGGCTTCTTTCTCCCAACTCCACCCTGGAGTTCAGCCCTGCTGTGCACCTGTGCCCTCACAGGGGACTTTACTGACTCAGGCTGGCCTGGAACATAAACACCTCACAGGGTGCTGGGGCCACAAGAAGTTCAGTAATCCAGTGCATTCCAAGCTTCCGGTTGGTCCTACTAGTCAACAGTAGTGATGATAAAAAATAAAGTTGGATAGTGTGATCATCAGCTTGTGTGATGGGTAGGAACTTAGCAAATGCTAACATACTTAAATGTGTGTCTCTCATTCATCAGACCAAGCCTGGAAACAAAGGCCCAGAGCAGGGAAGTAACTCATACACGGTTCCTAAAGTTGAGAGGCTGGAGGGAGAGGGGTGATTCATTGACGAAAGAAGAGGAAGCCACCTCTTTATGCTTTGGTGGTTAGGGTGAGGAAGTGACGTGAGTGGAAAACTTTAAAAAGTACCCACCAGGGCCTGAGTGATAGAAGAGGTGAAATCTGAAGGGGGTGATGGCAGGCCTGCTGCTTACTTTGGATTGTACTTTGCCTCAAGTGTCTTCCCTGGATACCCCACCCCCATCCCACCCCCACCTTAAACATACCTCCTTTGCTTGGAGGAAGGTGAGTCTTGTCCTCCTCACCTTTTCCACTTGAGATAATATCCACCACCACCACCCCTGTCCTGCCTCGGGTGTCAAACAGATCCTCAAGCTCCCTCTAAACTATACCCCCAGCCCTAGATTAGATGATATCTTTAGTACAGTCCCCCTAGCCCTCCAGCCAGCAAAGAAATCACACCCAGGGCAAGACTGTTACAAAACTGCGCACAACCCAGCACCAGTTGAACTGCTCTCTCACATTCTAGATAGCCTCTTATGCCACTGAGCTATATCCCTGGCTCTCTCACCTTCTAGATCTTTGTTCTGTTACATCAGAAGCTAGGTTCAGTTCTCTCAGTGGCTGGGTGCATGGAGATCAAAGCTTCCATGTAGTCCATTCAATTCTGTAACTTTGCATTTGGGCCTGTGAAGTATAAGAGTAATTCTAGCTTGTGGGAGGAAGGGTTTGGAAAGGATTTCTGGAAGGGGTAGATGGATTGCCTGGTGGCAGATGGAACTGAGGGGAAGTCTTTGGGGAAATAGTGGAGGGACCATTGGTTGGAAGGACTTCAGCTGCTACTTGTAGAAACAGAGTGGAGAAGCAGAAGGCCTTGCAATATTGCCTGAAGCAAGTCACATCTTTGGGCCTTGGCTTTCTCATTTCTAAAACTCCTGTCCCCATGGGTAATGCTTGTAGCTGTGCAAACTGAATTGCTGCCCCTCTGTGGTCAAGGCAATGGATGTTCATTCAACAAATGTTTATTCAGGGCCCTTTATGTGTAGGAACACAAGAGAACAGGTCAAATATATGGTATTTATGTTCTTGGCATAGGGAGACTGATACAGAGTAAACACGTAACACGTTGTCTTAGAATTGCAAGTACAAGGGAGAAAAAGCACAATGAAAGATCAACTGGGGCTGCAGAGATGGCTCAGTGGTCTAAAGCACCTACTTGGAACAAGCTTGGCAAAGCACAGGGACCACGGTTCGATTCCCCAGCACCACATACCAGCCAGCCCCGCCCCCAGGTGGGCTGAGCTGGCCACACACACAATAAATAAATGTAAAAATAAATAAATAAATAAAATATTAAAAAAAATTAAAAAATGAAAGATCAACTGGAGGGCTGGTGAGATGGCTCAGTGGTCTAAAGCACATACTTAGAACAAGCTTAGCAAAGCACAGGGACTGCAGTTCAATCCCCCAGCACCACATGCCAGCCAGCCTCGCCCCCTTGTGGGCTGAGCTGGCCACACACACACACAGATCAACTGGAGCTGGGCATAGTGGCACATGCCTGTAATTCTCTCTGGGAGGGTGAGGCAAGAAGATTGTAAATTTGAGCCCATGCCCAGTAACTTAGTGAGATTGTGTCAAAATATAAAGGGGCTGGGCATGTAGCCATTCAGAGGTCCTGGGCATGTCGCCATTCAAAGGTCCTGGGTTCCATCCCTAGTACCACCAAAAATAAAAAATAAAATATGGGAAGTCAGGGAAGACCTCTCTGAAGTGACAGCTAGACAGATTAAAGGAGCAATATGCGCACACAAGTACACATACACACACGAGACTACTGTTAAAGAATGGTTGCAAAGGCACAGAGGTCAGGACAAGCTGGGTGTTTTTGAGGAATGGAAGGAAGGTCAGGGTGGAGTAGTATGAGGTGACACTGGAGACATGAGCAGTCATGTCAGGTATGCCTTGTTGGCTAGAAGCATGATCTGCTGTGAGTGTGTGGGAAAGCCACTGGAGGACCTTGAGCAGGGTACCTCCTGATCTGATTTCCTTATAAAGGGTGGCCATGGCTAATAGGGAGTAGGGGCAAGCTGAGAATGGAACCCAGTTTGGAGACTGTAACAGGATTCCTGTGAGAATTGGTGGCCATCTGGGTAGAATAAGGGTAAGGGAGGTGACAAGTGGCCAGATGAGAAACTTTGGGTTCTCTGATGGGTTAGATGTGGGGCTGGTTTTTGTGACTGATAATGCTGTCTCATGAAAGGTGACAACCCAAGGAGAGCAGCTTGAGAAGCCACGTTCTGCTCAGAAACAGGGATGGAGAGACAGGGAGTGAGGTATGGAAGGAAAGTGAAGAGTGCGTGCAAGGAAGTGGTTATAATGACAGGCCAAGGGACTTGAGGATAAAGAAGGAAGTGAGGCCACAGGAGGGAGGACAGGCAGCGAAAGGTGGTAAGACTATTGTGTGTGGGCAGCCCCAACTGAGCTAATGAAATGGGAACTCTGGAGTTAGGGAATTAGAAGGATGGGACATGGCAGGCAGAGTACAGGACCCATGACATGAAGATCCTGGAGGTAGTATCATTTTTGATAATGGCGAGGTCTGGGATAAAAGGGGAAAATCAGTGGAATGAAGAATGTAAAGATGCCATGAGCATTGTTTGTGTTGCAGAACAAGATTGTGGACCAGTGTGAAAGGCTGCAGTTACAGAGCGCAGGCATCGCCAAGTACGTGGCTGAGGTCCTACTGGGCAAGAACCAACGAACAGTGGTAATGCTTCCCCTTTCCTCTCTATGCTGTGTCCCATGCTGCATAAGACCCTAGCCCTAGGGACTTGGTCAAGTTGAGGGTCCCTTTCCAACCTCACAGTCTCGTGGTGCTATTAGCAAAGGATGTCCAGGATTTGCCATCTCTCTGAGCCTTAATTCTACTATCTGGACAGAGTGGAGTTGTTCCTAGTGCAGAGACTCTGCTAAATGATGACTTTGGTAGGTATCTTGGGGATAGAGGATCAAGAAGCGTAGCATAGTTTTACCACCTAGTTAGTTTGGGCTCTATCCCAGAATTATAAAACTACTTAGGGACTTACTGAGTATTCCTTATGACAATCTTATGCAGTAGATGGCAGCAGATCCCTATTCACAAACAGAGAAATGGGTCCCAGGATGGTTCATTGACTTGCCCAAGGTCACACTGCCTCCTGGCACTGTCAGTTCTATGTCCTGGATCTTCTAAGACCTGTGTCAGTACTCCTTCTTCTGTATCCCATTGGTGGTCCTCTAGTTAGTGGACACATTGCTTCCACTATATTTCCTCTTCAGCCCTTCAGGATGGGCTATGCATGTTTCTCGCCTCCTACCCCTGTAGTACATGGAACAGACTTTGGCCCTGCCTCAGTCAAGGCCCTTTAAATTGCACAGAGAGAGCAGTTGAACTTGCATAAACAAACCAGGAAATTTCCTGGCAGGATACAGAGGGATGGCAGAACCTACAGGGAATTAGAATCAGGAGCTAGAAAGTTGCTAAGTATCAAACAGCTAGTCCATGCTCATGTTTGCTTGAGTTTGCATGGTGATTCCTCTCCCCTTATCATTTTATTTTCTTAATCTTACTACATGGGTACTTACTGCACCTCAATACAAGGCTGGTTAGAAGCTACAGTAGCAAACCCCGACTTTAAGGGGGAAACTTGCAACATTTCACCAATTATTTATTTAACAGATCCTTATTGGGTGCCTACCATGTGTCAGACACAGTTATCCTGTGTGCTAGGCATTCTACAGTGGACAAACCATTCGAAAATTCCTGTTTTCATGAAGCCTTCATTTTTGTCAAATCAAATATATGCTATGTCAGATGTTGACATGAGCTATGGGGAATATAAAACAGGAGTAAGACAGCATGGGTTGATAGGTGGGATTGCAACAAGGGTCTTCAATAATGACCTCGTTTAGAAGCTTGGCACTTGTACAAAACCTACAAAGGAGCAGAGTGGCCCACACCTATGTGGGAAGAGTTTTCTAGAAGAAGGGAATGGCAAGTGCAAAAGCCCGAGGTGGGAGTATAGCTGGTATGTGGGAAGAATGACAAGGAGCCTGTGATACTAAGCAGAGCTTCTGGATGAGATGGCAGAGGGTGGGTAGGAGCGGCAGTGTGCAAGGTGGAGCTGGGTCATGTCCTCGCTGGCCGTATAAAGATCGTCGTTCTCTCTGGGTCTGATGGGAGGTCATTAGAAATTTGTGAGCAGAGTAAGATGCTGTGATTTAAGATGAAAAAGGAACACACTGGCTGCTAGGTTGGGAAGTGACTCTAGATAGCATGGTAAAAGACAGGGAGACCCAGTAAGAAGCTGATACAGTAACCCAGGAGGGAGAAGCCAGTGCTTTGGACCCAACTAGATTCACTTGTCATTTGTTTAGCCTCTCTTTAAGCCTCCCCGTCGTCGTGCAAACAATGAGCCTTATTTTTTTTTTTTTTCTGTCAAATGGATAATTTCTCCCTATACTGTGCAAAGCAGGTCTTTAGGGACCAGACTTGGGGAAAGTGGTTGGTTCTCTCTGACTCTGAGCTGAAGAGGCAGCTTTGCTATTACTTGCTGGGCAAGAGTACAAGGGCAGGTGCTGATGCAATGCATGCCTTTGGGGAGGACTGGTTACCAGGAGGCAGCTGCTAGAAGGGAACAGTGTTGGGCTGAGAATCAAGGGAACTGGGTTCTGATCCCATGCATGCCACTGATTTTGTATGTCAGTGCTCCCAAGGGATTTTTTCAGTAAGCCAGGAAAAAATTTTCCATTCAGTCATCCAGTCACTATCTGGGATGCCTACTGTGTGACATACACTGTGCTAGGAATTAGGAAAAGTTGCTCATTAACTTCACTGGCTGAGATGATCTCAGGCCCTCTCTGTGGCAAATAAAAATTCTAATACAGAATTGTTGGAGCAGCCAGCCTTAGGAAATAATGCATTTCTTTCTTTCTTTTTCTTTTCTTTTTCAGATTTGGAACTAAAAAAAGACTTTATTGAGGGCAAGAGGGTGCAAATACAAAAATCAAAAGCTTATGTAGCATTTAATGAACCTTCCACTCTGTTCAGTGAGAGCTGGATGCTACTTGTACATTTTCTAAGGGTCCTGATCTGCTCATGATGTCTTTATACAAGGGGCAACTGAGGGGCAGATTCCTTACATGGCCTTGGGAGAACTCTCAGCAGGGCAGGAGTGAATGTTCATGTCTGCCTGCTTCTTTGCCTTCTGCTTCATGTGTACTACAAAGTAATCATTGCATGCAATGGTGCGGCCTGCAGTTAGCGAAAACAAGCTCTGGAAGCCCACTTTGCCATCTCGGCACTGGTCCAGGTCCTTCGTGATTTTGTCCAGAGCCAGAGGGTCTTTTGATTTTTTAAAAATCCAGAGAGGGGCCAAGGAGATGGCTTAATGGAATAAGTGCTTCCCTGGCAAGCACAAGGGCCTGAGTTCAATCCCCAGTTCTGAAAAAAAAAAAAAAAAAAAATCCAGGGAACTATTTTTTCATGAGTACTCCCAGGTCCTCCTTTGTTAAGTAGCATTTGTCCCCAGCAAATTTGTGAAGTGTAAACATCATGGTTTCCATGGCGTGTTCCATTGCAAGAGCATCATGGTGAGGTCTATTGAAACCTTAGCTCAAAGCCGCAGCAGACGCGGGGCAAACCTGCGGTGGTGAGGAGCGCATCTGGGTTGCGTGCCTAGTAATGCGTTTCTGTCCTTAGATGTGGAGAAGTATCAACCAGGACACTGTAGTTATGGAGATGGTTGATGGGGGTGACTTTTCAGCCAGTTCCTATAATTCTCTGACCCTGAGCTCTTGGCCTAAGCATTTCTGAATGTGAGGTTGAAATGTGAAGAAATCAGGTGATTGTAGTTGATCTCCATTTTGTGATCTTGTCTTCCTGAGATCTAGCCTGGCTGTTTGGATCTCAAATTTCTTCACTGTAAACCGTATTTGGGAAGTCTCCCTGTTGGTCTGTCAAAGTAAATGCTATGGCTACTGTTCTTCCCCTTACTATTCTCATCGCAGATATTTCCATTACTCTCTGCCCAGCCCAAACCCTCCTAATCCTGCCCAGGGTTTTGCCAGAACCCAACCCCTCATTTCATCCTCTGTCAGAGTATGGCCAGCGCTGCGAGGGAACTGGTTATCCAGCGGTTGAGTGTGGTGAGGAGTCTTTGTGAGAGCGAGGAGCAGCGGCTGCTGGAACAGGTGCACGGCGAGGAGGAGCGGGCCCACCAGAGCATCCTGACACAGCGGGTACACTGGGCCGAGGCACTGCAGAAGCTCAACACCATCCGCACCAGCCTGGTGGACATGCTTACTCATCTGGATGACTACCAGCTGATTGTAAGTCAGGCCCAGCTGAGGGCATGGCCAGTGGCCAGCCTCCCAGATTGGAGGACATGGAGCATGTGTCTTGGTAGGAAGGGAGAATTTGGAGCAGGAATGAGTGACGAAGTTCCTTGGCTTGGTCTGCCTTCTGAACCCTCTCCTGGGCCCTTCTCTCCAGTTCCTTGTAAAAAGCAAAAAAGAATTCTGCCAAGTCTGTTAGCAGGCCCCCCTTGTTTTCCGCATCTGATTACTCTGGATATCTGATCGTGTTCCTCATCTGCCGCCATCCCCTGGGTAGTATCCGGGAATCACCTCAGCCTGTCTGCAGCAAGAATCCTGTTAGGTTAGTTTATCCAGAACCCCCCTGGCCCCCCGACGCTTCCTCTTAGTAGTTTTCCATCTCCTTACTCTGTGGCCATAGGTTCTTAGTTGTGCTTGCCGTCCCCAGAGTTGAACCCACTCTCTCTTCCCTGCTGCAGGGGTCCCTGTACCTATCATAAGGGCCTTGAAGAAATCCTTCCTTACTATGCATTAACGAGTATCATTTAATATTTCCTTCTTTCACACGAGGCAAAGGGGATCACATTATGAGGTTTTTCCCCCTTGGCAACTGACCGAAATATCCTTTTAATAGCGAGCTCCTTATCGAGCACCTGTTAAATGCTAAGCATTGTACTATGGGGCAGAGTTACAGGATACAGCTGCTAGCTGCTCCCAGCCTTGTGAAGGAGGCGAATGTGTAAACTGATTTAGGGTGAGGAAGGATATGTGCTTTGGTGGAGGAAATCACTCAGAACTAGAGACTGCACAATCCAGGCATGGGAGGAGCTCAGGGAAGGCTTCCTGGACGAAGTGACTTAGAGGTGATAAGGAAGTACGCATGTCCAAGCGCTGCACAGGAACAGTGAACTTGAGGGAGCCAATAAAGGCTCCAGTGTGAAAACACAGAGCTCATTCTCAATGTTATCAGAAGTTGCCATGATTAAAATTCGGTACCTGGCTTTTCCATGTAGATTTGCAGATGTCTCCAGTTTTGAGGAAACAGTGTGACATCTGAGTAAAAAATGCCAGGCAGAGACAGAAGAATGTAGAACAACTGAGCTGTCCCACTGCATTTTCAAGTAGGGCAGCTCCTGTGACTGCCTTCGATTGTGCATTCATTCAGCCACCAGCTTCCACACACAGTGTGCAGTCTGTCTCAGACACTGGGACAGTCACAATAGAAGATTCAGAAAGTCACAGCCACCCAGGAGCTGACATTTCTTGGGAGAAGTGTTTAATAAGTGACTGGTGGTCCTGAGGGGGAGTGAGGAGAACTCAAGGTGCCCGGGAGAGGCGCTACAGAGTGGCTCATACTGAGCATGTGCTACAGAAATATGCATGAGAACAGCCAGTAAAATTGGTGCTAGGGCCTAAGCAAGCAGGAGGAGCTTTTATTTTAGGTCCTTCAGTTAAATGTGTTCAGTCTTGACTGCTTGTGGATTTCTGGTGCCACACCTGACCTAGTTTTGTTTTCTTGCAGCAGAAAGAGCAGGAGATTTTTGAGAGGTAAGTATGGCTCTGGGGTCTGCGTGGGCAGTCCTGGGAACCCTTGGCCTCGCCCCATCCCATTACCTTCAGGCCCTGCGGTTCCTGGGAGAAGGTACCAGGCTTTTCCTGTTCCTGGGCTTAGCACCAGTGCTTTAGACCCACCCGGAAGGGCAGTGAAGATCCTGCTAATCAGAGCCTCTCCACTACTAGCTTTCTTGCACATTGTCCTATATCAAAATGAGACCACCCTGGCCAGGAGTTTTGCCACCCTCCTCTACACACAAGAATGCTAAGGCTCAGAAAGAGAAAGGAACTTGCTTAAGTCCTAGAGCTGGGCCCTGGATTCAGATGTTCTAGTGCAGTGTCCTCTGTTCTCTTTCTCTCATAGAAAAATCTTTGAAATGTAAGTCTGCATTGTTACTCATATTTTGCATTTTAATTATTCAATACTAAAAGAATTTACCAAGTCCTACTTTGGGTCCTATAGGGCTGGGAGGCAGGGCCTAAGAAAGAGGCCAAGATAATACAATTTGCCAAACAAAATAACTCATCAGCTTGGGGGTGCAGCTCAGCATGCACAGGAAGCTGAGTTTGATAAAAGTGAGGTTCTACAAACTGGGCGTGGTTGTGCACACCTATCAGCTCTTAGGAGCCTGAGGTAAGATCAGTGCAAGTTTGAGACCAGCCTGGCTACAAAATGAGTTCAAGGTCAGCCTGAACTGCATATTAAGACCCTTTCTCAAAAAGAAAGACACACACACAGAGTGAGGTTCTACCAGTCCTTCCCAGTTTTATTCACTAGAGGTGAGTGGTTTTAATACATGTGGGATATTGGACCTTGATGTTTAATCAGAGTATATGAGGTGTTTTATTTTGTTTGCTGATTTTATTTGTTCTTTGAAACATCATCCTACTATGTAGTTCAGGCTGGCCATGAACTCACTATGTAGTCTAAGCTAGACTCAAAACTCATGGCCATCCTGCCTCAGCCTCCTGAGCCCTGGGATTACAGGTCTGTACCACCATGGCTGCCTTGTTTGCTGATCTTTTTGCCTCTTGAAACAATATTTTTTAAAAATATTTTTAAACAAAAATTTTGTATCTTTTTCTACCACTTAATAGGCTAACTTGGAGGGGCTGGTGAGATGGCTCAGTGGTCTAAAGAACCTACTTAGAACAAGCTTAGCAAAGCACAGCAACTGTGGTTCAATCCCCCAGCACCACATGCCAGCCAGCCCTGCCCCCTGGTGGGCTGAGCTGGCCACACAGACACACACACAAATAATTAAATAAATAATTAATTAATTAAAAAAAATAAATTACTTTAAAAAGATATATAGGCTAACTTGGAAATCTTTCCATATTAGTAAATATAGATTTTCCTTACTTTTTTTTGAAAGCCTGTGAAGTATTCCACAGTATAGACATATCCATTTATTTTACTTCCTCCCTCCCTCCCTCTTCCTCCTCCTCTTTCTTCCTCTCTCTGTCTGTCTGTCTCTTTGTCTGTCTGTTTGTCTGTCTATCTGTCTCTCTCTCTCTCTGGTGTGCTGGAGACAGAATGAAGGCCTCATGTGTGTATTTCCATCTCTGGTGTCTTGCTTAATGTAGGCCTGCTCACTCCTACTGCTTCCCCTTAGTTCTTCCACACTTCTGCTGGTCTTTTCATTCTACTTTCTCTTCATCATCTTCCTTTAATCCAGTCTGTCCTAATATGAAGCAGATCTGAGCTTTGAAAAGAACTTTGATCTTTAATTTTTTAAAAAATATTTCCTGCTCAGTAGAATAAGTGCTTCCCTGACAAGCGCAAGGACCTGAGTTCAATCCTTGGTTCCACCAAAATAAAATAAAATAATAAAATAAAATTCCAACTTGCAGAAAAGTTGCAAGAGTAGTATAGTAAGCTTCACATAGAATTATCAGTTGTTACTATTTTGCCACATTAGATCTTGTTCAATCTTTCTTTTCTACTAGGTGAAGCTTGTTATATTCCTCCTTATGAGAGTATCTCATAATTAGAGTCAATACATTTTGGGGAAGAATATCTCTTATCAGTCCTCAGTCCATCATATCAGGGGGCATGATATCACTTGGGCAATATCCCATCATCAGGCATGTTAATTTTAAGCAGTTGGATAAGGTGGTATCTAATGGTGGCATTATCATGTTTCCTTATTACATAGTTATATTTTCCCTTGTATAATTAATAAGAGAAGTGAGAGGAGATATTTTCTGTGTACATCTTGTGTCCCTTCTATTTTACCCAATAGATTTGCATTCATTGATAATTCCTGCCTAAATATTTATTTGGACAACAGTCAGAGCTGGATGTATATAACTGTTTCATGAGTTTGTATTATAACTTTGAATTCTAGTCTATTCCACAGGGTTTTTCCTTTTCCTGCCCCTATTTTGTATCTGTATCATTGAAAGTTATTCTCTTTTATTTTTTTGTATTTTTTAGGGAAGAGTGTACAGGGTATTCAGGGTCTCACTACTAGATCGGACTTGTAGTGATCTGCCTCTTTACAGCCTCCCAAAAGCTGGGATTATAGGCACCTGTCACCATGCCTAGTCTCAAAAGTTATTCTTTTACAATGAGAATGCTGGTTCCCAACACCATCAAAATATTTATTCATTTGCTCAATCCTACAGGACATACAAAATTTTTTGAGTACTACTAAGTCCATTCTACTACTGCCAGCCTACTAGTAGAGTTCAAGATCTGCCCGAAATCCTGTGCAACCCTTGGCTGAGGGTGTGTACTCTCAAAGAGTTGTGTTCAAAAGCTGTCAGTCCTCTATTTGTCTGAGAAATGCCTTGGTGGCTCTGGTTTTCACATCCGTGGTTGGGCTCACTCTCACCTGAGAGAGACAAGAGTTCCCACTGCATGGACTGAGCAGTCAGCTACAAGTTAGGGCCTCCTGTGGAGCCCTCTTTCGCTTCCATCTCACTGAGGCTGTGAGTTTTTTCCTCCATGCCATGGGGTTCTCCGTGGACTCTACTGCTCATACCTGGTCTCAGATCTAGGAAGACAGCTTGGCCCTGCTAATGCTGGCCCTTTCCTCCCACCTTTGTGCTGGGCCCTCTCCAGATGGAGCTGCCACGCTCTGAGAGCATGGCCACAGACCCTCTGTTGTCCTGACCACAAAGAACGCTCTGTTCCCAGAGCCCACTGTCAGGGCCCTGTCCACCTTGCTTCTCCCAGGCGAGGCAGTCATAGACAGTGTCCATTGGGCAGAGAGGGCAGCTGAATGACCTCAGAATTAACTTCATGGCTAGAGGTATGGGGAAGTTCTTAAGAACCGAGGTTGGAGACAGCAAAGCTCCGTGATGTTCCCTTTGTGCTACACTAGTGGTGGCAAACGTATGGCATTTGTGCTACAGTGGGCTGTTTGTATCATTGAAAGTTCTAAAAGGTTTGCTATCACCATAGGCTTTTGAGATTTCATTTCAGGTCAAGGAAAACACCTGGGATGGTGCCTATTCTATTTCTGCATGGAGGCAGGGCTTGAATCCAGCTTGTGTGAATGCCTTCTCCAAATCTCTGTTCTTTCCTGTTGGACAAAATAAGCACTACATCCCAGGATATGGCAAAAATGAAATATGGTCCTGAATGGAAAGCAGTAATTTCAGAGCCCAGCAGCTGGCAGTTCTCTCTTCTTGGGCATCTTATTTTCCCCAGTTGCCTTTTTATGATTGATGATCCCCAGGAATCTGAAAAGTTAAACTTTAATGACAAGTGCACTTGGAGCCCACTACTGACCCAACTCTGGGCAACAGCACTTCTCGGGACCCTCTCATGTCAGGAGCTGCCAGAGCCCAGAGTGGTCACAGGTATTTGAATTTTTGGGGGTGGGGGTCTTTTTGAGACAGGGTCTTGATATGCAGTTCAAACTGGTGTGAGCTTACTTTGTAGTGCAGGCTGCTCTGGAACTTATAATGATCCTTCTGTCTCAGCCTCTCAAGTGCTGGGATTACAGGCACGTGCCACCATGCTCAGGTAGGTGTTTGAATTTTAAGGGCAGGGGAATAGCTGTACCTTCTGACCAAACCAAGGGAAACATTATGGCTGCAGTAGATTTTGGTTTTGTTCCAGTTTTTTTGAGACAGGCTTTCACTATGGAGTTCTGGCTTAAGATCACTGTGTAGCTCAGACTGGCTTGAATTTGTGGCATTCCTTCTACCTCATCCCTCAAATGCTAGGACTATAAGCATGCACCACTGTGCCAGGCTTTGCAGTAGATTTATGAAACAATGTATTTTCTGGGTAGGATGTTGGAATAGAAACTTTACCACAGAGGAAATCCAGTGGCCTGGGTCCTAGTCCCACTGGGACTACTCATTTATTGAGGGACACTCTGGAGTCACTTCTGTAGAGCACACTGCCTCTGGTTTCTAGTCATGGCACCAAGTACACATCTCCCTATAGACTGTCTACATGCTTTGGATTCAAGACTTTTTTGAATGGTTTCTTTTTCCCTACAAAGGACTGAAGAAGCAGAGGGCATTTTGGATCCCCAGGAATCTGAGAAGTTAAACTTTAATGAGAAGTGCACTTGGAGCCCACTACTGACCCAACTCTGGGCAACGGCAGTTCTCGGGACCCTCTCAGGTCAGGAGATGCCAGAACCCAGAACCATCAGGAGCCCCTGGGTGTCTGTCTGTCTATCTGTCTGTCTGTCTGTCTGTCTGTCTGTCTGTCTGTCTGTCTGTGTGGGGTTTGCTGCTGGGTCACACACTGGGCACCAGTACTTTTGGGATAGTCGCTCAGGTAACCAGTGATGTTGTAAGCAGTCTGATTGGGGGGCCTGAGCTCTGGATGGGGATGAGCTGGAATAGGGTCTTCCCATTTCCAGACCAACCTGCTCTGTGGTTGTATAGGATTAATCTTGTTCCTATAAATCATGTTCTCCTTACCATCCTGCCCATCTAGGGAAGCGCTTTATGATTTATTGGAAACGTCAGGCTTCTTTTTAAGAAAATACAATTAACAGTCAACTAGAGGGCATCTGAACCGGGATGAAGCTGCCTGAATCTGCCTCATTTATTAAGATTCAGGCCTGTTGTGGGCCAGGCCCTGAGCTATACACTGGGGCCAGAGAGTGAACAGAGCCAGTCTCATACCTCCAAGAATTCCTACTTTGCACAGAGATTCTTAGAGCAGGCTTCTCCCAGGCTGAAAGGAAGCTTCCATGTTTGCAGTGGTGGTCTTTGCACAATTCATAGAAAGGGAAAGTTAGTAAACTGACTCTTATCTCAACTTTAACCACCCTCTTGTATTATTCTTAAAAATTTTAAACAAGCTATAGCTTCTTTACACTAGACTATGGCATCAGATGTACCTGATTTACTAGCAGTGCATTCATTCAGCTGTTGGAAACTGCATTGTCTCATGCTTCGTAGCTACAAGAGCTCAATCCCTAAATTAATCACCTCTGAGTGCCTCCGATACGTCCAGCCAGAAGGCAGCACAATCAGTGTGGGGCTGACCTTGCTACCCACTTGGTATGGAGCCTTGGGCAACTCATTGCTCTTCTCTGGGCCTTATTTCTATCTAAGTTTATAGGTGAAGAGCTTGGAATGATAATAATTAGCATTATCATGGCTACAGTTCATTGAAGAGTTACTTTATGCTAGGCACTTTGCATGAATTATTTCATTTAGTTCTTTTTTGGGGGGGGGGGCAGAACTGGGGATTGAACTCAGGCCCTTGCACTTGCCAGGCAAGTTCTTACTCTACTGAGCTAGCTCCCCAGCCCCTCATTTAGTTCTCATGACCATGCTGCATTAAGTTTTATTTGATCCTCACTTTACAGACGAGGAAACTGAGGCTGACAGAGTAACAGTTATCTAAGGTCTCCCTGGCAGTGAACAGCAAGGAAATCCTCTGCTCCCTGTAGGACCAAGTTAGGGCTGGGGAAGAGGCGCCATGGACAACTCTGGTAATTCTTTTCAGCAGGCACAGAGGATGTACGAATTGATGAGAGGACCGTCAGCCCCTTCCTGCAATTGTCAGATGATCGAAGGACCTTGACTTTCAATGCCAAGAAGACCAAGGCCTGTGCAGATGGCCCAGAGCGTTTTGACCATTGGCCTAATGCCCTGGCTTCCATCTCTTTCCAGACCGGGCTGCATGCCTGGATGGTGAATGTCCAGAACAGTTGTGCCTATAAAGTGGGTGTGGCCTCAAGCCAGCTGCCCCGCAAAGGCTCTGGCAGTGACTGCCGCCTGGGCTACAACCCCTTCTCTTGGGTCTTCTCCCGCTATGATCAGGAGTTCTGTTTCTCACATAATGGGCAGCACCAGCCCCTGGGGCTGCTACGGAGCCCGGCCCAACTGGGTGTGCTTCTGGACTTGGAGGCGAGGGAGCTGCTCTTCTATGACCCAGCCTCAGGCACCGTGCTCTACACCTGCCACACAGCCTTCCCCACACCGCTCTTCCCAGTCTTTGCTGTGGCCGACAAGACCATTTCCATTGTCCACTGACCTCTGGCCAACGAAAAGGCAACTGCATCCTCCTACCACATCAGGCCATGTGTCCGCCCAGTGTCCTTTTCCCAAATGATGTGTATGGTGTTTCTAACAGAGAGAGGACCCATGCTTGCTGGGCAGATGGAGGTGTCAATGGGAATCTGTTTCAGACACAGGCACAGTGCCAGCCATTTTTGGGGAACCTGCTGCTTCCTGGCCCTTTGTCTCCCAAATCCACCATGATTCTGCCCCTCCAGCAACCAGCATGGGGCCTGGGACATAGTGAGTGTGCAATAATGATTAGGCAAGTGCAAAGAGAGGCAGACAGACAGACAGACAGGGGACTGGGCAGATGGGGTAGTTTCTAGAGAAGCACTTCATTCCTCTACCCTGAGCTTCCTGTGTGTGGAAATGGTTATGGCTGAGGCTTCTTTATCCTCTCAGTTCAGTGCTTCTTAGTCTTTTTCATGACATTAATATAGGTAAAATATTTTTTCTAGCACACAGAGACAACCCAGAAGGGATTTAGAACTATCAGGCTGCTCCTGGCCAGAAGATTCTGGCCTGACAACACTGCATCTTCCTCTAGGTTCTGCCCTAGCACTCAGAAGATGAGGGGGGACCCTATCTCCAGGTAACCTGGCTGCAGCCCAGGAATGGGCATCTGTCCCAGATGCTGAGGCTGAGGGCCAGCTGTGGCCACTTGAGACAGTGGAACTTCCTACTGCGGTTGTGCTCCCCACCATGGCCTCCAGACCTAAGGTGGAGGCCTGCCAAGGACTACGAGGGCCAGCCTTAGGGAATATGGAACACAAACATTATTAAAAGGTTTAAGACTTACAGATTTCTCGCATGTTCTTTGTTGATAATTGGTTACATGCTGTATAGTGGCCCATCTTCCTTAACCTCATGTATATGTTCAAAAATAAGCGGATGGTAGCTCAGTGCAGCAGGAAGAGCCTGGAGACCTTAACTATATGTTCCCGGAGCCAAACAGGATGAAAGACAGAGCCCTCCCCACCTTCCTTGGTACCCACAAAGCAGTTTATGATTTTTTTTTTTGTGGAACCAGGGATTGAACTCAGGCCCTTGGGCCTGCCAGGCAAGCGCTTATTCTACTGAGCCATCTCCCTGGCTCCCACAAAGTAGTTTTAAAACCACTATTCTATTAGATCTGTCACAGAGGAAGGCTGGCTGGGTCAGTAGGCAATGAGCAAGAGTCCCAAGATTCAAGGGCAAGCACTGCTTTGCCTCAGTTATTTGTGGCCATGCAAGAATATGGTCCTCAAATGGCCAGAAGCAACATGTTTAGAGAGGCTGAAAAATCCTAATCTTTATGTGAAATTTATTTTTTTCAGTGCTGGGGTCAAACCTTTTATTTGCTAGGCAAATAAATATTACCACTGAGCTATACCTCCAGGCCTTTATATGAAATCTTTTGACAGTGAGGTTTGTTCAGCATTTACTTGAAATACTGGGTAGATCAAGTCCATAGGCCTCTAACAGGCAATATTTTTGGTTGAGATGACCTCTGAGGCACTTGCAGCTCTGAGGCCACAGCCGTGACCTCTTCATTGCCTGACACTGAGGAATTACTGCTAAGTCATCTGGCTTTGGTGTCAGGCCCAACAAAGACACAGAAAGATTTTTGTCATTCCCTGCCTCTGTCTGGGCATGGCCTCTGCTCAGATATCTAAGTCAAAGCCAAACCTTTTCTGCTTGGTGCCTGAAGGCCCGCAAGCCATATCGCCTCCAACCAACCCCCTGCAGCAGACGCGTCCACAGTGCATAGACCTGCTGCAGGAATACCCGCCCCATCCTTCTCCTTCCCTAGATGTCATTCCAACCCCATGCCCAGTTCAGTGTCTTCTCCAAACCCTTCCCTGACTCTTGCCATCAAAATAGTGTACCACATTTTTTTTTTTAGTGTATCACATTTGTGTTGTCACTGTGCCTTTTTTAAATTTTGTGCCGAGAACTTGAACCCAGAGCCTTCTACAGTCAGTGTAGAATTTTTAGATGGGCTCTGTCCAAGTAACTGTTACCCAGGCTGGACGGGAACTTTTGATTCTCCCACCTCAGCCTCTCAGAGAGCTGGAAGTACAGGTGTGGGCCACCACACCTACCTCTATGCTTTTAACTATCCCCTGTCCCTGACGCAGAGCAAGGCCCTTCAGTAAACAAGTACATAGCTGAGATAAGAGAACAAGTGAAACTTTAAGAACCCAATTTGCTGTTTCAGCCCCCACAGTCCTGAGCTCGTCCTCGCATCTCCTATCCCTAAACATCCCTATAACTGGGCTGCCTCTAGGGCACTGTTTCTATTCCCCTAAGGTCTCCAGTGCTTTGTCTCAGGTGACTGGGTCCCTCTCTACTTGAAACCAAAAGGTCAAGTCAATGGCTCTCGAGTCAGACACGCGTAAACTGGAGCTCTTGTTGCCTCACATGCTGGACCGCAGGCAGGGTACATACCATTTGTAAATTGGAGACATACCACCTCTAGCCACTAGGGAGCTCTGAGGGTTAGAGATGGCAGATAAGCAGCTTACCAAACACAGCTGACAGCAGAGTTCCTTCCCTTTTAGACGACAGTGTGGTAATAGGTGGTGTCCCTACTCCGAGCTTAGCATCTGGACTGTCAAACTAAGCTCTGACGTCAGAGGGTGTCCCTGGCTCAATGAGAGGCCTTCCAACTCATGGTTCAACCCCTCTAGGTTTTTTATTTTGATAGAGGGGTTTCAGAATCCCAGTGGCAATGCTACTAAAAGGTCAAAAATGCTTTTTTCTTTTGTTTTCCACTACTAGTGTTCAAACTCAGGTTCTCACTCATGCTAGGTAAGCACTCTAGCCCTCAAAAGTGAACATGGGTGAAGGGGAGGGAGGCTCATGGCAGGAAAGGGTGAATAGGTGAGCTCAGAGGCCTGTAGGGAGTGTTCTTTATAGTGGGAACAAGTTACTCGGCTGCATAGGGAGAAGCCCAGTCCACATCTGGGAGAGAGAAGTGGCCTCCTATCTTCAGTGTTTAGGCCCAGCGAACTTCCTCCCCACTCACAGCCCAGGGGCTAAACCCCGGTCCAGGGCAGGCAGGAGATGGGAGAGTGAGGGGAGAATATGTTCTTCAGGTACAGAATCCCTGATCGTGGGGTCCAGAGGCTCTGGACCAGCCACCAGAAAACTGTGCATGCCCACAGCCCGCGCTCCCTGGTAATCACAGCGGTAATTGTCCCCAATATGGGCTGCTGTTGCTGGTTCTGCGTGAGCAAGCTTCAGGGCCTTGAGGAAAATGCGGGGGTCTGGCTTGGGCCAGCCAGCAGCCTCGGAAGTCAATACAAAGTCGAAATGTTCCCGTAGGCCCAGACCCACCAGGATATTTTCTAGCCGGCGGTCAAAGTTTGAGATCACTGCCAGCTGCAGACCCCGCTTTCGGCAGCTCCTCAGGGTGCTCTCAGCCCCCTCTAACACCTGCCAGGTGCAGGGGCTGCTGAAGTCCCTGTAGAGCTCGTCAGCAATGGCAGCTACTGCCTGGGTGTCCTGGACACCTGCCAGGTGGAAGGTCTGTAGGACCACATCCTGCCACCACTGGTGGGAGGTAAGGCCACGACTCAGGCCATAGGTAGGGAACCTGTGGTTCTGAGCCTTGTACACTTGCCCAAAGGCTTGTCCCAGGGCTGTGGCCTCCACCTCCAGCCCATGGGCCTGGGCCTTAGCAGCATACTCCTCCCCTACGGGGCGGCGGAGCCTGAGCAGTGTGTCCTTCACGTCCCATGTCAGCAGACGGAGCGGCAGCCGGCATGCCATGGAGAAGGCCCACGGTGCAGGAGGTTGCTGAGCAGGACAAGACCACCTTCCAAACCTAACAGTCTTTTTCTAGGTCCTGTGGGTCAGGATTACTGGTTAACAGGCAGCACTTTAAAGCTTCTTCACAGCACAAGAGCCTGGAATGAGAAACAGCAGGTGATGTGGAAGTTGAGATCCTGATGCCAAAGTGACTGGGTCCAGATTCTAGTGCTGCCCACTTGGGACCCCAGGAGAGTCACTCTCAGTGCCTGTCTCGTGTAAAAGGAGCACAGTGACACCAACCTCACAAGCTCTTAGGCTAAATAAGATCATTCTTGCATGCCAAAAGAAAGTTTCTCAGCTAGATGCTGAGGAGAACGGGACAGGTTTCTAGCACTTACCGCATTCACAGGCATTAAAGAATATGGGACACAGACAGACAAAGACTAACACAGAAAACTAAGTATAACGAAGGTGGCATAAGGATACAGATCCTGGGGATTTCCTACACTAGCGAGGTTTTAGTGAAGATTTAAAGAATGAATATATAGGATGCAAAGGTAGGTTTCTGTTAATGTAAATACCAAGTGCAAAAAAAAAAAAGAAATACCAAGTGCAAAGGTCTTGGTTCTCTGGGCAGTGTAGTACAGGCAGGGCCTGATGGTGAAGATAAGGAGGTAATTGTGACTGCTATTACTGTTTGCAGCAATGTCAAAAATTGCGTGCACACACACACACACACACACACAAAATAATTCTTCCAGTAAACTAAGGGCTGGGAGGAAGCAGCAGAAGCACCTGCCTGGCAAGTGCAAAGTCCTGAGTTTGATTCCCGGTACAAAAAAAAAAAAA
>NW_004524674.1:9667119-9697166 GCF_000260255.1 Octodon degus | reverse complement strand
GAAATACCAAGTGCAAAGGTCTTGGTTCTCTGGGCAGTGTAGTACAGGCAGGGCCTGGTGGTGAAGATAAGGAGGTAATTGTGACTGCTATTACTGTTTGCAGCAATGTCAAAAAGTGCGTGCACACACACACACACACACACACACACACAAAATAATTCTTCCAGTAAACTAAGGGCTGGGAGGATAGCTCAGCAGCAGAAGCACCTGCCTGGCAAGTGGAAAGTCCTGAGTTTGATTCCCGGTACAAAAAAAAAAAAAAGTGCCAAAAGGCAGAAGGGTCTTTGCAGGCCATGTCTGGCAGGGAAAACGGAGCCAGAGAGGGGGTAGTCACTTATCTCAGGTCACACTGAGACAGCACACACAGTCAGACCCAGAACCTAACTTTCTAGACTCCATGCTGAGTGCTGCCTTCCACTGCACCATTCCTAGATTGTTATGGCTTGTGTCTAGATGTCCCCTCAAAGCCTCATGCAGTCATAGGTGGGGCTTTTTCGGAGGTGTTTAGATCTAGAATGTGTGATGCTGGGTTTAAGAGTGTGTGCTTACTAAAATCGGGCCACTGGGGCCAGGGAGTTAGTTCAGTAGAATAAGTGCTTGCCTGGCAAGCACAAGGGCCTGAGTTCAATCCCCGGTTCCACAAAATAAATAAATGAATGAATGAATGAATGAATGAATAAATAAATAATAAAATAAAATAAAATAAAATCGGGCCACTAATTAGCTTGGCACCATCCTAATCCCGGTAGCCTAAATGCTTACAAAAGGGGAAGAAAAACGCTGTTAAGGTCCCTTTTAGCTTGCTTTGCTACTTTCTGCCAAGAGAACTGCTTCTCTGCCATGCCTGTCGGCCACACTATCCTGCCTTGGAGCCAGCCAATGGAAACCTTTACAAACTATGAGCTGAACAAACCTTTCCTCTCTTAACCTTGTGGGTGTTGGGTATTTTGTCCCAGCAAGGAGAAATGGAACTAAGATACACATACATATATAGGTTAAAAAAAAAAATCGGGACTCTGGTGAGAATGTACAGCTCAGGACAGGACAAAGCAAGCCGTTCCTATTTGTCTCCATCCCACTCTGAGGCTCAGAGTTTACATCTTTTCTGGATGTGAAACCAGGAGGTGACCCAGGAAAGCAAATTAGTTCTGCTCCAAAGCTGATTCTGGCAAGATTGTGAAACTGAACTTAAGGGGCTCAACTTGAGAGTGCAGCAGCGCTGAGCGGGGCTGGTGGCTGGGCACAAGCCTCGGAAGTGTGCCAAAGAAATGAATTTGATTTAGCCTGGAATTCAGGAAGACCCGTTCAAAGTGACCCTCGGCTTGCAGGTGGGCAGATGGAGGCCCAAAGGCGCTGTCTCCCGCCACACAGCATTTGCTATTTCTGGAAGTCAGGTTTGGGGGCTCAGCAGGCCGGAATAGCTCACCCTTCCCCACTTCCTCTGGGGCTCCGTGGGGCAATGTCTAAATAAACCCGCCGTTAATGCAAAACCTCGCTAGCAGTTCTCGGCGGCGCGGCCCGGGCGCGACAGTCCCGGGAGCTGTGCGGGGCGGCCTTTCCGGATCCCTGCTCGGCTGCAGCGCGCTCCCGAGGCCTGAGGCCCGAGGCATGGCGGCGATTCCGGGCCCAGCACCCACCTGGCTCGCGAAGTAGCCTGCAGCGGAGAAAACTGCGGCAGCGCGCGGTTCGGCTCGGCTGCGGCGCGCATGCACTGGGCGGGCTCGGGGACTCGGGATCGCGATCTCCCGCCCTCCTCCTCCTCGCCCCGCCCTCTGCTCCTGATCTGCCGCGCTTTGGCTGTTGCACGACCGCAAGCTCCTGGCTGCGCCCACTGTGAGACCCCGGGAGGGTCACTCTCGGTGCCTGTCTCGTGTAAGAGTAGCACAGTGACACCAACCTCACAAGCTCTTAGGCTAAATAAGATCATTCTTGCATGCCAAAAGAACATTTCTGAGCTAGATCCTGAGGAGAACACATCAGGTTCTAGCCCTTGCTGCCTTCACGCATCCCTCGTGTCACAGTCTCTGTGCACCTCGCCGCGGTCCACCCCATCGCGCCCACCTTCAAGGCACCCTGCCTGCTCCCCATCCGCCACCCCGCATCCCCTGCTTCCTTGGCTCCAGACGTCCCCGAAGGTATGCGGACTAATTTGAAAGGAAGGGGTCTGGGGCCCAGCCTGACTTGCCGAGTGCTGTGAGCCTTCAGCGCCCTTCTCTGCTCTGAGGATCTCTGATCTCTACCAGAGATCCTTACTTCCAACGAGACACTAGGGCGCCCAAGGCAATTTGCTGAGGATAAAGTCCTCCGCTGTAATTCAGCTGTCCCTAACCCCCTTGGTGGAACAAAAGAGTTCTGTTTCTGTAAAAATAATGCATGCTCATTTCAAAAAACGTAAAAAAAAAAAAAAAAAGTACCAACGTGTCCAAAGCAAAAGGCCAGAACGTCTTCCACCAGCCTCACTGATTTATTAACTGCTTAGTAAGCACGTGTGCCCTGTGCCTGACCTGGTCCTTCATTGAGGGTACTGGGGAGAAACAAGAGCTTTCTGCTATGCCCGGCTAATGTGGTCCCTTGCTTTAGTGAAAACAGAAGGTTGAACTAAGCAACCGTGTGAATTTTCAGGGAAACGCTGTACTTGGAAAGCAAGAGAAAAATAAAGGGGAACACAGCTCTGGCAAAGATCAAGCCAGCTCTCTAGTAGGTAAGAGGCTAGGGAAAAGGGTGCAGCGCAAGAAATTGAAGGGCACAGGTCTGAAAAAGTGGGTCAAACGGCCCCATTCACAAAAGAACAGAGACTGGTTTTATGTGTGCTGTGGTTGGCGGGTGTCTAGTTGAGCTTTATTACTGGCTCTGGGTGGATCCTCTTGAGTTAGGAGGCAGTGTGGCTTCCATGGGACGATTATCATTGTTCCCAGCAGTCTCAGTCATATGTGACCCTGCTGGAGTCTAAGGTGACCCTAAGTTTAGGGCAATAACGATTTCTGAGCACAGTTGAATGTCCATGTCACTCTCTTATCCTGGTGTCGCCTATCTTGAAGGGTTAGGTAAGTTTAAGGCTAACAAACCTTATTTTGCTTTTATTTTTATTTTTAATTTTTTTTGCGGAACCGGGGATTGAACTCAGGCCCTTGCGCTTGCCAGGGAAGCGCTTATTCCACTGAGCCATATCCCCAGCCCCCTTATTTTGCTTTTAGATAGGCATCCCTTAACCTGCTCTTCTGGAGCTCTAAGGATTTGGCCCACAGTTTTACAAAATGAAGGTCAAGCTTTGCCCTAGTTTTCCCTACATACTGGGTATCCGTAGACCAAAGTGAGGAGTGACAGTTTTTAGCAAAATAAAATGCTTTTAAGTCCCTGAATGCTTCAGAAGAAAACACATATTGTGCTTTAAGTTAGTAAAAAGTTAACAGCCCAAGAGGTTGTCCTCTGTCCTTGAGTGAGCTGAAAGACAAAATCAAGCCCATACTTAGGACAATTCTGGATTAGCAGGAGTGGAAGCTCGGCGTGGGAATAGGTAGGAAGGAAGGAAGGCTTCCCCACCTCCAGTAGGTCACTTTCCACCCCTCTACCCAGCAGAAACAAGACTTTTCTGTATTACTGGGCTGGCTTGTCCATTTCATTCTGAGGCCTGCGAGGGGACAAAGTGCAAAGCCACAGCCCTGGTGCCCTGTGAAACACAGTGTAAGAGAGGCCAGAGCCATGGGTCGTAAAATAATTTACCAATAGCCAAGGAATACAGGAAATTAGAAGGGTTTTTTGTTTCGTTTTTATACACTGAGAGGGCATCGGCTGAGTCCAAGAGAGGATCATGCTAAATGGGGGAAAGGCTGAGATTTTTATAGGAGTTTGAGGACATAAAAAGGATTTGGGGTGATCAAAATGAGTGCCAGAAAGGCTTTCTTTAGGTCAGCTTGCACTGTTTATCTCACAGAGCACCTGGATTATGATTTACACACTAGAGGAGCCAATTTGACATGGTCCAGTCCTTTTGTTCTTTCAGAAGGTCCTTAGGGTTCACAGTAAGGACACCTAGGCACATCAACTCCAGGTCACATGTCACTGAGAGGAAATATGTATGTCCTCCCATATCCTAAAGGCATGTTTATTACTCATGTGCAGAATGTTATGGTCACTTAGGAGACAGTTTAGAGTCCTGAGGGGACAAGTATCTAGACTGATTGAAACTGTGCTGTCATTGCAGATCAACTCCATTGCTGCCTGCTCAGGCCCCACACCTAGGGCACCTGAGGGAGAACATAACTCTAGAGGACTCACTTGCAAAAACTTTTGTATCACAAGTATGATTCCCAGAGTGGAGGCCGAAGGGTTGACTGGAAGATCAAATAAAATGTCACAGAATCCAGGAATGTCTACAGTCGCCCACTTTTCAGGGTTACCTATAACCTAACCCTTTAGACTCTGGGCACAACTTTACCACCCTGACCCTCTGTTCAACTTTTTAGTTCTGTGCTTTGGTCTCCCAGTGTTCAAAAGGGGAGACTGGGAAAACAACTTCCAGCTAAAGTCTGTCTAGCTTTTAAGTTGCTGTGCTCATGAAACGTCAGTTTCTCCATACTAAATGGAACATAATATAAGAAATACATCTGGGTCAAATGAGATCTCTTGGAAAAGCTTCCTGAGAAATTAAAAAAAAAAAAAAAGTTTTTCAGATACACAATTGAGAGCCCTAAAAGGTTAGGCTTTGTTTCAGCTCACCTAACTCTCAACCACTGCATTGCACTCTTTCAGGAGGGTACTTCCACTTTGTCAATATGAATGCACCCCCTGGGATGTGGCCCTGATGTTGCTCTCCACTAGGATCTGCTTATTATTTTCTCTGGGTAGCTTCTTTAGCACTCAATAAGACTTGAGTATCACAGAAAGCCAGTGACAGGTCCTTGATGCTGGAACAAACTTCTTTTGGGTAGTTTTTTTCGATGGGTATATTTTTCTGTCAGTCAGATGACAGAAATCTGATGACTTTATCCCTTGACCTGGTCTGGGTTTTGATCTGGTGATTGCTTCTGTCATGTTACTGTATGGGCTGTAGGCTTAAGTTATTTTTCTTTGGGGAACACAATTTCTTAAACATTGATTGCTTTCTGAGACTGGGTCTCATTATGTAGCCCAGGCTGGCCTTGAACCTGGCAGTGATCCACCTGCCTAGTCTCTTCGTGTTACAATTACAGGCATGCACCAGCAAAATTTCCTTTTCTTAAGTCTCCTATTGAAAGCACTAAGTAAACCCAAGCTGGCTTAGATCTATGTGTCTTTTCACTGTTAATTTTTTATTTACTTATTTTTTTAACTTTTAATTAAAATACACAGAGAAAACATGGAAAGAAATGTACATGTCCTTAAAGTTTCACACAATGAAAATGGCTGGTCCTCCTCGCTCAGTCTCCCAAGTGCTAGTGATACCGGGAAATGAAACTCCCAACCTGAACGGTACCTGGGACGAGTTCGTGTTCCCTAAAACTGAAGAGTGAATTTTAGGAACAAACAAGAGGTTAAGAGTCCACGTGGGCTGTCCCCTAGAAGCTGTCTCTTCCAGGCACTTTTATAGAGTAAAACCATGCAGTGAGGCGGGTCTAAGGTGCAGAACATGGGAAATTGCTTAGGTGGGCAGGAGGTGGGACAAAACTATGGTCAACAGATGAGATTACAAGCACCATTGCTCAGGTAAAATTGGTTAAATCCAGGACCAAATGGGGAAGTGAGTCACGTAGCAAGTGGGCACGAATACAGAACAGGAGTTTATCCGGTAGCCAGCTGGTAGCGGTTGGATTAGTGACTCTTCTCGGCTTCTTCAAGGTGATGATCAATCCCGGATGCTTATCTTTAGTGAGGTGAGCATATGTTGGATCTTTGGTCTTCAGATCTGGTCCACAGCAGGAGCATCCTTCTCTCTCATAGTTGCAACGTATCTTGTCTTCCATACTGTCTCCTTGAAGGCCTGCCCCTGTCTGACTGCCTATAATATTTCTAATTTAGCTGCCTATTACACTAGGATTATAGGAATATACCACCACAACCACAAACAGCTTGAATGTGCCTTTGTAGGTGGGTCTCCAACCCCTGGGCTCCATGATTCTCCCCTGTTCTCAGCAGAGCGTGGATTACAGACATGTGTGGACATTCCCAGATAAGCCTTTTGGCAAACAGAAGCACACATTTCTGAGGAATACCTACATGTGAAATCACAAAGCTGACAGAAGCAGTGGTATCTGAGAGGTCTAATTGCTCAACACTCTCAATAATTAGTATTGCCTTTCAAATTTTAGGTATTCTGACAGGTGGATACCGGTACTTCATCGTGGTTTCCTTGTGTGCTGGGGCTTGAACCCAGAGTCTCATACATGCAAAGCATACCCCCTGGGCTACGCTTCCAGCCTTCTCATTACTTGTTTTTTGATTTTGAGACTCTTACCATGTCATGCTCAAACTCATGACTTTCCTGCCTCAGCCTTCCAAGTACCTAGAAGTTCAGGCACATGCCACTATGCTCGGTTATGATTTTTTTTTCTTCTTTTTGGTGTAGGTGATTAAACCTAAGGTCCTGTGTATGTTAAACAAGTGCTCTGTCACTGAACTACATCTCTAGCCTTGGCTGTGATTTTAATTTTTTCATTGACAAATGAAGAAAACACCCTTTCCTATCACTGGTCAAGTTATTTATGTTAAACTACACAATTATACCCATACTCTATATATTACATGATTAAAGATAAAACACATAAGGCTAAGGTTTCTCTAAAACCAATCCTTAAGCCCTCACAAATTTTCTGTTTTGTGCCAAATTCTGAGCTTGGAATTGGAACACCTGAATCTCAGTGTTGGCCTGCTGCTGGCTTATAGGGTGATTCTGAGTAAGTGCCTGGTCTCCCCATGTATGAAGTTGTTTCAGTGACCTCTAGGTCCTGTTTACTTTGCCTTTCTGACCATAGTTACTGAGATTCCAAGCAATTCCATGTGCTAGGGATGACCATTTGCCCAAACATCCATTCTCCCCATCTTCCTCAGTGACCAACCTCCGGCTTGAGTTGAGCACACCATTTTCGGCTTCCCTTACACAACAGGTGTGGCCATGGTACTAAATTCAGACAAGGGCATGTGTACCAACATGAATGGGCAATTTTTGGATCATGCCTGCGTAAACTGTGGTCATGTCCTGAAACTGCCCTTTTCCTTTTCCAGCTGACCAAGAGGACCTGATGGTTAATGGAGCCACCATCATTCACCTTGAGATTGAACCAGAGATGTGTGTTTTCTGGTTTGTTTTTCTGAGACAGGATCTCGCTGTGTAGTTCAGGCTGGCCTCAAACTCATGGCGATTCTCCTGGCTTAGCCTTCTGAGTGCTGGTATTGCAGGCATGGGCCACCAGGCCCAGCCTAGAGATATGTTTTGAATGGCAGAACAAGCCAGGAGCTGAGGCCCTCTCCTGCCAACCACATAGCTTGCGTATCAGCCCTTGGGCACTTAGGCAGAAGTTTCTATCTTAAGCTACTGTTAATTCTCATTTTGACATTTGTTCTATCCACTGATCCTGGATGCAAACTAACATGGAAGAACTTTGGATCTGTTACTTACTTCTTCAAGGAAGCAACAAACTGAGGGTTTACCAGCATGGACACAGCCAGAGGAGTTTGGAAAAGTGTTGCAGGGAAAGAGAACTATGGGGGGCCAAAGGCTCTGAGGCTCTGAGGCCTTGCTAGCCTTGGGTCATGAGGTTTCTCCTCTTCCATGCCACTGTTTAGTGACTGAGGCAGCCATGTGACAAGAACAGGGCCAGAAACCTGTCTTAGAAATTTGCTCTGTGAGTGATGGGAGAGAAAGGATCTTTCTTTGGGATTATACAACTTTTTTTTTGGGGGGGGGGAGATTATACATCTTGAGGACCATTTAGACCCAGAGTTAATGGAGATCATGTTGCTGCCAAGAGGCAAAGACCCATGTGAGAACAGTGCCAAGCAGACACCAACAGATGAGAGATGTAAAGGGACACAGCCCCCCATGGGAGTCTCTGACTATGGACCCCCTATAGCTCATCATGTCCAATTATGAAAACCAGCCAAGGTTTTGGGGGGTATTTTTGCAACTGAACTGGGTTTTGGTCACTTGGAACCTGAGCATCTAGAATACTCCAGAGCCTGCTCTGATGAGAGTCACATCCTACTGTTTGGAATTGGCAGAGTTCATACTGGGCAGAGAACAGGTCAGGATTTCCCTTTTCCTGTTTGGGGAAATTAGTATCTTTTTCTTTCTGTCTTTTTGAGACAGGGTCTTACTAGTTTTTGAGACAGGGTCTTATGTCATTTAGGCTGGCCTTGAGCTCACTTTGTAACCCATGCTAGTCTCAAACTGGCAACAATCCTCCTGCCTCAGCCTCCCCAGTGCTGGGATTACACATGTGCACCACCACACCTGACTGGAAATTAGTATTTTGCTCTTAGGTAGTAAAGCAGCTGATTAAAATCTCTCTTGAAGGGGAGGGGCAGTAAAAAAATTAAGACATCTTATGTATATGAATCAACTCCCCATGATGACTGTAATCATTATATAAACATGGACTAATAAAAAAAGAATAAAAAGTATCAAGGTAAAAAATAGAGTACCTGTTGAAATGAAAAGCTACAGACCAAATTGGCACATCAGAGAAGGAAACAAGAAAATCAAGTCTAAGAGAGGCCCTTAACTAAGCTCATCACCCAGCAGTGAAGCCTGGAGAACTAACAATATGCCTCACCAGGTTGTGAAAGCAATCTCCTGCCTGGGGATAAAATTACTAATAGCAAGGCCAGGCCACATGGCAGGAGAGTGCATTGTGAAAGAACCAGATTCCATGGGACAACCCAAACCCTTCCAGCTGAGGCTGGGCACTGGCTGTTAAGTGCTTTTGCACATAAGCCACCATAGCCTGGAACCACTGGGCTGGCACTTCCTGATCTGGGGAGGCATCCTTCACACAGACCACAATGCCTGCAGGCAAAAGGGCCCCTCATTCTTCCCAGACATGAAGCTAATTATCACGTGACCTGACACCCACAGTTTTGCTATTGCTTGTTGAGAGGTGTTATGGCACAGTGGTTAGGAGTACAGGCCTTGGAGTTGGGGGCCACACGGGTCCAAATCCTAGCTCTGGTTTCTTGTACAGCTGACACTCTAACCAGTTCTGCCACAAACTTATTGAGTGGCCTTGAGTGAGTGACAAATGCTATAGATGCATCTTCCTCATTGCAAATGACCCCATGCTGACTTTAGTATTTCTCCACCATTTGGAATCTTTCTCTCCTGTTCCTCTTACAGGTTCCAGTCTCAGTAAATGGCCCATGAAGCACTTGGAAGTCAAGCCCAGCTTTTCCTCACATTTATTACCTACTGAACACATCCTAAACCCATTTCCTTCTCTCCATCCCAGTTACCACTTCAGTCTGGGCCACCAACATTTCTCATCTGTACTTTGTGAAAGCACTACCAAAATGATTTTATCAAACGCAATTTGACTCATTCCCCTGCTCCTATCCTTCAAATGTCTTCCCTTGTTCTTGAGGCTGTGTCTTTCCTGGTCCTCCTGTCATACCAGCCTTGTGTTCCTCCAGCCTAATGCCTCTGTATGGCCCTTTCTTCTGCCTGGGGTGTTCTTGCCCAATCGTGCCTTTGCTGGGTTGCTCATCCAAATGCCAGTTCTTTGGGGGATGTATTTTCTAGTCTTTCAAAGCAGGGCAGTTTCTGGTGGCCTACTTCCTAACACCTAACATGTCCTTGGTACATTTGCACCCTGGCTCTCTGGGAGACTCAAGTCACCATGTGCTTCCTGAAGGTTGTGGATGCATTTGTTTGAATCCTTTGGTCTGTTTGTACCTACAGCGGAACACCTGTCTCCCACCCTGGGTGCCTAGAACACAGCTGGCACCTACACTTGTGTGGCAGTGATGGACCTGGGTTGGCCTAGAGCAGCAACAGTGAACTTTTTAAGAGATGAGTGCCCAATGCGCAACCCAAAGCCCACTTATTTATCGCAAGTGCCAACACTGCAATTAGTCTGAATACTGAAGTTTTAGTTAAGAAACAAACAAACCTCATACATTAACGTCATTTATCTTAAGAGGAAAACAACGCATACGCCATAGGCTCACCACCACTGGCCTAGAAAAATATTCCCTTTTACACTAATCTACCTCCTCCTCCCCCGTCCCCCTCCCCCTCTTCCTCCTTCTTCTTTTTATTTGGTTGTTACAGTGTCTAGCTACATAGCTTGAACTAATAGTGATCCTCCTGTTTTCAGCCTCCCCAGTGCTGAGATTACAGGCGTAAACCACTATGCCCAGACTCTGTGGCTGGCCCAACCTCCCTTGGGGGTGGGGCTAGTGCAGCATGTGGTGCCAGGATCGAACAGCAGTGCCTAAGCCAGCACTTTAGTCTGCTGAGCTATCTCGCTGGCCTCCTTTTCTTTTTATATTGAGACAGGGTCTCATTATATATTTCAGGCTGGCCTCAAACTCACAATCTCCCTGCCTTACCCTCTTGAATGCTTAGATTACAGGTGAGTCCATAAGGCCCACCAGAAACAATCTACTTACGGCTGATAAATTCAACGACACACCTTCGTGTCCTACTTTCAGGTATTATTACCTCTCCAGCCCTGTGTTACAATTTAGTTCAAGGGACCTTGTCTTTCTCTTCTATAAGGATCACACTGATCCATTATGTTGCTATTAATCTGACTGGACCAAACAAGCAAGGAAGTAGCAACTACTCTGGATTTGTCAGTAAAACATTTGTGTGCCAGAGAACAGGAAATAAATCCAACTAAAATTCAAGCTACCACCTAAAATTCTACCTCAGTGCAATTTCTCGGGGGCCAATGGTGTGGGGCATGCTGAGATATCCCTTCTAAGGTGAAGGATCAGTTATTGCAACTGGCTACCCCTACCACCAAAAGTAAACAAATTTGCTTTGAAAGGGGTGTCCGTGGGCCCTTTGAGAAAAGCTGCCCAGGGAACTGGTTTCTTGGGATACAGTTTACTACGCTCTGCCATCCAGGCATTCCAAGGCCTGTGCACCACTGAGTAGATGCAGGAGGGCCTAATTTTGCTTTAGCTGGCTCAGACCTTGGCCTCATCTATGTACTGGTTTTACATGCACATAGCCGTGGGTCAGGAAGGCTTCCACCCAGATATCAGGAGGCTGAGGAGGCCAGGCAGCATGCCTGAGGGGCAGTGTGTCAAGGTGTGAGTGTGACGCCAAAAGTGCAGTGGAGAAAGTTGGAGATGCTAGGAAAATCTAAAGGAAACTGCAAGGCTGGGCCTGGTGGTGCACATCGGTAATCCCAGCACCTGAGAGGCTGAGGCAGAAGGATCGCCGTGAGTTTAAGGCCAGCCTGAGATTCACATCAAGTTCAAGACCAGCTTGGACTACATAGCAAGACCCTGTCTCAAAAAACCAAAAAAAGCTGCAAGGAGTGAGCAAAGGCAGCCCGAGAAACCACAAGGGCCACCAGCACTGGCAATGTTAGAGGCAGGGCTGCCCAAGCCTTTTGGAGCTTAGTTTCACATCCTGCCCTGGGTGCTGGGCATGGAACTCCAGGTTTACATTTTTCCAGCTGGGTTTCAGTTTTGCTGCGGTCCCAACCACTTTCTAGCTCCCTATTAGCTGTGGGACTCATAGCTAAGAGCTTGCCTTCAATTGCAGCGATTTGGACTTTTCATCAAGGTGGAAACTGTTAGGACTTTCGCAACTCTTAGAATTGGACTAAATGCATTTTGCATAAGGGGATGTGGCAAGTCTTTTGGAGACCAGTGGTAAGATATTATAGTCTGTATCTAGACGCCCCACAAAGCCTCATGCACTCAGCTGAGGGGCTTTTGAGAGATGAATGGATTACCAGTTTACAGTATTGGGAGGTGAAGCTGGCTGGAGGGTCCCTGGGTGCATGGCCTGAAAGGCCCCCTCCTTCCCTTGATCTCGCTCTCTCTGCTTCTGGCCACATGAGCTGTTTCGGCTCTGCCATGACATCCTACCTCACAGCCAGTGAACGATGGGCCGAAACCTCTATGAACTATGAGCCAAAAGAATAAACCTTTCCTCCCTTAAATAGTGGGTGTGCCAGGTATTTTTATTATGTCCCAACAATGAGAAAGTACCTAAGATTGCCACTAAGAGCTGGAAGGGACCAATGTGATTTTAGAAGATGTTAGGAATTTATAATTTTAAATTCATTCGACATTTAAAAAGTGGGTTGTATTGCATGAGACTTGCTTTGGCTCCACAGTGAGATTTCCTGTCCCTTTACAGGTGGGCAGGTGCTCATCACCTGGCCTTCCCCTTCACTGAGGCTTAACTTTCACTGTAGGAAAACATATGTGCCAGTTTTAGAAAGATTATTGAAACTACCCAGGTCATTTGCTACAGCCCAAATTCAGGCAGGACCTCTTGCTTCCTCCTGTTCCCTTATTCTGCACTACTCGTTGTTTTGTGTTTTTTGAGACAAGGTCTTGCTCTACAGGACAGGCTAGCTTTGAACTCACTATGTAGCCCAGGCTGGCCTCAAAATCATGGTGATCCCCTTGCCCCAGCCTCCAAGTGCGGGGATTACACATGCGCCACTATGGCCAGATGTCTCCACTACCTCTTAAAGCCTTAGCAAAATCTGCTAATTCTGTCTCTTCAAAGTTATCTGAAGGTCTGGGAATGGGTGTGGCTTGGGGAGGGCACCAGCCTCCCTCCTGTGAGGGCTGGGTTCAAGTCTGAGCTGGAAAGACAAACAATAAACAAAGCCCAACTTCCCCCCAAAACACACAAACCTTTCAGATCACTTGCCAATCAGATCAGACACAAAGTAAAACGCAAGCTTCCTACCACAAGTGGAATCTGACCTTTCCAACCTCCAGCCCCACTGCTGGACTTCCTCTTCCTCATCTGCTTGCATAACATTTTTTTTTTTTTTTTTTTTTTTTTTATTTTTTGGAAAAACCGGGGTTTGAAAATTTTGGGGTTTTTTTTTTTTTTTTTTTTTTTTTTTTTTTTTTTTTTTTTGCGGAACCAGGAATTGAACTCAGGCCCTTACTCTTGCGAGGGAAGCGCTTATTCTACTGAGCCATCTCCCAGCCCCTGTAGTTTGGACTTATAGTGATCCGCCTGTCTCAGCCACCCCAGCACTGGGATTACAGGTGTATGCCATCATGCCTGGTTTTAGTGGCTGGCACAGCATGCCCGTGGTTTTGGGGTGGCATGGCATTTGGTACCAGGGATCGAACTCAGGTCCTTATGCTTACTAAGCAGGTGCTTAGACCTACCTACATGGCATTTTTGTGGACATCAAGCAGTTCATGTGGCCTTGATTTGTAAAGATCTTTTCTTGTACAGATCTCGGCCTCAGAAAGGGCTTCCCAAGGCTGGGCGTGGTGGCATAAGTCTGTAATCCTGGCACTCAGGAGGCTGAAGCAGGAGGATAGTTGTGAGTTCAAGACCAGCCTGGGCTACAATACAAAGTAAGCTCAAGGCCAGCCTGACTTGCACAGTGACACTGTCTGAAAGACAGTGCAGAAAGAAAGAAAGAAAGAAAGAAAAGAAAAGAAAAGAAAAGAAAAGAAAAAGAAAAAGAAAAGAGGCTTCCCAGCCATGTTCTCAATGGGGCCACTCCCGTTAGTCTCAGACCCTTTCCTTCCTTCAGGCCCTAACAAGATTTATAACTGCTATTTATTTATTTAAGACAAGGTCTCACTTTCTGGGTCAGGCTGGGCTCAAACTTGTGGCAATCCTCCAATCTTCCCTGCCACAGCCTCCTGAGTACTAAGATGACAGACAGGCACCATCATGCCTGGCTGTCATTACCTTATCAGTTTTTGTTTTTGTTTTTTGTTTTTTTTAATCTGCTTCTCCCTTTCTTGTATACATTAAATGAAGTGACAAGTTACAACCTGTCCTGCTATATCCCCAGCACCCAGAACTGCACCAGGGCACAGAGCAGAGGTTCATATAGAAATACCTGGTGAATAAAAAGCCTCTGGCTGGCGTGGTGGAGTATGCTTATAATCCTAGCTACATCACTTGGGAAGCTGAGGATCGGAGATTATGAGTTTGAGGCCAGCCTGGAGAAACTTCGCAAGAGTGTCTCAAAATAAAAGTCTAATAAGTATTGTGATATGGCTCAGTGATAGGGAGCTTGCCTTCCATGAGCAAGCCCTGGGCTTCACCCCTAGTACCATCAAAACCAAAACTAAAACAAGCAAACCACCTGGGTACAATGGTATGTACCAGCACTCCAAGAGGCTAAAGCAAAGTGGATATCACACAACTGAAGCTTGAGCCCAGCCTGGGCATTGTAGCAACTTCCTGAGACAGGTTCAACATACAAATTAAAAAATGGCAGGGGTGCAGATCAGTGCAAAGGCCCTGGGTTCAGTCTCCAGTACTGTGGGAAAAAAGCCTTTTTGGTGGCGGCATCTCCTGCCAGCAGGAATTCCTCTGCTCCTGGATTTTGATCTTCATTCATTCACCTCTGAATCCAGGTCCAGGGTGGAACAGATCTCAGGCAGCCTGGGAACACTGGCCGTCTGGAGAAAAAGGCTTCCCAAGGAACCATAGCACAACTGGCCTCTAAACCAGGGACGTGAAGCTAGGCCTCAATCCTGCACCCAGAGCTGCTACTAGAGGGCCAAGGTTTCCTAAAGCTTTTTGGGATGGCACACTGGACAGCTGTCCTCTTGCCCAAGGCTCCAAGGCCTTCTTCTCCAGGTGCCACCAACCCTGTGCAGGAACTCAACTGCTGCCCAGCTGAAAGCACACCAGAGGAGAGTTGGGGGCAAGGGGTGATGTCAGGGCTGCACGGGGCCAAGCTGGGGGCCAGGGCTAAGGGAGCCAGTGGTTCCCTCAAGAAGTGGCTGCAAGTGGTAGATGAGCGCGGAGGCAGAAACCAGTCAAGGTGCTGGGTCCCCACCAGCATGGGAGCAGGAAGAGGGCATGGCCACAGTTCTAAAAGCAGAATTTACTTTGGCTTTCACTTCACCAAGGCCTTGGGAGTTTTCTCGAGTTCTGGTCCTTGGGTCCTGCACCCTCTCTCCATCATTTCTCCTTCAACCACTGCAGCAGCTGGGGTGTGTAGTAGGTGATGATGACATCGGCACCTGTGCCAGGAGAAGCAGGAAGCAGGCACTGGAGGCGCATCAGCTCCTGGCCACACCTCCCGGGAGAGGGAGGCCACGCGGGAAGGCCACCATGATAAGGCACGGCCTGTGTGCTTGCAGCTCTAGACCTTGGTAAGTAATTTCCTCTGTCTAGGCTCCGTTTGCCGATGTAGGCAATGCAGTGAGGGAGACAGTTAACTGTCAATTCCCTCCTGTGTGGCACAGGGAAGTCAAGACCCTGTCCTGCAATGAGACTTGCTACAGGCATTTCCTGGTTGAAGCCTTTTCTCTCCCCACCCCATCAGCCTGCAACATCTGGACATGCTGAGCCTTGGCCCCTCTCCTCCCACTCCATCTCCCCACAGCAGCCAGTGCTTTGCTTCCTGTTTCTGTGGGCCCTTCCAGGAAGCAGGGAGGGACAGGGTCTGCTGTTCAATCCCAGGCTTGTCAGCCCAAGGCTGGAGCCTACCATGCTGATGAGGATGGTGGGCTATGCAACTCCTACCTGCTCCCACTGACATGGTGACAACCTACACAGCTGCACACATGATCGCAAGCCCAGGACAGCCAGACATCCTCCACCTCATCCCTAGTTCACAGATAAGGACCCTGAGTTGAGAGAAGTGGCTGCCTCAAAATCTCACAACCAAAAAAGTAATGGTCACTGTTCCATGTTCTGTTCTTCCGCATCCCTTCCCCATTCTGCAGCTGTCTAGACAGCAGGTGTATGAGTCGAGGCTGTCCTGTGGCTTGGTTTCTTTATCTGGGCAAAGTACACCACAGGCCCCATGGCAGAGGTCACAAACCCCACCCCTGCCTGCTTACCTGCTCTGCGGAAGGCAGTCATGGCCTCCAGGACAGCAGCCTTGAGATCAAACGCCCCGGCCTGGGCTCCGTGCCACAGCATGGCGAATTCTCCAGACACGTGGTACACAGCGAGGGGGAGTTCGCGGTGCTGCAGAGGGTAGTGAAGGCACAAGGGTGGAAGGGGAAGATGGGTCTGCTCTGAGGGCCTCTTCCTCCCTGACCAACCTGTGGCTATCATGGGCCCCATTCTGAGTCCTGGCTGTGGGTGGCTGAGCCTGTTCTAAAACGGTTCCCCCAGGGCTTTTGAAGCCTCTTGGGAGCCCTGGAGCAAAGAACTCCTGTTTGCAGACAGATGTCTTCAAACTCTTAAGGTTCCAGAGTCCTAGACTCCAAGGCCCAGCACCCTCAGATAAACTCTCCCCACCCTGAGCCCCCATGTCTCTTTGTGCTCACCTTGTCCTTCACTTCCCTCACGACATCCAGGTAGGGCATTCCTGGCTTCACCATCAGCATGTCAGCTCCTTCCCGCACATCACGGTCCTAAGAACATGGGTAAGTGCGGGCAGCAGCCATGGGGGCAGAAGTGTGGGCTGTGGGGCTCAGGGCAGGCACTCACCACTGCACGGAGGGCCAGGCCTCGGGCTCCGGGGGGTAGCTGGTAGCAGCGGCGGTCTCCAAAAGCAGGGCTTGACTGAGCTGCATCCCTGTGAAGCAGAGTCTCGGTGGGCTCCAGCTCTGGGCTAACAGACCTAGGATTTAACAGCAGACCCTTGCCCTTCCTCACTTACCGGAAAGGCCCGTAGAAGCAGGAGGCAAATTTGGCGCTATAGCTCATCACTGATACCTATGAGGACACAATGGGGGTCTGGGCTCAGTTAGCATCTGCCAAAGTACCAGGCTGATGTGGAAAGGGGAGAAAGGACCTCGGCTAGGAAACGGAGTGCCTACACACCAGTGTCACCAGAGCACCAGGCCTCAACTTCCTCACCTAAGGTAGAGGCTGAGATGGGTGACGGCCTCATCTAGCGCTATTCTCAGTTCTCCAATTCTTGGCACATATGGGGACAGGGCTGGCCCAAGCTTTGTCTCCTCCCCACCCCTCAACCCACCCTGCACTTCCCACCCGTACCCTGTTGCCAAGTCCATGTGCCATCAGGGCCTCCTTGATGGCTCCCACGCGTCCATCCATCATGTCCGACGGGGCTACTACCTGACATCCTGAGGGGCAAAGGGGGGCCTTCAGAATGCTGGGCCCCTCCTACCCACTCTGCCACCTCTCTGACCCAGAGATGCCCATCCATACTGGGGACTCACTCACCAGCCTTGGCGTAGGCCAGTGCCACCTCTGCCAGCCGCTGGCGGCTCTCCTCGGCCCGGAATGTTCCATTCTCATCCAAGAGCCCTGTAGGGCAAGATGTAAGGATGTTGGGAGTTCTTTGGGCCCTGGATGGTGCCCACCCTGGGGAGAACTGGCAGTGGGTGTGGGTGTCAGCAGGGCTGGCAGGAGGGAGGGATCTCACCGCAGTGTCCATGGGAGGTGTAGGGGCACAAGCAGACATCACAGGCCACCAGAAGGCTGGGGAAAGTCTTCCTCAGCACGTGGATGGCCTCAACAGCTGGAGACTCCTCAGAGTCAGCTGCAGAGCCCCGCTCATCCTAGGGGCAGAGAAAGGAGGAGGACAAAGTGGTATATTTGCTACATAAGCCTTCGAGAAGGCATCCATCAAACAGGTGGGAAAGCTGGTGGCTGCCACGGTACAGTGCAGCCCAGCCCCCTCCTCATATAGCTGTTGCAGCCCCTGGGAGAGAAGCACGAGGATCAACCTCATTTGCAGAGAGGGGACTGGCTTACCCCATCAGGGTGTCTCAGCTCTATGTAGTGTCCTATACTATATGAGTGCTGTTTTAGGGACAAATACCATGACCATTCTGGATGGTCCCAAGGCCAGCACAAGATAGGAACAAGGACATGGTCAATGCAGAACCTTGGCCCACCCTTGCCCAGCCTTTTTTTTTTTTTTTTGTGGAACCAGGGATTGAACTCAGGCCCTTGCACTTACCAGGGAAGTACTTATTCCACTGAGCCATCTCCCCAGCCCCTAGCCTCTCTTCTTAACTGTCCTGTGATGCTTTACCTTGGGAACTCTGCTGGGGACACCAAAGATGAGGACACAACGCAGCCCGTCTTCTACCAAAGGCCTCAGCATCTCTTCCAGTCGGTTCACACCATACCTAAGAGGGGACAAGCAGTGGGTCTGAAGGCAGGCAGGTTCCCTGGTCCTTCTACCATGTGCTTCTGCTAAGAGTCAAGCTGCACCTGGCCCCAGGAGGGCACAAGTCGTGCAGTGTAGGGCAGGGCAGGGCAGGGCAGGGCAGGGCAGGGCAGGGCAGGGCAGGGTAGGTAACCACCAAACAGGTGGGAGAGCTGAGGCTGCAAGCAGCAGGGCTGTGCAATGGTAGTGACTGGCTCCTCTGCTGAAATACCAGCTCCCTGTTGGCAGTGGAGCCCTAGTAACAGGCATTCATTACCGCAGGAGGCACCTCCTGTGCACTGCAGGGACACCCTTCTCTCTACTAGCTGAAGTCTGCTTCCCCAGGTTTCTCCCTCCACCTGCTAAATCTCTCGCTCTCCTCCATTCCCTTGCCCTCCCCTCCATACCTCCTACCTGGCCACTCCCGGAAGGCTGGCGATGGGCTGGACATCATCTGGAACATCCCTGCAAGAGTGGGGCTGGGCTTTGGCGGCTGTGGGAAGGGCTGGTAGTGAAGGGGTAACTGGGAGAGAAGCTGGGGAGGGTTAAGGGTGGAAGGGTCCAGCGTCTGGCTCCTCCACCTGGCCAAGGCTAGGGCCTGAAATAACAACAGCAACACCAAGAAGAACAGCGACACGCAGAACAAGTACACTGAAGGAACAGTAACCACAGGGAGAAGCAAGGCGGTAAGAACTTAAACGCTGAAGTCAGTCAGGTCTTGCTTCCTACTCAAGGTACTTTCTGAGAGGGTGACTCTGGCCCTGCTGGATTCTCTCTTTTAGCATCAAACCCTTCCCCTGGATCTTGGTTGGGTTCACTCATTCAACCATTACTGAGCACTTATGATGTGCCAGGTAAATTTCTAGGTACAGATGACACAGTACAATTGACGTAGTTCTTTCTCTCCCTGTTTTGAATTTAGTTTTGTGTTCTTTTGAGATAAGGTCTTGCTATGTGGTTCAGGCTTGTCTCAAACTTACTATGTCACCAAGTACAGCTTATGGAGGCTCTCCTGCCTCAGCCTCCTGCTGAGACTCAGGGATGTGCCACTGGCTTTTGCTTGGGCTTTATCATAAAAGCTCAGAATGTCAGGTAGGACTAAGTCTTTTTATTTTACAAATAGGATGGCTGAGCTCTGTTCACCATTCCTAAGGCCACTACCCTTAACCCAGTAGGCCAACTCTAATACTGAGTCTCCAAGGGACAGCCCACCTAGCAATACTAATGCTGCTCTTACACACACCTACCCACCTGGGCAGATCACAGCCCGGGCCCATTCTTGGTGACTCACGTGACAAAGACAGGGTAGATGAGGTTGGAGGCACTGAGGGTGGTGGCGGCTGCCTGCCAGGTCCGAAGCAGAGGGTGGAAGTAACCGCTGTGCAGAACAGACTGGGGCTGCATGGTGGCGCTCAGGACAGTCTGCTGGCCTTAAGAGAGCCTGCTGGGGTGTCTGCTGTGTGCTTAGCTGTATGGGGGTGCAGTAGAAGGAACATCAGACATGGTCCCTGTCCCCAGGCGATGGTTACTTGGGGAAGACATGCCCTTCAGTCCCGCTAATCCCATTCCCATGGTTTACTTTGTTGGCTCTGACCAAGGAAGAAGAGAAATGCAAGGAAGCTTTTACAAGTTTTCTTGCAATTCAAACTTCATAATATAACATTTGGGCTTGTAGTTTATATAAATGCCATTACAAAAATTTACTTATTTGATACAGGGTTTCACTACAGAGTTCAGACTCATCGATCCTGCTGTCTCAGCCTCCCCAGCACTGGGATGACAGGTGTGTAATGTGATTTTTGAAGCCAGCAGGGCATGACAAGGATTCTGGGGCCAGCATGGCATATGGTACTGGGGATCAAACTCGGGTCCTTGCACTTGCCAGGCAGGCACTTGGGCTGCTGAGCCTTCTCCCCAGCACCTTTATTTTATTTTTGTGGTACTAGGGATTGAACCCAAGAGTTTGCATTCTGAGATACATCTCTACTCTTTTAAAAATATTTGTCTTGGCCAGGGATGGTGGCACATGCCTATAGTTCCAGTACCTGAGAGGCAGAGCAGGAGGATTGCCATGAATCTGAGCCCAGCCTGGACTACCCTGTCTCAAAAAATAAATAAATAAATAAATAAATAAATCCAAAATTCTTAAATACAGAGTTTCCCTGAGTCACAAAGTTACACAAACTTGAACTTGTTAGCCTCCCACCTCAGTCTCCCAGGGTGTCGAGATTATAGGTACGCACAGCAGCATCCAGATTATTATGGGTATTTATTTATTTATTTATTTATTTTTTGTGGAACTGGGGATTGAACTCAGGCCCTTGTGCTTGCCAGGCAAGCACTTACTCTACTGAGCCATCTCCCCAGCCCCTATTATGGGTATTTTAAAATAAATTTATTTATTTATTTATTTATTTATTTATTTATTTATTTATTGTTTTGAGACAGGGCTTTGCTATGTAGTTCAAGCTAGGCTTAAACTCACTATGTAGCCCAGGCTGGCCTCAGACTCATGGCGATCCTCCTGTCTCAGCTTCCCAATGCTCGGATTCCAGGTGTGTATCACCATGCTTGGTTATGACTGTGATTTTAAAACATCATGTCGGGGCTGGCGAGATGGCTCAGTGGTCTAAAAGCACCTACTTGAAGCAGGCTTGGCAAAGCACAGGGACCACGGTTCGATCCTCCAGCACCACATGCCAGCCAGCCCTGCCCCCTGGTGGGCTGAGCTGGCCACACACACACACACACACACACACACACACTAAATAAATAAATGTTTAAAAAAAAAAAAAAAACATCATGTCAGGAGTCATGTATGACATAAATGTAATCCCACCACTGCAGGAGGCTGAGGCAGGAACACTGTAAATTTCAAGACCAGTCTGGTCAACTTAGAGAAACCCTGTCTCAATAAAACGTGTGGGTTGGCTAGAAATGTAGCTCAGTTGTACAGAGCCTCCATGTTCAATCCTTTGTGACAGGGTAAAAAAGGGAGAATTTTCTAGTACTTTAATTTTATCAGAATCAATGGACTGGAAAAAAAAGAATGAAAATAAAAGAATCAGTCCTGCCTTCCCTGTATGTACCTGGAGAAGTGCTGACCTGACTAACATTTAACTTCCAGAGACAAGTCCAGATGAGCAAAAAGAAACCCCCCAGCCACTCTCCCCCAAGTGGAGATCACTGTTAACACCATGGGGCATGGGTTTCCCATTTCTCCAAGAACATAAAGAGCACACAGATGCCAGCCGAGGGACACACACACACCCTTCCTTCCCCCAGAGAGGCCACTAAGGCTCTTCTGCAGCCAGGCGGAACTTCGCCCTGCTCTCTGAGGCAGGCCCTTGCCCTTCACCTTGCAGGCTGGACTCTCTCCAGGGCCCCAGGCTCTCCTTCCCTCTCTGCTCGGCTTTCTTCCTGCCCACGCATTGCAATCTCTTACACAACAGGTATCTGTGGACTGTCTTATCTCCCTCTGCCCAGGAGGGGAGTCTCCACAGGGCTGGGTTTGGGTGAGTTCATCTTTGTCCCCCACTCCAAGCTCTGCCCATGTGGACTCTGGCACAGTAAATATTTAATTACACAAAGACAATAAGCTCTACATGCCAAATAAGCCATGTTTTTGTGTTTTGAGACACAGTTTTGCTGTGCAGTTCAGGTTGGCCTTGAATGTACTATGCAGCCCAGATCTTCTAAGAGTTGAGATTACAAGTGTGCGCCACTAGGTCTGGCTATAAGTGATACAAGGCACAGGAAGTAGGGAATTCACGTTTCCAGGGCACCGCGTGTGTGCATGCCAGGCCATCCTAGGCACTTTCACAGGTGACAGTGCACCTTGGGGCAGAGGAGCCGGCCACATCTGAGCACGGTTCCAGTGCGCACTAAGGCAGCAGGAGGGGCTTGCTGAAGATGGACCTTGCTTTTGGTCTTACAGGATGCACAGGTTCAGCCTGGCATGGTCAAACGACAGTGTTCACTCAGCAAGGGAATAAAGGGAACAAGGGGAGCTGAGCGTGGCTTGGGTTCCAGGGACTAGGCAGGATGATGGGAGGGGAGGGACAAGTGGGGCCAGACTGAGGCCAGGGAAGTTTCAGAGCAGCGAATGGGGGCATGGCCTGGTCAAAGCCTGGCTTTAAGAAGATAAATCTTGAGGCTGAGCAGAGCAGACCGGAAGCAGAGACGCACAGAAGCTGGGGGGAGGCAGTGGGAGGTGGAGAAGGAAAGGCCATTTCCAAGCGGCCAAGAGTCTCCACAGCACACATGGGGATAGGGCAGGAAGAGGGCATAGGAAACCACCCTGGGGAAGAGGCAGGAGCTTCATTTCAGACATTTCCTTTTGCAGGTGCCTGGCCGAGTATGTAGGAAGGGAAAAGAGAGCCACAGAAATCAAGGGGTGGCAGGCCCAACTGCAATGGCTCCTTGTACAAACATGACCTCACAGCCCAGGGGAAGCAAGGACTTGCTCAGAGTCACACAGCAGGTCAAAAAGTAAAACAGCAGGACCAGCTGCTTTTGGCCTCACCGGATCCCCAAGGGATCCTTCAGTTTGTGGGTGCTACCTTTCTGTCCCATGTCTCTGACCCTTTTAGCTTCCTTCTGCCCAGCCCAGGGGCCCATCTTATCCCATCTCCTCCTTGGTGGGGTTTGGATTATCAGGAGCCACACAGAGACCCACCCTAGCCCACACCCCTGGGTGAGCCAGCTGCCACACAAGAGCAGGCCAGGCCACCCACAGATATCTCTGGGAGGTATGATGGGCATTCAGCAGGTACGAGGTCTCTGTGCCTTTTGTGTGACACTGTGCTCTCCTATCTGCCAGGAGTTACCTCACATAAGAGGGGCTGCATAGCTTGCCCAAGACCACACTCTAGTTAGTGACTAAGCCAGAATTTCAGTTTGTTGTAGACTTTTACGGATTATTTTCTATATTACTGGTAAGCATCTGATTCAGTAGGTATCTATACTTTCTGCTTTGAGCACCGGACAGAGGGAATAGAAAAATAGTCTGAGGCATATGGCCCTGCAGTGCAATAAACTGTTTTAACTTGCAGTGATAAGGAAACAGAAGTTCAGAGGGTTATGTGACTCCCTCAGGGTCATTCTGGAGAGTCAAGTCTAATTCTGAAGCCGAGCCCACACCCTGACTGATCTTCTTGAGGACAATTTTTTTTAACAGGGCCCTGGCTTCTGGAATCCTTAGCTGCATTCCACTGGCCTCAACTCTGAAGCAGGTGACAGAGCAACTATCATTTTCTGTCACAAGCAACTGATAGGGGTCTACTAGGAGCAGCTATCAAAGTTTCCCTCAGCAGCCTGGAAGCGGTATGGAGGGTAAAAGTGTGGGCAGGGGCTCATGAGAGCAATTCTTCTTTGATATGGTTTTCTATTTTGGGTCAGAGAGAGATTTGATTGAAAAATTGGGTTGAAATTGGATGTGTTAGTGCTAGAAGAATTAAAAAGTTGAAATCACCCATCCTATGCAATCTCTTACACCTTAATGTGGACAGTAGGGTGCCTCAGAGAGGCCACAGGACTCAGTGACATTATAAAGATTGAGGTCCAGACCTAGGAACTAAGCCCAAGGATCCTGGCTTCCAGTTCAGTATGCTGTGACCTTTACCACAGTCAGAGGGTTATAAGAGGAACTTAATGCACCTGTGCAGGGCCTAGGCTATAGCTCAGGGGCACAGTGCCTGCCTGGCAAGTGTGAGGTCCTGAGTTTGATTCCTGGTTCAAAACAAAACAAACAAAAAAAACACCCCACACCTGTGCAGTAGGAAAGGGGCCAGAATTGCAGGGCCAACGCCAGGCTAGGAACTTGCTTTCTGAGAAGTCCCTCAAAATTTGGGAGATTCCCACATGCTGGGAGAGCACCTCTTTCAAACTCAAGGAGCTTGTAAAACTCACCTTAAATTTTATATCACAACCTTATGAGGAAAAGCCACCATGAAGTCCAGCCCGCATTAGAACAGGTTTCACTGGTAAGCAATACTGGGTGGTGTAGAAAGCACCATGTTTCAGGGTTGGCCCTAGGTTTGGTGCTCTGCACTGTAATTTGGGCAACGTTGGTGGCCTTTTCAGACCTTTCACTTCATAATACATGAAATGGGCTGATGTTATCAAATTTGCAAGGTTGTGGAGATTAGAAATAGGGATGGGATATGTGTCTGGACCCAAGTATGGAACCTTTAGCTGCTTCTAAGATTATCCTGAGTAGGGCTGGGCTGCAATGAGATCTCCAGGCACAGTGCTGTGCATCTTATCATGTCCCTAGAGAAGAAGACATTTTTTTCAAACCCTGTGGGCCACAGACTGTTCTAAGATATCTGAGGGTGTAGCACAGATGCCAGGGTAGAAGGGTGGCCCATGTGCTATGGGAGGAATATGCATCTCTAGGAAACAAGGACAGCTTCATGGAAGGTGAGATTCTGAAGGACAGCTTTTCAGCTTGATTGTGAAGGTCTCAGGCTCCTTACAAGGCAACATTCTTAACCTGGAAGTGACTTAACTTGGACCCTGACAAGTGGCCACCAGGAGGGGCACAGAAAGATCTGTAGGGCTTAAGCATTCCAGACTGTGCTCTGCTGAGATTCCAGAGGCTGAGCTCTTGGCACAGACAGTGGGTAGCTGGTGCCAGGTTTGGCAAGCTCTGCACTGAGGCAGGCAGGAGAGCCAGCTAGGCGAAATGGCCAGCTTGAGAAATCCAGAGCCCCAGGAGGGCCCAGGACATCAGCTATCAGGCAGGTCTGTAAAGGGACCAATCCGCTGCCTGTTCAATGAAGCTGTATTTCCTGAATATCTATTTCGTGCCCCCCACCATGTAGCAGTACTAGACTGAGGGCTATAGAGAAGAATGAAGTTGTTTTGGTGAGGCATGCCTGTAATCCTTGCATTCTGGAAGGGTGAAGCGGAAAGATCACAAATTTGAACCCAGTCTTGGCACCTTAATGACTTAGGGTCTCAAAGTAAAAAAAAAAACAAAAAACAAAAAACAAACTTAAAAAGGTCTAGCGATGTAATTCAGTACAAAGGCTCTGGGTTCGCTTGCCAGTACTGCAAAAGTAAATAAAAGAAATAAAAAGAATGAAACCCCTAGTGTTTTGAAGATCCTTTCTCTTTTTTAAATTTTGCTTTACTGGGGATTGAACTCAGCACCCTGAGCTTGGCAGGCAGGCGCTTATTCTACTGAGCTATCTCCTTGGCCCAACTCACTCTCTTCTAGCTCAGCCAGCTGGAGCTACAAGGCCAGGCCACCTTCTCTAAAGATTCCTAGAACATGCGGGCCAACAGGCATCTTAAACTTGTGGATTACATCAATTAACCCTGAAAGTGGGCATCGTTGCAAACCTGAGCTTGAATTTGGGTCTCTAGCTGCCCAGCTCTCAAGGTCCACCACGATCCTTGTACTGTACAGCCAGATGTCAACATTTCTTTCCAGCAGACAGGGGTTTAACTGCTCCAGATGAAGGAGTGGGAAGAGGAAAGGGATAGACTTGTGACTAGACCTGGCTGCCTCTGCTGGCTGGGTGGTTAGGTATGTGGGATCTGGGGTCTGATAGATGTGGGCACAAATCCTGGTTTTGTCACTTTCCAGCCCCATGACATCAATTTCCTCATGTGGTACACGGAGATGTGAACCAACCTCAATGGGCTGTTGTACGGACTGAATGGCCCGAGGCTCGCAGCGCCTAGCACCAGCGCACCAGCGGCTCTTATTGTCCCCACCTCCCTCCTGGAGGACGCGAGGCACCTCCACCTCCGCACTCTCACAGCGGCCTCGGTGGTCTCGGCAGGTGGGGTGGGCCCCTGGAAGGAGACGCGGGGCAAGCAACGTAGGTTGTTGTAGGATCATCAAGCTCAAACAGGGGGTCTCCGTGCCCCGCTGCAGCCCTGGCGCTCCAGGCGCACAGCACAATCTGGGGATTCGGGGTGCAACAGCCCGCCTCGCCCTGGAACGACCCTCCAGGCCCGCCACCTCTGGAGCCCGCCCAGCTCACCAGTTTCTCAAACTGCTCCGGGCCGCTACTCCAGCCGCCGCTGCTCCAGCTTTCGCAGCCGCCCGCTCAGGTCTCCCCGGCCCACGTGGGGGCGGGGCGGCTCACCCGGAAGCAGCTCCCCCCCGCCCCGCGCAGGCCACGCCCCCCGCCGGCCTTCTCGGCGCTTACAGGTCCCCAGCAGCCTGGCTGTGGTCCGGCAGTGTCTGTCTCCTTAGAGGCCCGGCCAATCAAGTATGCGGGGAGCCGGGGGTGTTGGTGGGGGAGGTGCGGCTGGAGAGCCTGCCCCCGCCCCCCCAGAAAGGCCCGAGAGACCCCACGTGGGGCGCGGGAACTGCCGCGCGGCGAGGCGGGGGTGAGGTGCGAGGGGGGGACACCTTGATGTGACCTGTCTCCGGACGGTTTGTCCCTGATTTGACCCTGGCTTCACTTTGTAGCCTCTCCCGAACTGGCCGCCAGTTCCTATTTTGATGAAAGAACAATTGGATGATACCGTTAGAACAACACGGTCATGCTTTACACAATAGCTAAGTCCACTTTAGCGGACAAAACACTTTAAAGTTCTTGAGTTCAGCGCCAGAATGCCCTCCGCGTTTTCAGTGAAGATTGATCCCAGCCTAATTAACTACCCAGGTCCTACTGTGTGCCATGGGAGATGAGTTGGGAGACGTGACGTAATAGGCGCGGGTGTTAAAAAAAAATCTCTGTAAGTTTGACAGGGCCTTGACTATGATTGGCACAAGGAGAGACCTGACCAAAGGCCTCAGGGGGTTGGGGCAGTGGTGTGTGGGAGGGAGGCATCTGGCAGGTTAATGGGGCCAGAAATGAGAGAAAGCAAGATCAGTTGGTTGCCAGGGCCTGGGTGGCCAAGACAAGGGAGTAACTGTTTAATGGGTTAACTACCTCAACCATTTAAAATGGGTAATTTTATGTTTTGTGAATTTCATCTCAATTTGCTGGAGGCCAAGCTAGCCACATAATTCAAGGCCATTCTGGATGACTGGAGCAAAGCTTTTAAGAAAAACAAAAACAAAACAGAAGCAGAAACACCCAAATGTCATTGGGATACCTCAGGTCTCATAAATATGTGGTAAGATCCTTACAAAACACTTCCCTCTAAAGAGACTTAATATTCCATTGGTAAAAATAGGAGGCTAGACAATAGAAGTCATTTTTTTTTTTACTTTTTTTTTTTTTTTTTTTTTTGGCAGAACCAGGGATTGAACTCAGGCCCTTGCACTTGCCAGGGAAGTGCTTATTCCACTGAGCCATCTCCCCAGCCCCTTTTTTTACTTTTTTAATCTTCTCTAAATTTTTCTTTTATTTATTTTTTTCCATAATTTTATTGAGAAACAAATAGCAATGAGACAGTTTCAAACCAAATTGGTAGGACAGTTTCAATAATTAACACATTGCATTAGAAGTGGTTTAGAATGGGTTATGACAGAACCCTCCTAATTCCCCAGATCCACATCACAGTCTCTGGGCTTACAGGTGCCCACTTCAACAAATACAAAAGGAGGGGCTGGAGATATAGCTCAGTGGCACAAGCGCCTTCCTGGCAAGCGCCAGGTACCGAGTTTGATTCCTGGTACAAAAACAAAACAAAACAAAACAAAACAAAACACCAAAATATGAACATGATTAGCCTAGCTGTTGGGGAAAACTGATGGATGATCTTAAGTTGCTAAAATTCTGTTCAGGAAATGGTGGCACACACCTATAATACCAACTGTGAAGCAGGAGGCAGGGGGATCTCTGCAATTTGAGACCTAGCCCAGACCAGCCTGGGCTATATAACAAGACCCTATCTTTAACAATATCAATAACAAAAATAATACTTTTAAATTATAGCCCCTCTCTCAGGAAAGTTTTTCTTTTTCTGGTACAGTATTGGGGATTGCACTAGCCTATAAGGTACAATAGTTGTGATTAAATAAAAAACTTACTACAGCAAAAGAGTAATTGTCATCAGTTCCTTTTGTTTCCAACACATGTATCCCATCATCCTTGCCACTTTAGAAAGTCCTTTGTTGACTGTCTAGTTGCTGTCATACTTGCCTCGATGTTTTGATATAACAGTTTACCTTTCACGGTCATTTTGACTTTAAGGAAGAGCCAGAAGTCAGCATCGTCTCCAATGGACAAGGACAGTAAGAACACATTGTACTGTTTGTAGAAGCTTGCTTTTCCATCGGATGACACTCAACAGCAGTGTTCACTGTAATTTTGATCAACACTCACCAAATAGGACTTGCAAAACTGCTTTAGAAAGCATCAAGAGAGGGCCAGCCTGATAGCTCAGCAGACTAAAGCACCTGCTTAGGTAGAGGGCAAGGGCCAAAGTTTGATTCCCAGCATGCCTGCAGGACATCCTGAGCCAGTGATGGAGACAGGGCACGATGGTGCCCACCTGTAATCCCAGCACTTGGGAGGCTGAAAACAGGAGAATCATTACAAGTCCAATCTATGTAGTGAGACCCTGTAGACCCTGTCCTAAATACAGAAAAAGTAAGAAAGAAAGCACCAAGAATGCTGAGAGTGTGTGTGTGTGCATGTGCGTGTGCGTGTGTGTGTTTGCTTTAAGGGGAATTAATGGTAATGTCTTTTATTGCAATAATTTAATTATTCACTGTATTTCTGATTCTTTGTATATCTTCAGCCATTTTCTATTTTGCTTGCACATATAGTCCTATCCAGACTGAGACTACAGGTATGTGTCCCTATACCCATCAAAAAACATTTTTCTTAGGAAGCTAAATTTTGGTGATTAATGGGGTATGATAAAATTACCATAAGGAAGGTAATTTTTTTTTTTTTTTTTTAGACAGGGTCTTGCTGTGTAGTTCTGATTGGCCTTGAAATGGTGGCAATCCTCTTGCCTCAGCAGTCCAGTGGCTGGGATTACAGGCACAAGCATGCCCTACCACACCTGGCCTTTTTTTTTTTTTTTTTCTATTTTGGGAAGTAGATTAAACTAGGTGAGCAGTCCTTTGAGGGTTTTGAATAAGGGTGTGGATTTGATTTCATAGGCAACAGGGAGGGACTGTAATCCAGCTATGTTCCAGAAAGATCCACTTGGCAAGTAGAACACAGGGGTCACATATGGGAAGCAGAGACAGGCAGGAAATTAAGTTAAAAGGAAGCCTCAGTTCAGAAAGGGCCTTGAAGCATTGGCCTTGAGTGGTGCTCAGGGGAATTAAGGATGTTTCAGCTGGGGAGATGTTTTAGCTCAAGATCTAAGGGCCTGTCTGGCAAGCACGTGGACCTGGGTTTGATCTCCTGTACCACATGCTGTGTAGGTCTGGACACGGGTGCCTGCGTATGCCTGTAATCTCAGTGCTGGGGAGGCTGAGACAGGAAAATCACGGAGTCCAAAGCTGTGTAGCAAGCCCCTGTACCAAATGTTAAAAAAGAAAAAGAAAAAAGGATGCTTCTTCTGTGTAGAAGGAAAAAGCCATTAATATCAAGTGACCGGTGGGGTTGTACCTTGGTGAAACATTTTTAAGTTTGATTTGAAAAAGCTACATAGATAGGAGGTCATACATAGTTTCAGTTAAGTGACAATGGAAGTAAGAGCAGTACTGCTTAAAAGCATTGACGATGCCAGACACAGGACAGCCTCATTAAATAAGGGTGTGAACGATGTAGTACAATAGGGCGCCCAGGACCACCAAAAACTCTTGCTGTGGTTCAACAGCAGCATCTGCTGGTCATTCAGGGTGATGCAGCATTCTGTGTTTACAAAGGTCTGGCCCAGGTCACCCCAAATAACCTGCAAGGCTCTGATCAGTGGGTTCTCTCCAAAAGCATATTCATGGTCTTCACTTTAAACAAGAAATGTTCTTTTTTTTTTTTTTTTTTT
>NW_004524674.1:9662384-9664979 GCF_000260255.1 Octodon degus | reverse complement strand
CTTCCAGAGCTTCTTTCAACGGAGTAATAAACCGCTGGAACTCCATCTCTTCCATGGCCGAGAGCACATCACTGGCATTGAGTGTCTTGCGTTTCCCTTTCATCGCGAAATTGTTGGCACTGAAAAAATAAGAATAAAGCCATTGGGTCTGTTAGACCCCCGCCCCCGTGCTGTGTGACACTGGTGAGAAAGGATCATCTAAAGGTGGGTGGGACTGTCTATTATGTCTTAGGTGCACGGCGTTTTGTCCTCTAGAAAAAAGGCTGGGGCAGTTGCTCTGTTGTTTAATCTGCCTCACAAATTGTTAAAAACTGGAGGAAGACTGAATCTCCCCCCGCTAAGACTGGACACAATGACTGGGGTTTGTGGGCTCCAGCCAAGGGGTCCCTCTGCGCCTCCTTCACTCCTCTACCACACTCACCAGGATGTGGCGTACAGCACAAAGACGCTGGCTGCGCGGGAGATTGCGCTCCTGGCCTCCTTGGAGATGTTGACACCATCTGGGAGCTGCGAGGAGAACTAGGATGAGCAAAGCTGCCTGGCCCAGGACCCGCTTCCTTCCGGCCTTTTTGTCCGCCCCCGGCCACCCGCTTGCCCTAGCAGCTCACTGCTTCTTTGATGATCCTGGTAATGACGGCATTGGGCAGGTTTAGGTCCTCGGGCCGCTCAGCCATGGCCAACGCAGGAGCCCGAGGCTCGGCTGCCACACAAATCCTCTTCTGCTTCCTAGTCCAGACTTCCCGCGTCGCTGCGATGTGACCCTCTGGGGCACCCGTCCAGCCCCACGTTGCCCACACTGTCCCATACTGCCCTGCGCGTCATAGCCTCTTTAGTGTCCAGCCCCGCCTCCTCAAATCGCTGGTGCCTCTGAACTTTGTACGCTGCTTAGGTTTTGGCCTGCCGGGGCTTCCGTCTAGCCCTAATGTGCTCCGTAGTCTCCTTCTTCGTTACGATTCTCTGCATTACGCCATTGCTACGTCTGGAGTGTTCGCGCTGATGAAGTCTGACTCATTGAGGCTTCCGTCTGTTTCCCATAGTGCTCTGCATAGCTGCTTAGTAACGGTGCGGTCAACAGGCTCGCTAGGAGGTGGAGGCGGGTCCTAAACTAGTAGGGCGGTGTCCCTTCGAACGAGAGGTTCAGCCCGCGACTTGTGGGCGCTGTGAGGGGCAAAATTACACCTTGGCTCTGAACTAAAGCTGTTTTCAGTCCGCTCTAGTCCCGCGGGACTGCAGCCTCGTGAGGTTGGCGTTTCCCACGTTTTCTTTTTCCTTGTCCAAAATGAACGAATTTTTTTCCACTCCGGTGAAGTCAATGTCCATACCTTTTCTCCCCTCATAACTTTGTAATAATAACATTTAAGGATAAGTGTTACCGAGTTTTTGTTTTCCAGCGCAAATCATTTAGCTAACAGCGCTAATGCTGGCATTATGGATATGTGCCTGATGAGACCTGGGGGCTCAGTTCCGCCTGAGCAGGTAACTAAAGGGCGACAAGCAGCTGTTTGCAACATCCTATTGGCGTTCAAAAGTAACACCTGTTAAAATTGTATTTATTTTTTAACTCAGTTGTTCATATATTTATCTGTGGAAACCATTAGTGAGATTTTGCAGTGGCATTTTAAGTTGTATTTTGTTTGTTTTGGAGATTGACAGGGTCTCACTGTGAATTCAGGCTTTAGACTATTATGTAGCTCAGTCTAGCTTGTAACTGGCAGTGATCCTCATGCCTCAGCCTCCTAAGTGCTGCTGTTACGGTGTGAGCCACCACGTTGAGGTTTAAATTGCATTATTTTTATATTACCTATGTAGAAATTCTCACTCCCAAGGAGAACTAATGCTGCTTTTTTTCCCCCTTGAAACATCTCAAGACTCATTTTTCTGCTGTTGATGTAAGCATGGGTAAAGAGAAATAGAATTGTCCTTCTATTAGAAAAACAATTAGAAAAAACAGGGCAGCCAGGTTTGATGTGGTACACCTGTAATTCTACCACTCAAGAGGTGGAGGCAGGAAGATCACAGGTAATTTGAGGCTTGCCATGGCTGCCTAGTTAAGGCCAGCCTAAACAGCATAGAAAAAGCCTGTCTCAAAAAGAAAGAAAAAACCCATAACAGGGAAAGTATGATAAATGGCAGCTGAAACTGCGTCAGTCAGAGAATGTTGCTTCTGGTAGGGGAACTTTGCATCTGAATAAAACAGGTCTAGTTTAAAGACAGAAACTGCCAGGGAGATGGCTCAGTAGAATAAGTGCTTGCCTGGCAAGCGCAAGGGCCTGAGTTCAATCCCTGGTTCTGCCAAAACAAAACAAAAAAAACCTCCTAAAGACAGAAACTGCTGAGCTTTAGCCAGTTGCTGTCTAGTTGGATCTGGGCCCAAGGTTGTAAGACACTGAGATTTCTTTTTTTTTTTTTTTTTTTTTGGTGGTACTGGGGATTGAACTCAGGACCTTGCGCTTGCCAGGCAAGTACTTGTTCTACTGGGCTATCTCCCCGGCCCAGACACAGATTTCTAAGAGGAGCCAGAAATTTGAAGTTTTAAAAATTTTGACTCAAAGTACTGGCCAAACTAAACAAGTTATAGATCAGATGCAACCATAG
>NW_004524674.1:9653076-9661304 GCF_000260255.1 Octodon degus | reverse complement strand
GAGGATCACCTTGAGGTTGAGGCCAGCCTAAGCTACATAAGTGAGTTCAAAGCCAACCTAAACTACATAGTGAGGCCCTGTTTCCAAACAACTAAAAAAAGATCTCTGGAGAGAAGATAATATTTATTGAGTACCTGTTATATATCATATATACCTTCCTCCCTTTAATAAACAGGCTGAGAGAGGAAGTACTGTCACTTGGCCATATAGTTGATGAATGAAAAGCTAAAGGCAGCTCCGAGTCTCCTGACTTGGGGTTTGAACAAACCCATTCATTGCTGGTGGCTCTTTTATCTGCCTGCATAAGAATTATAGCCTTATTGAAAAAAATGAAGCCTGTTTTCCGAATGTTTGAGCCATGCATAGCACTTCTCTGATTTGACTGGTTGTAATTTCATACAGCTTTTCAGAGATAGTGGCATTAGTCCTAATGACTAATGAGTGGGAAAAAGACAGGGTACCAATACTTATTTTGAACTATATGCCAGACTTTAATATCCGTTAACTAGTTTTTATGACTACGAAGCAGGCTTATCCTCATTGTGCTAATGAGGACACTGAGGTTTGGATGGGTTAAACTCCAGGTCACCTGGCTGTTAACTTATGAGTTGGGAGACCTGAGCTCATTCTGCTTTCAGACTTGCTACTTGACCTCATGGTGAGATGTTTTCATATGTGGGTAGGCAGTCAAGCTTTACTTATTCCTTATTTGTGTCCACCTTTTACCTACCTACCTATATAGGTTCACTAGAAATATTTTAAGATTTGAGTCCAAGATCTGGAGTATATGGCTAATTATAATACTACTCCTTAATTATGTAGCTGTTGATTCTCAGAAAGCTGAAGGATTCGCCCCTGTCCTAAACCACTTGTAGCCATGATCTTGCCAGATGACAGCCAGTGGGATGAAACCATCTGTGACTTGGCTGTTTGTCCGCATCCACAATGCTGGGCAGCTGTCCGTCGAATTGAAAGGGGCCATCCTCGAATCCTGAGCTTACCCTGCAAGACTGCCTTGGATGCTGAAGGTGAATTCACCAGCTTCTGTTTTTTTTCCAGAGTTCCTTACACTCTTTCTGTATGGCTCCCTTTCTCTAGGCAACACATTACATATTTTTCTCTGATCTCCTTTCTCAGATAAACTCCCAGGGCTCACTATTGTAAACATCTCAGATCCCTGCTTGCAGGCCAAGACACTTGCTCACCGGCAGTCACCAGAATTTGCCTTCACTACAGCTCATTCCTTATTGTCTCCAGGCTCAAAGCTTGCCTCCAAATTGCAAGGCAGGTAAATTATCATGGTATTTTCCTTGAGTGGATTGTCATCTCAAAATTTTAGGTTATAATTTCCCTTTTGGATTAAAAAGGAAGAACTAATTCAGTTAAAGAAGTGATGAATAGGTGTAGAGAAACAAAGTATTCCAGCTGTGTTTTAGGATTTGATAAAAGTAGAACTGTTGTGGTTTGCTAGGTTTGGTGAGTAGAGGACCAGAGACTGAGTGGCTTGCACAGTTCACTGCATGTCCCCACCATTCTGGAGGCTGGACGTGTAAGGTCAGGGTGTGTGCAGTGGTGTTTTGTTCTGAAGTCTCTTTCCTTGGCTTGTAAATTCCTGTTGTTTTTTTCTCCCTGTGTCTTCACTCAGACTTCCCTTTGTGTTTGCCCATGTCCTATCTTTTCATTTCACGAGCATGCCAGTTATATTGGTTTAGGGTTCATTCATATGACTTCATTTTGCCTTAATTATCTTTTTTTTTTTCTTAATTATCTTTTGAAAGCACCTCTCTCCAAGTACTGTCACATTCTTAGGAATTTAACAGATGAATTATTGGGGGAAGGAGACACAAGTCAGTCCCTACAAGGGGCTGTAGGTCATCAGAAAACAGTCCACACATCATCTTTCCTATCTTTTATTTTCAGGTATGAAGCTGTAATCTCCCAGAAGCAGAAAAAGTTGGCTTTTCTTTTTGAATTTCCTAGGAAGTATAGGCATCTGATCTTGCTGATACATGACACTGAGGGACAACTATTTGAAAAACTGAGCCTAAACATTGGAAGACCCAGTTGCCTGGAATTCAAGTGTTAGTAGTGGTCCTTAAAATAGTTTACTTTCTTCTGTGCCATGCAAGCAGTTCCTATTGATTTTTCTCAGCTAAAGACAGCACAGGAGAGGTAGGACTACTTTCAGGGTCTCTAGGACTTGAGTGCTGGGAAAATGGCAGCATTGTGCAGTGGGATCTGGTATCTCACATTCACACACAGGCATGCAACGCACTTGTCCCACTATGCCCAGGTGCACAGTGTACTGAAGGCCACCTCATCCAGTCTGCTCCTGCTTTCATACCTTCTCCTTCAGTCTTCTTGCAGCAGCTGCCTTCCCCTTCCCTTCCTTTCCCCCTGCCCTCTCTTTCCCTTTTCCTCCCTTTCCTTTCACCTCCCCTTTGCGGTCCTGGTGCCTACACCCTGGGGCCTCTCACCATATAGATGAGTGTCCTACCATTACTCCACACCCCCAGCTCTGAGGTGGTTTATAAACTGTTCTCACTGTGCTTTCCCCTCTAAGCAGTCTGACAGAAGATGGACTGATTAGGCTTTGACAGATAACCATTTTGCTTATTGCCTTTCACAGACTGTGTTTTCCTTCACTAGAGAATAGTTCCTGCTCATTCTGGAGTTGTGGCTTCTTTACTTCCTGACTCCTCGTCTCATAGAATCTTCCCTCTGGTGCTAACTTTGCTTCTGAGCCAGACTTCTTCTGATATTCTTTGTTGTCTCTGACATTTTTGCATGTAATTTCCTCAGCCTTTAAGACTCTCTCACCTCTGCTCTGCCTCATTAAGTCCCTGAGATGGCTCCGTGAGATCTTGCCTTCCCAGTAGAACTCATCTTGCTTTTTTTTCTTTGTTCAGTATGTTCCAGCCACACCACTCTATTCCTTACATAGTTCATGAACAGGGATCATGGAACTACTCTTTCCTCTGAATGGCTTCTAGATTAGAGCTTTCAACCCCGCATTGTTGATGTTGTGTTTCATTCACTGTTCCTTGGGACTGTCCAGTGCAGCATGACCACCCTGTATGCAATTTCCCTATACCTTTGCCATTATTTAATTTCGCTTCCTTTGTCTAAATTCTTTTATAAGGTGTTCTTCAGTTTGCCTGCTTCCCTCCACTGGAATGTCAGTTCTGAGAGCAGGAGCCGTGGGTGTTTTTTGTTCACTGCTTTGTGTCATATGCCTTCAGTAGTGTGTGGCCTTAAAGAGAAGCTCACTAAATATTGTTGCTTGCGTATGTTCTCATCTTTGTCAGGATTAACTTTTCTCATTAACTGCTGGCTCTGGGTGCTCCTTTGCCCAAACTACTCCCACATTTATTGTCCCTGCTAAGCTTACGGATATTTTCACACCTATGTCCCCTTTGCTCAACTGGATGTGAAAGCCCGTTGAAGGAGAGAGTTATGCATGACATCATTTGTGTAATTGCAACTTGTGTCTTAGAACCTGTCTCAAAACAAAACAAAACAAAACAAAACAAAACAAAAAAAGAAAAAGAAAAAGAAAAAGGGATGGATGTAGATATAACTCAGTGTAAAGGTTCTGAGTTCAGTACCCAGCATCATAAACGCCTCCTCAAAAACAAAACATAGGGGCCAAGGAGATGGCTCAGTGGAATAAGCGCTTTCCTGGCAAGCGCAAGGGCCTGAGTTCAATCCCCAGTTCCGCCAAAAAACCAAAAAAACCCCATAGAAACAAAGCCACACCTCAAGCCCCAACCCCCAAATTCACAAACCTTTTAATGAGGGCCATTGTGCTGGATGCTGGGGATCCAACAGTGTTCTGTATCTTGTGTAGGAGACAGCCTTCCTCCTCCAGGGGCTTTCAGCCTAGCTGTAGAGGCAGGGACATTTGGTCTGATGAGTGTCATCAGTGGACTGGCGCCTGGGTGTGTGTAACCCCAGAAAAGGCTCCTAATCGCTGCTGTACGTGCAGGTGGTCCAGCCCAGAAGTTGAGCAATCTAGTAAGGTGAAGGCTACAGGTGGGAAGTGGGCTAGAAAATGCTTCTAAATTACAGGGTAGCATGTTCAAAGGGATGGAGGGGAGAGGCAGTTCTGTAGGTTCAGTATCAGGAGAGTAGTTTGTTGTGTTTGGAACATAGAACAGGACTGAATGAGTGATCAGAGACGAGGCTGAGGAGTAGAGTGCAGACACTTGCTTTTTTTTTTTTTTGTAGAAATTGGTGTCTCCATCCTACAATTTTGTAAATCAGGTTGAGATGGGTCCTTATCTTACACCTCTTGGTATTATTTAGTCACACTTTTTCTTCTTTCATTTTTGAAATGGGGATTTACAGTATAGCCCAGGCCAGCCTTGAACTTGCCATATAGCTACACTGGCCTGAACTTGGCAGCCCTCCTGCCTCAGCCTCCCAGCATGCTGGAATTACAGGCATGCACCACCACACTTAGTTTTTTATTTCTTTTTCTTTCTTTCTTTTTTTTTGGTGGAACCGGGGATTGAACTCAGGCCCTTGCACTTACCAGGGAAGTGCTTATTCCACTGAGCCATCTCCCCAGCCCCAGTTTTTTAAAAATTATGGTGAATATACATAACAAATTTTGATGATTTTAATTATTTAAAAATTTAAAATTTATTTATTTATTTGGTTTAGGGTCTCCCTATGCAGCTTGGGCTCCTAGTGATCCTCCTATCTCAGTTTCCTCAGTGCTGGGATTACAAGCGTATACCCCCACATCTTGTTTCAGTTGGCATGGGGCACCCTGGGTCCCAGGGCCTGCAGGGCATGCAGAACTGGGATCAAACCCAGGTCCTTGTGCTTGCCAGGCAGGCGCTTAGACCACTAGCTATCTCTCTAGTCCTTTTTAACTATTTTTAAAATTTTTATTTATTTTTGCGGAACTGGGGATTGAACTCAGGCTTTTGTGGTTGCCAGGTAAGCACTTACTCTACTGAGCTATCTCCCCGGTACCTAACTATTTTTAAGTGTAGAATTCATGATGTACAGCTACTATAACTGCCTATTTCCGGAATTTTTTTTTAAATCTCAGACAGAACCCAAATTTATTAAATAATATCTGTACATTACCTTTTCTTCCCTGGTAATCTCTGTTTTCTGTCTTTTTGAATTTGCTTATTGGGTATACCTCAGATAAGTAGAATCATACAAAATCTGTCCTTTGTCTCAGGCTTATTTCACTTGATATATTGTTTTTCAAGTTTCATGTAAGTTGTAACATGTATCAGAATTTCACTACTTTTTAAAAGTGAATAATTTCTATTGTATGTATGTCACATTCTATTTATTTAGTACATTTTGAACATTTCTATCAATGCTTATTGATTGCACTGAGGATTTAATCTAGGCCGGTTCCACTGAGCTCTCTCTTCATCCCTTTTTAAAATTTTTGATTTTGTGTCAGGGTCTTGCTATGTTGCACAGTTATCCAGGGTTAGGCTTAAAACTCTGATCTTCCTGTCTCAGCTTTCCAGAGTGGTGTCACTGTGCACCCGCTACGTCAGCTTTCACTGATGATGCACCTATATTTGGCTGCAGACAGAGGCATGGGTTATGAATGGAGTGTGCTGTAATAGCTGTAAACGTTTGTAGCATGTGAGATATCTATAAGTCCCTACGTTCATTTGGTTAGTGCCAAGCACAAGGTTTTCTGTGGATAGGGAGAAGAGTTTTCTTTTTTTTTTTTTTAAATTTTTTTTTTTATTTATTTGTGTGTGTGTGTGTGTGTGTGTGTGTGGCCAGCTCAGCCCACCAGGGGGCGGGGCTGGCTCGCATGTGGTGCTGGGGATTGAACCGCGGTCCCTGTGCTTTGCTAAGCTTGTTCTAAGTAGATGCTTTAGACCACTGAGCCATCTCACCAGCCCAGAATTTAATTTAATTTTTTGTTTTTTGCTTTTTTTTTTTTTTTTTTTCGGAAACGGGGATTGAACTGAGGCCATTGTGCTTGCCATGGAAGCACTTATTCTACTGAGCCATCACCCCAGCCCGGGAGAAGAGTTTTCTTCATAGCATTTATTTTGTCATGCCAGTGTCTTTGGTGCCTGTTTCATGTTTGCAACTCTTGCTTATTAGGGCTCAGAAGGATTCACCTAAGAAAACTTTGATCAGCTGTCCTAAGAGATCTCCCAAAGAAAGTCACAAAAAGGTACTCCCTTTACTTTACTAATGGGAATAAAATATTTGATCTCTAATGTTATTCTGTAGGATCACTATAATCAGAATAATAGTCATGATAAACTGGGTGTGGTGGAACATGCCCTAATCCCAGCACTTGAGACTCTCAGTCAAGGAGGATCACAAATTTGAGTCCAGTGTCGGGCGATTTAGCGACTTAGACCTTATCTTAAAACTAAGAATAAAAAAAGACTGAGGATGAAGCTCAGCCCAAAAGCCTCATGTTTAATCCCCCAACAGCCTCCCAAAACGCTAATAACTGTCTAGTCTTGACTCCTTGCTGTATACTGAGCTCTGTGCTAATGGCTTTGCATGCTATATTGTTTCAGAAGTCCCAGACTTAAGTGGGATTAATTATGGAAGTTTGGTATAGGCGAGAATTTTCTTTATATTGTTTCAAAGCAATTAGAATAGGAGAATATCAGACCTAAACAGGCCTAAAGGCCATCTAGTCTGATGACTTCCAGTCTTTTAAAACTATCATAAGTGGAAATTATATTTTATAGCAAAATGCCATGGAATAATCCTCACTCCTAACTATGGAGATGTACTCTGGTATTTTCTGTCCTATTCTATTTAATTCTTTTTTTTCCTATTGTATTTAATTTTATCTCATTTTTAAACAATATGAGCTTGATTCACATTATTATTATTATTATTTTTTTTTGTCTTTTTTGTCTTTTTCACTGTATGGTTCAGGCTGGCCTTGAACTCACTTTGTAGCCCAGGCTGGCCTCAAACTCACAGCGATCCTCTTGCCTCAGTCTCCTGAGTGCTAGGATTACATGTGTGCACCACCGTACATGGCTGCAAAATTTAATTTTTATGACATATGCATAATCAGAGTTTCAGTTTGAAGAACATTATTATGGTCTGTTGTGTGCATCGTATAGTTAAAGAAACAGGCTCAGATGGGAAGTGATTTGCTAATGGACATGGCTAGTTAGAAGTAAATCAGTGCTAAATTAGAACTTCAGGAAGAAAATCTTTGTTACTTACCTATGGTAAAGAAGGATTTACTGTTCCTCGCATTTTGACTGCATGCCTTTTGTTTTTCTCATCCTTAACTGCTGTATTATGTGATGGTGGATGCAAGGAACTAAGAGCTACTAGATGGGTTTTAATGGATGAATGAACGAAATAGCTTACCTCCTTGACCTTTTTGAATAAGAAGGTTAGATTAAATTATTATTTTTAATTAAATTAATTAATTTTAGGGGTCAAGGAGATAGCTCAGTAGAGTAAGCACTTGCATGGCAAGTGCAAGGGCCTGAGTTCAATTCCTGGTTCCGCCAAAACAAACAAAAACCAAAAAAACAATTAATTTTTTGTCTTCTTGAGACAAGGTCTCGCTGTGCACTTCAGGTTGGCATTGAGCTCACACTGTAACCCAGGCTGGTCTTGAACTTGCAGTGTTTCTCTTGCATCAGTCTCCTGAGTGCTGGGATTACAGTTGTGCACTACCATACTGGCCTTATTTTAATTTAAATTTAAATTTTTGCAGTACTGGGGTTCGAACCCTGAGGTCCTCTGCCACTGGGCTATATTTCCAACCCTTTAAAGAAGATTTTTTTGTTTTTTTGAGACAGGGTCTCTCACTATATAGTGCAGGCTGGCCTTGAACTTTCATATGTAGCCTTGGCTGGCCTCAAACTAACAGTGATCTTTCTGCCTCAGCTTCCTGAGTGCTGGGATTGCAGGCATGTACCAATATGCCCAGCCTTAAGAAAAAAAAAATTTTTTTTTTAAATTTTGAGAGACAGTCTTGCTAAGTTGCCCAGATTTTCTTGCCTCAGCCTCCCCCAGTGTAGGCATTTTAGTCATGTGCCACGCTTAAATTATTTCTAAATTAATGATTTTAATAGATATACATGCACATGATTCAAAATTCAAAAACCATTAAACATTTACAGTGAAGAATCTTTCTTTTTTCTCCCTAGTCCTTTTCACAGTGGCAACCTTATTTTTAATAGTTTTTTTTTGTTTTTATATCTTACTAGGAGTATAGACTAGGTTCTCTT
>NW_004524674.1:9632890-9652976 GCF_000260255.1 Octodon degus | reverse complement strand
CTGGCATGTGGTGCTGGGGGATTGAACCGCGGTCCCTGTGCTTTGCTAAGCTTGTTCTAAGTAGGTGCTTTAGACCACTGAACCATCTCACCAGCCCCTATAAGGTTCTCTTAAACTCTACTATTGTAGGATTCTAGAGAGTTAAATGTGAGAAGACAATATTTTTAACTTTTATATAAATGCTTATAATTATAGACAGACTATAAATAAAAGTAGGAAACTTGATTTTCCTTCAGTTCTCTTCCTGTTCTGATTCCCAGACTCCTGACTGTATTATGTGTAAGGGATCTATGTCTTTGAAGTAGAGCCAGCACAATGAATTGTGCTCCCCTAGCAAGACCTCAAGGCATCCTTCTATGCCATAGGGTTGGGGATTGATAAACTTAACTCTAATGTCATGGGGAAGCAGGGGACACTATTTATAGATGCTCACTCTTGTAGAGTACCTACTAATACCTGATATAGTTTATTTTGGGGGGAGAATATTATGCAGATGATTTTGGGATGGAAAAAATCTTTGTATCATCTTCTGAACCATCAGTCCTTTTGGTTAACATGATAATTGAATGCTTAGTCTGGTGCTGGAACTGAACTGGTACTAGTACTGGTAGCAACCTGGCACCTAAAATATATGTAGGATTTATATTTTTCTTTTAGCTTTCAGTATTGAATTTGAATGAGACACAACTTCCTTGCTCTGAAGATGTTAGAAATATGGTTGTCATCTGGATCCCAGAAGAATCAAAAAAGAATGTATGGTAAGTGTCATGTCTAGAACTTGGGGAGCCTTTATCCTTATATTCTGTAAATTCCCACAGGCCTGCAAGTAATGGAAAGACAAGCAGAGAAAGTGGTTCTGGCCACTTGTTTCTTTTATGATGCTGGAATTCTTTTAATTTATTTATTTTTTGTCTTTTTTGAGACAAAGGTCTCATCATCTACCTCTGACTAGCCTAGAATCCAAACCTTCTGAATTCTGGTTTTACAGATTGTGTAGTCACACTTTCTTTTTGGTATTTGATCTTGCCATGGACTCTAGGCTGGCCTTGAACTCCTCATGTACCCTGGGCTGGCCTCAGACTTGGAGCCCTCTTGCCGTAACCTCTGAGTGTTGGGTCTGCGCTCATGCACTGTGATGCCCAGTTTGGAATTCTATTTGAATGCACTTTGAGATTAATACCATGGAGCATCTCTGCATTAAAGTCCACAGGGCAGTAAACAGCATGTAAGATAGGGCCCAATATATTGGTAAGGTCTGATTAAGACTTACCCTTCCTTTATTAGTTTTCCTTAGCCATCAGTAAGAAGTAAAAGAGCTCCCAGTAAAGCATATGAATGAACCTCTGATCACCATAGCTTGTGACAGTGGTATACAGTAAATAACATATGGGATTTGTGTACCGACTGGGGCACGACACAGATCTCTTGGTGAAGGCCCAAAGGCCTGCTAATGTAGGAAACCATAGGGAAAGAGTTTGGTTTCTCTTTTCTGATTGCTGAGTCTTTCAGACTTTTGTTAAGTGATTGAATTTCTTTTTACTTTTACTTTTATTTATTTTTCTCTTTTTGAGACAGAGTCTTACTATGTAGTTCAGGCTGGCCTTGAGCTCATTGTGTAGCCCAGGCTGGCCTTGAACATGCAATAATCCTCCCACCTCAGCCTCCTGAATCCTGGGATTATGGGCATGCACCACTATGCCTGGCCAAGTTTCTTTTTACTTGGCCATCTTGTTGTGACCTCCTGATTTTTTTCCTTCTTTTTTTCAGCAAATGATCATGTGACTGTATTTTTGTGTGCTTAAATATAGGGTAAACAAGAAAACCCAGAGGACTTTATTTTCTTTCATATAAAAGAAGCCCCAAAGTGGGTAGGCTGGAAGCAGAATGTCAGCTCTGTGAGGCAGACAGAAACCAGAGCTCTTCCAGCTTTCTGGGCCATTTTCCTTAGCCCAAGACGTCCATCCTCTAAGGTACTTTGTTGGTACTTTTAAGGTCTAGGTTGGCTGCCAAAGCTCCAACTTTCATATCCACTCCCCAAGTGAGAAAGAAGAGGAGCAAACAGAGTAAAAAGTACTTTTTTAAAAAAAATGTATTTGTTCCAGGGTCTCACTAGGCAGCTCAGATTTGTAGTGATCCTCCTGTTGTCAGCCTCCCCAGTGCTGCGATTATAGGCATGTGCCACCATGCCTGATCTCTTTGGCTGCCTCAGCATGCCTGGGGGGTGGGCCCAGCATGGCATATAGTACCAGGGATTGAACCCTGGCCCCTGTGCTTGCCTAAGCAGGCACTTAGTCTGCTGAGCTATCTTGCCAGCCCAAAAGTACTACTTTTATTTTACTTTATTTATTTATTTTTTAATTTATATGTGTGTGTGTGTGTGTGTGTGTGTGGCCAGCTCAGCCCACCAGGGGGTGGGGTTGGCTGGCATGTGGTGCTGGGGGATTGAACTGCGGTCCCTGTGCTTTGATAAGCTTGTTCTAAGTAGGTGCTTTAGACCACTGAGCCATCTTACCAGCCCCCAAAAGTACTTGTTGAATATCTTTTTTGTGCTAAGCAGTGAGGATCTAGTGGAGAACCAAGTAGAGTTGGTCCCTGTTCTCTAAGAATTACATGGGAGAGTCAGATATGACAGACAGCCACACTTAATTATGTAATTACTAGTTTATAGTCATGCTCTGAAAGTAAGTTACTAGACTGCCCCAGAGAATACATGGTAACTAAATTGAGATGGGAGCTGGAGGGGTCTTATTATTTTATTGTATTTGTGTTTTTTGAGGGGTCTTTTTAGTAGCAGATACCTGGGTGGCAGGTATTCCTGGGGTCCCAAGTAACCACCTTCGAATATTAATAAGAGAGATAGGAATCTTTACATTCATTATTCATAAATACCCATGGCTTTTTTTAAAATACGTCTGGGAATAAGTTGTGGCTAAGATTTATTTTATTTATTTTACTTATTTTTGTTTGTTTGTGGTACCAGGGATCAAACTCAGGACCTTGCACTTGCCAGGCAAGCACTCACTCCACTGAGCTATCTCCCTGGTCCCTAAGTTGTGGTTATTTTTATTTCAAGCTTACCTAAGAAGACATCTTTACCCAGCCAATATGAGAAAAAGAAAAAGGAATTACTAGGGGTAAGTTCAGTGTTTTGCCCAAACCTTTATCAATACTGTGTAGGGAATACTTTTTTCTTTCAGATCTTTCCTACTTTCAACCTTTTTTTCTACATGAAAACCCTTCCTTAGGAATAATTACAGGCCTCTTCAGACTCCTTTTTCCTATCTGTACCATGTAGAGAGGAGGAGAACACCTTGAAGAGATGACAGGAGGAGCTGTTGGGTATTCAGCGGAAATTTTTAGTTAGTTAAAAATTAATCCCCAGGTGGGCATCATAGTGTATGTTTATAATCCCAGCTATTCAGGAGGCTGAGGAAGGAGGATTGCAAGTTCCAGACCAGCCTGAGAAACTTGGTGAGAACTTGCCTCAGAATAAAATAAAAAAGGCTGGGAATTAGTTCAGCCTTAGAGCATATGCCTATCATGTACACACATACACATATACAAAGCAGAGGAACAAGGGGAGGAGGAAGAGGAGGAGGAGAAGGAAGAGAAGAACAATAACAACTAAAACAATATTAACAGCAGCAGCAGCATCAACAACAGCAATAAAAACTGCAACAAAAATTCATTCAGTCACTTACGTGATTTTTGGATAAATTTCAGAGTTGGCAGAGTACCATGTTGATGAGAATAGTGTCTTTTTAAGAAGTCTTTGTTTGTTTGGTACAGGGTCTCACTACGCAGCTTGGACTTCTAGTGATCCTCTTGTCTCAGCCTCCCCAGGATGGGTTTTGGGGCTGGCATGGTGCCCCTGGGGTTCCAGGGCTGGAATAGCATGCAGTACCAGGGCTCAAACCTGGGTAGTTGTGCTTGCCAGGCAGGCACATTGACTGTCTTGATCCATTTCATTCATTGTGAAACCCCTATCCTTGTCTCTGTGCTGGGCATATAGATAGATTGAGTGAATGCTGAATGACCTCTCTGGGAAAATAATGCAAACAAAACTACAGTTAATGCCTGTTTGATCTAAATACAATAGGGTTGGGACCCTGCGGGTGGCCAGCCATTATTTGGAAGGAAGCTGGGAATGGTGGAGTGGCTCTGGAGACAAGCAATTGCACAGGAAGGGTTGTATTGGGCGGCTGGAATGTTGATGGGAAGAAATGGGTTCAAAGACTACTGAGAGTTTGTTGCATTTTTTTCACTTCCAGAAAACTGGGGCATCTCTGTGTTCCCCTGAACGACGACAGTTCACAGAGGCAGAGTCGAGAACCGCAGAGGGGCTTGTGCCTTCCTCCTCCCCAGTGTTACTTACATCTGAGCAGTTAAGTTCAGCAGTACCTGTCTGGGCCCACGACAACATGCTACCTCAGGATCTGTTGAAGGAGTGAGTATCATGGATGTGCAGGGGAGACCCAGGCCCCTGCTTTGCCCTGAAGCTGGGATGGAGCCAAGCACTGTCTGAGCAGGGCATGGCAAACTGGGACCCTGCTTATGTGCATTCTTAGCCTTTCCAACAGGCAGGGATGACAGTAATTACCACGGCCACGCAGCCAGACCTTACCATCTGGCAGGCCCTCAGCTAAGCACACTGTATATGGATTCTCATTTTAATTCTTGCCAGCAGTTAGGCACTATTGTTTTTATAGATAAATTATGGATAAGTGGGATGCAGAATGGTATATTGATTTACAGTATGACAACCTGTGGATTTTGTGTTGTAACTTAACTGCCTTTGTGAATTTTGGTAATTATTTAGCTTCTTTAAGTTTCACTTCCCTCATTTAGAAAGTGAGGATCCTGATACTTGCCCTCAGAGTGATGGGAGGGTTCAGGGATATAAAACCTTGCAGAAGGAGCACTTCCTAAGTACACCTGCGGTTATGGTAACGGCATCTAAAAGGTGTCCCCCAGTAAGCAACTTTTGGCAGAGGCTGTTCCAGAGCCACAGCAGAAATGTCTTCACATCTAGAGCCCTTCTCGTCTCTCACCTCAAGGACAGCTTCTACTGACTGGCTGTCTCTGTCTTCTTCAGGCTTTTGCTGCATGGAGAGAAAAACATGCCTTGCTCAGAGATGAAAATACAATTGGATAGGATGAAAAAGAGCCTTCCTCTGGAAAAGACCCAACCTGACAGCGAGATTTCTTCTAAGATGTTTCTAACGATACACCGCCTCACCCTGCAAGTAAGAGCCAGGGTGCTTTGGAAGAAGGACCCTATGTGAAAATCCAGCCCTTCCCTTCTTAGGGCTGAAGAGTGACTTTCTCTTCTTTCTTTTTCTTCTATGCTGCCACTTTGGCCCCAGTCCCACAGGAGCTTGGGCTGCTTGTAGGTGAAAGCCAGTGAATGTGAGGGGAAGCGTATAAGCAGAGCGGTGACTGTTTCTTCTTCACTTTGCTTCCCACACCTTTCCCATCCTGCACAGTGCTGTAAAACGCTGACTTCCCAGTGTGCTTGCTGAATAGATGAACAAGTACATCTGGGGAAAAGGAAAGGCCTACAGAAGTGCTTCTCTTCTTCTCCCCTTCTCCTTTTCTTTTCCTTGTCTTCTTTCTCTTCCCCCTTGTTTTTTTCTCTTCCCCTTCTTTTTCCTCTTTTCCTCCCCTCCATCTTTCTTCCCACCCTTTCCTCCTTTTTCATTATTTTTTCTCCAGAGACCAGTGTTGCGATATCCTGAACATCTGAAGAAGAAAGAAGGTAACTTTCCTGTCACTGCTTTATTTCCAGGCACCCACATTTCTCTTAGTTTATTTTGGTTCTGATTTGTTGTTTGTGGTCATAGTCATATGGGGTCACCTATAGAGTACAGCTGCTGGGTTTAGTCCTGACCCTTGTGGGAGAATCACTGTGGTGGGGGCAGCTTTCAGCAGGCAGCCCAGCAGGAGTGGGGGCTGTCAGTGCAAAGAGGATCAGCCTGATCTCTGGTCACCAGGTTACAGGAAGCAGCAGCAGTGGCAGCAGCCTCAGGAGAGGAAGGAGAAAACCTCTACTCAGGAACAGGTAGAGTGCTATGAGGGAGCTCTGGGACTCACCAGGTTGGAGAAGTTGGGTGCAGCTTGGGTGGGAAGGAAAGTTTGAGGGGTGGGGTTCTTTTTGCGTTTGGTCTGGTCATAGGTGTTAAGTTCTTTTTCTACTCCTTTTGCAAAAATATTCTTCACTTCCAAAAGTCCCGACTCAGTTCCTCCTCTTACGTATTTCAGGAGGCTAAAAAGAAAGCCAAGAACGATCAGTGGATCCAGAGTACTCCGCATAAACATTCAAGGGAAATGCTTGAAGCCAGTGCTTGCAGCCCTATCCATGGTAAGGACAGTACTGTTTGCGCTTGCTTGAGTACTAAAATCCCAGAACATAGATGGCAGCAGGAAAAGTGAAATGTGCTTTTTCCATTTCAAGACCTGCCTTTGTCAGGCCCCCAGAATTAATATTTTTATTATATTGAACCCAGGGCTTTTGCACTAAGCTTCATCCCTAGGGGTTCTAACATGGCAGGTAGAAGAATCAGGGCTGTGGCCTGGGATAGGAGGTGACTTGTGCAAGGTTAGCCCTTCAGGGTGATCACTACAGTCTGCCTGAGCTCTATGCTGGTGCCTTTCCCTAGTGCCTCCCGGAGGAGCTGTGTTGCAGGTATCACAGGGTCGCCTTGGATTCATGGTCTTGGAGCGGTGAATTGTCCTCACTGAGTGATAAAGGCTTTAAAGAGAAGGTGATGGGGCTGGTGAGATGGCTCAGTGGTCTAAAGCACCTACTTAGAACAAGCTTAGCAAAGCTACAGGGACCGCAGTTAAATCCCCCAGCACCACATGCCAGCCAGCCCGCCCCCTGGTGGGCTGAGCTGGCCACACACACACACACACACACACACACACACACACACATAAAAAAATAAAAAGAAAATAAAGAGAAGGTGATGTCTTAAAATTGCATCTTAAATATGTGGTTTTTTTTTTTTTCCCCTGGCAAGGAAAGGAATTCTCAGAGGTGGCAATATCCTGTAGAGGCATTGTGGAAGAGCATGGCTGCTTAGAAATACTGAGCAGTTCAGTGTGTCTGTTGATATTTAAAGGAGAGTGGTGGATCAGGCCAAAGAGGAGGGTAGGGGCCCGTGGAAGCTGTGAAGACCATTAGGCTCAAATCTCCAGGTCAGTGGTATTCTGTCTTGGCTGTGCATAGACAGACTGAGAAATTTTTAAAACTCTTCATGGCCAGGTTGCATCCCAAACCTATAGTTCAGAATTTCTGGTGTTTGGAACCAGGTTGTGCTTTTTTTTTTTTTTTTTTCTTTTAAGACAAGGTCTTGCTGTGGAGGTTAGGCTACGTAGTGGCCATACTATTATAGCTCAGACAGGCCGTGTGCTCATGGGTGATCCTCCCGAGCTGCGATGACAGGTGTGTGCCACCACGCCTAGTCTCATGCTGTGTTGTAAAGCTTCCCAGTGCTTGCAGAATGCAGCTTAGGTAAGAACCTTAGGTGGTAGGCAGCCAACAAAGTTGTTGCCTTTTAGCGTAATACCTCTGGTGGCAGCTTGCAAGATGTTTAGAGAAAAAGCGGTTCAAAAGAAGAGGATAAATGCACCTAGGGATTTGTTAGAGAAACAGCTGATGCAAAAGAAATAGAAAATTAGAACCTTTCGACCATTGTGGGTATGTCAGGAATGATATGAGAAGGTAAGTCACAGTCTGGTAAAAATATTCATAATCTGAAAGGTAGAGTTGCAGTTTCTTTAACTGCTGCTATGTGCAGTTACTTCTTTAAATTTTTTTTTATTATGTAAAGAGAATACACACACACACACACACACACACACACACACACACACGAAACAATACAGAGCTTCACCAAACAAAACAATAGGAATTTGACAATGATTGCTATTTTGCATACTGTTGTCTTCAAAGTAGTTGTTCATATTACCAGGTATAAGCATGCAAAATTAGTAAAAAAAAAAAAAAGTTGTAAGGAATTACAAAGGACAAGAAAAAAAAATTGAGCAGTGATTGCACCCCTCTGTAGACCAGCAGAATGAACAGTACAGCTATCCAAGCCATCCTGCATACATGCATACATATCTCTCTCCCCTGCCCAGTCCTTTCGCTCACCCCAATTTTTCCTTCCCTTTGAACAGATTATTCCCCTTTCACAATATCTATTGTAACTTTCAGATTTTGTTTACTTGTTTAGGTTCTTACGTTATATGATGTTTACACATGGGGGTCTGATGTATTTCACTTAAGAGTATGGTCTTTAGTTGTATCCATTTACCTATAAAGCCTCAAATGTATCATTTTTAATAGCTGAGTAATACTTCATTGTGTAAAGAACCACATCTTTTTAATCCATTCCTCAGTTAATGGGCATTTAGGTTGTTTCCAAGATTTAGCTGTAACAAATTGGGTTCCTGTCTGGGTGCAGATATATCACTATGGTGTGATGTTTTCAGTTCATTTGGAAAAATACCCAGGAGGAGAATAACTGGATTGAATGGGACTTTTTTTTTTTTTTTTTAAATGTATTTGGTTGTTATAGGGTCTCACTACGCAGCTCAGACTCATAGTGATCCTCCTGTTTTCAGCCTCCCCAGCGCTGAGATTACAGGCATACGCCACTACACCTGGACTCTGGCTGTCTTGCCTGCCCTGGGGGTGGGGCTGGCACAGCATGTGGTACCAGGGATGGAACTGCAGTCCCTGTGCTTGCCTAAGCTTGCTTAAACCAGTGCTTTAGTCTTCTGAGTTATCTCGCTGGCCCTGAATGAGACTTCTACTCCTAGCTTTTTGAGGAATCTCCACACTGATTTCCATAATGGTTGTAGTAGTCTATAAACTCCCACCAACAGTAGAGAAAAGTTCCTTTTTCCCTCCAGCCCCTCCTAGCATGTTATTGATTGACTTCTTGATGACAGCTATTCTTTCTGGGGTGAGATGGAATCTCAGTGTTGTTTTAATTTCCATTTCTCCAATGACCAATTATGGTGCAGTTACTTTTTGTGTGGCAGAATCCTGGATTTTAGAATACATACCTTATTTTTATATCCAATTCTGTGATACATGTAGTTATAGCCCCAGGTGAACAGAATCACAAATCAAACTCAGAAGAAGGCCTTATACAATGTGTACATGTTTTAAAAGATCACATAGTGTCTCATAAATATGTGCACTTGTTAAGTGTCAGTTAAGAAGATAAGGAACTACTGCTGAGATATGAGGTGCCAATAGGAAGAGGATTGACTTGACTTTGTCGTCACTAGGTCACAGAATTCTTTCTGATCAGGAAAGTGACATGCAGCCCCAACAGCAGCAGATGAAGACCGAAGTAGCTACCTTGAAACAAGTGAGTTACAGGTCCTCTCCCAAGGCCTAGTTTCAGCATCTCTTACTGTGAAACGGACCACCCCAAAGCTCAAGCCACAGTGATTCATTATTTCTAATGCATCTTGGTGTCAGTGGGACAGTCATCCTGCTCTTACCTGAGTCACTGCACCTGGGCAGGGCTCTTGGCCACGTTGCCAGGGTTCTTCTCCATAAAACCTCTGCATGTGGTTTGTTTGAGACTTTTGACAGTGTGGCAGTCACTCAGATGACTTACAGTGTCACCTTTACTGGTCAGAGAAGCCACTAGTCCAGCTCCAATTCACAGGGGTGAGGGAGACTACATCTTTTGATGGGAGGAACTGTATGCCCTTCTAGGAAGGGGAGGAGATGTTGGCAGCCATCTGTACAGGTGGGCTGCCCTTAGTTGACTGCTGGGAACAGGCAACCGTTTGTTCTGGCTTCATCTGTACAGTCTAGAGGGCAGAAAATGTGTGGTAGAAGCTTCTCTTCAGTCCCACAAGGTAGATTTTTATGTCTTAGATGTTAATTTCTCCAAGAAAGCATCTTTTAGGGGAAAAAATACTTTAAATTTTCTAAGGCCTTAATTTATTTTTTCTTATACTTACCCCAATAAATTTTAGGTTTCCATGGAGAGATCAAGAAAGGATCACTCTGACAAGTCCCTGAGTTTCTTCCCTGATATGAAAAGTAAGTCATTAGGGCAGAGGGGCCTTCAGATCTAACCTGTGTTAACCAGGGTGGCTTCCTCTTGGCGGGCACAGTCCTCATCCTTCACAGAGATCCTGAAGATAGCCCAGATTTCCCCTGTCTGTACTCGTCAGTTATTTGGGAGAAGCCTGCAGGTGAAATTAATGGCTGGGCTTTCTTGTAGGTTCTAAAATGTCTACGATGGAACTGCCTTGTAAGGATGTTGGTGCGTCAGTGGAGACAGTACTGGAAGTGCCAGTTGTCAGCCAAGAGATCACTGGAGACCCTCCAGAAAGTGGGGCCAAAATAAGCTGGAAGCCTGAGCTCAAACTACTGAGGATTCTTCAGGCTACTGATGTTGAGGAGGACCAGCCCACCAGTGGGTCAGAGAGTGAGGATTCTTGGGACACATAGACCAAAGGTGTCACTCAGGGCAGCCTTCACTGGAGCAGGATGCTTGACATCCTGAGGACAATGATCTTTGACATAAGGCGGAAAAGAAAGGGCAGTTCTGCTCCCCCCAAGCCTCTCTAGGACCTAACCTTAGAGATTGTGCTTTATTATTCACTTATTACCAGCCTCTAAAATAAGTAAGGAAAAAAAAGCTCCATCCTTTCTCAGTTTAAGTGACTTCTGTTAGGGTCAGAATAAGTTTAATGATTAAATAACCACTTCTCAAATAAAAGATACCCTGTGTTTTTTGGAGGTGGGGAGAGACGCTTCCTAGCATCTGTTTTCAGGGTCACTTTATCTCTTTTTCTGAAGCTCTGAAAGGTTTTCAGTTGTAGGAAGCTGAATTTGGCCTGTTATAGATTCCATGGTATTCTAGATTTCCCTGTTGCTTCCTTTATGAGATGGAGTCAGCATCATTAAATAATATTTGTGAGTGCCAAGGAAATAGCTCAGTAGAATAAGCACTTGCCTATAGCAAGCACAAGGTCCTGAGTTCAATCCCTGGTACCACCACAAAAAAAAAAAAAAAAAAATTTGCAGGGCTGGGCAGATAGCTCAACAGTCTAAGCTCTTGCTTGGCAAGTATAAGGGCCTGTGTTTGATCCCTGGTACCACAGGCTGTGCTGGCCCTGGAATTCCAGGCAAGCTGTGCTCTCCTGCAAAACCTACCAAATTAATTAATTAATTAATTAATTGTATATGGCATTGGACTCATTGACCTGGAAGAGCTTAATGCTCTAGTTGCTAAGGAATTGAATTTGCAGGGAAGGTTCAGTTACACTCATAAAGACTGAATTCGAGTCTTAGGAGCCCTCTAGTTTGGTTTTTAGAAGACATTTTTCTTTTCACGTTTTAGTCTTAATAAGCTTTTAAGCCCAGTGTGGTGGTGTATGCCTCTCATCCCAGCATTTTGGAGGCTGAGACAGAAGGATGGTAAGTTTGAGCCCAGACTGGGCAACATAGTGACTTATTGAGATCCTATTTTAAAATGGAAAAACTAAAAAAGGGCAGGGGATATACTCAGTGTGAAAGGCCCTGTGCTTAATCCCTAGCACTAAAAAAAAACACTTAAAAAATTATGGAAAAAATAAAACAAGTTCATAACAAGAAAATAATATAGTAAAGTTGCAGTTTCATAAATGTAAAGAGACTGACATAATGGAACCCTCATGTTCATAGTATCTGGGATGTGATGAAGAAAGGCTGTGGCTTCCACCACACTCTAGGAAGGACTTGCACTGGCCCCGTTCTTTAGCAGGCAGCTGCTCGGCCGCCTGCAGGGCCAGAGGCCCATGTGTCTCCTTCATGTCTGCATCTCCTTCTCTTGAATTTTTTTTTTCTTCTTTTATATTTTGCACCTGGTACCTGTAATCTTGGAACTTTGTGCCCAGGTGGCCTTCCATGGCCTGTGCAGGATCTTGCCTGGGTTCTCTCTCCCAAGGATGCACTGCTGCGTTAAGAGTGCACTGCTCAGCTTGAGGGCTTAAGGGCAGCCCTGTGGTATTTAGAGGATGACGAGTCCAGAGTCTGGATATGGGGCCTGGAGAGTCTGCATGTGTGACGTGTCCTGGATCCTGGCACTGAGAAGAGAAGGGTGGGCCATGGCCTGGGGGTAGTTCTTTTGCTAGATGTCAGTGTGGAACCTCAAGCAGTCTGTAAGTTCTGAGTAAACCAGGCCTATTAGGTCACGAAGGTATATGGTTCAAGGAACAAGGACTAAATATGCTTGCTTGCTTTGCTTGGTACCAGGAATCAAACTTAGGACCTTGTGCTTGCCAGCAAGTGCTGTACCACCTGAACATACTTTAACAATTTCGTTAGCTTAATTTATAATTTTTAAATGTTCTGACATGAGTAGTAGACCCTGTTTTGTACTCTTATCCTGGATCCTGCACAAGGTAGGGTGGGCCCATATGCATCCTGTGTCTAGCAGAAATCTTAAGGAAGGGGAACTTAACCCTGCCACTGGGAGATCATGAATTTGTGCTTTCTTTTAAAGGTGAGGATCATGAGGCTCAGAGAGGATGTATCTTGACAGTCGTCATCTCAAAGCCCAGTTGTAATCTGGGCCTTCAGGCATTAGGTCAGAGCTCTTTTTTACCTCTTCCAGCATTTGTTATTGTTTGATTTCCTTTTTGTTTTGAAGACAGAATCCTGCTGTGTAGTTCAATCTGGCCTTGAACCCACTATGTAGCCCAAGCTGGCCTTGAACTTACAGAAATCCTCCTGTATTAGACTCCTTGCTTGGATTACAGGCATGTGCCACCACACCTGACCTGATTTTTTTAAAGGTAGTCATTCTTTCTGGAGTGAGCCATCTCCCTGGCCCCAGATTGTAATTTTTTGAAATTTTGCATGGAATTAATATATGTTACCTACAAAAATTAAAGGAACAAGAATTTGAAAAAAAATGTATTATATTTCATTGTTATGGATGATCCAAAAATGAAACACAAGGCAATGAAGAGTTAATTTGCATTTCTTTCATGACCAGCAGTGTTGAACATTTTTCATGTATTTATTGAGCATTTGTACACCTTTATCTGAGAAGTGTCTGTTCATCTCAGATGCTCATTTTTTATTGTGTATTTAGATTTGGGGAGGTCTATTTTTTTGAGTTCTTATGTATTCTAGATACAATCCCTCGTCTGAAGACTCACTTGCAAAACTTTTTCTCATTCTGTAGGTTGTCTTTTCACTGTGTTAGTTTCCTTTGCTGTGCAGAAGCTTTTTTTTTTTTTTTTTTTTTTTTTTTCTTTTTTAAATGTATTTAGTACAGGGCCTACAGGGTCTCACTAGGTAGATTGGACTTGTAGTGATTCTCCTGTTTACAGCCTCCCAAGTGCTGGGATTATAGGTGCGCCACCATGCCCAGTCTCAATTGGCATTTCAGCAAGCCCCAGGGGCAGAACCAACACGGCATGCTGGGGATTGAACCCCAGCTGCTGTGCTCTGCCTAAGCAGGTGCTTTAATCCCCTGAACTATTTGGCTGTTTTCTCTAGTTCTTAAAGCTTTTTTTCTGTCCATTTTGTGGTGTCAACTTTGTTCTTTTTAATTTTAATTTTAATTTTAATTTTTTTATTTATTTTTCTCTATATTTTAGGGAAGGGTCTACAGGGTGTTCAGGGTCTCACTACTAGATCAGACCCAGTGATTCTCTTGTTTATGGCCTCCCAAGAGCTGGGATTACAGGCATGTGCCACCGCGCCCGTAGTCTCAGTCACCTTCTCAGCTATTTGGCCGGCCCTCTGGTGTCATCTTTAATGTATTTTTCCAGGGCCCTGTAGCCTTCATTGTAGAGGTCTTTCACTTCTTGGTTAATTGTGAGTATTTAACTTTCCTGGTACTATTGCAAAAGGTATTGTTTTCTTAATTTTTTTTTTCTCAGTGAGTTAGTTTATTTATTTATTTAATGTATTTACTACAGGGTCTCACTACACAGATCAGACTTGTAGTGATCCTTCCTGTTTTTCAGCCTCCCAAGTGCTGGGATTACAGGTGTGCACCACGACGCCCAATCTCATTCTTCGTCTCAGTGTACCCCTGGGGCAGGGCCGGCATGGCAGGCTGGGGATTGAACTCCCGGCCCCTGCATCTGCCTAAATAGGTACTTTAATCCACTGAGCTATCTGGCTGGCCCAGTGAGTTTATTATTGATGCACAGGAATGTTATTGATTTTTGAGTGTAGACTTAGTATCCTGCTATACTACTGAATTTGGTTTTTAATTCTCGGTGCATTTTAGTGAAGTTTTCAGGGTCCTCTATGTAGAGGATCATGTCATCTGCAAATAATTTAATTTCTTTCTTTCCCATCCATATCCCTTTTATTTCTTGTTAATTCCTAATTGCTCCAACTAATGTTTTGAAACTATATTGAACAAGAGTGGTGATAGCAGACATTCTTATCTTGTTCCAAATTTTAGATGGAACATAATGTTAAATGTCTCCATTTAACATAATGTTTGTTTTGTCATGGATGGCTTTTGTCAGTTTGAGATATACGCCTTCTATCCCTTCTTCATGGTTCTTATAAATGGATGCTGGATTTTGCCAAATGCTTTTCAGCATTCATTGAGATGATCATGTGATTTTTGTCCCTGCTGCTGTTTATGTGGAGCATTACATTTACTGATTTGCATATATTAAACATTCCCTGTATTCCTGGAATGCTACTTGGTTATGATGTATGCTCTTTTTGATGTTTTTCTGCATTCTGTTTGCAAGTATCTTCCTAGGGATTTTGCATCTACTTTCATTAAAGAATTAGATTGTTGATTTCATTTTTGGTTGGGTCCTTTTCTGGTTTTGGAATCAGGGTAATGCTTGCTTCCACTAATGACTTGTTTTCCTTTTGATTTCATTAAAGAATTGGAGGATTATTTGCATTAGATCTCCTTTAAAGTTCTTTTTTAAAAACAGTGATAAAATGTACCTTTGTTTATTTTTTTGAGTTAGAGAATCATCTAAAAGTATTGCTAAAATAGATACCAAGCAAACAGAAAGGTGCTTTGGAAATCTAGTTAACTTAAGATTTATTTATTTATTTATTTATTTACTTATTTGTTGGCCAGCTCAGCCCACCCTGAGGGCAGGGCTGGCATGGCATGTGGTGCCAGGGATCAAACCGAGGACCCCTGTGCCTGCCTAAGCTTGCTGAGCTATCTTGCTGGCCGCTAACTTGAGTTCATTTAAACTAAGAGGAAACTGTGATAATGTTTTCATGCAGTACATACTTGGTCCTTTTATTGTCGCAAATAGCAGAAAGAATTAAAGAATATTGTACTTGTGATCCATACAAAACATAAACATTTCAGGTTATACATAATTTAAGAAATTCCTCACTTTGAAATACCGTGATAGCCAATAATCCTCATACTCTTTAATGAAATTGAAAGGAAAGCAGTCATTCATGGAAGCCAGCATTACATTTATTCCAAAACCAGAAAGGGACCCAACCAAAAAAGAAATCTACAATTCAGTTCTTTAATTATTTCTTGGGATTTTAGGAAGAGTCTTCTTTTTTTTTTGTTTTTTGTTTTTTTTGGTGGAACTGGGAATTGAACTCAGGCCCTTGCACTTGCCAGGGAAGTGCTTATTCTACTGAGCCATCTCTCCAGCCCCAGTCTTCTTTTTTTGAGACAAGGTCTTGCTGGGTAGTTCAGGCTAGCTTTGAACTCACTATGTAGCCTAAACTGCCTCAAACTGATGGTTATCCTCCTGCCTCAGCCTCCCAAGTGCTGGGATTATAGGCATGCTGGCTGGGAGGATTTGTATTCTTTACAGCTGATACAGCTTGAGGTATCAAGCTTCTGCCAAGCTAGTCTCAGATTTTGCCATTTTGTGCATCAATTTGTGTGACACTTTCATTCATATTGGCTTCCAATACCATTCCTTCCCATCACCATTTCCACAAGAATATTGTGAACCTTGTCTACATGGAAAATTAAACCCAGTTTACAGACATTACCAAAACATTTGTCTGTTTCCATGAACACTGGAATTACATCATAAGTGCCAAGTTCACTTTCTGAAGAATCCCCACACAAGATAAAATATAGTGTTGTGTAATGTCTATAAATCAGTTTGTTGTCAGATCCTTTAATAATCATCCTTCTAGGAAATCACATTTTTATCTCTCTTAGATACCAAGAGGAAAATCTCCCTGATGATTTGTTGATGCATATCTTCACTGTAGGGCTGGTAGAACTTGGAGAGTTGTGGCTTCCTGTGGTTTTTGAAGATGAGAGTCGCTTTAGTCATGGCTGGGCCAGGCTGACCTGGTGGACACTAGGGGCTGCGGCAGGGGCAGGCACATGAGACTTGCCTCAGGATCTGCTGGCAATCCTTCCCCACCTGCCCACTCTAAAATTCTTGTAGAATTCAACAGTGAATCTGTTAGGACCTGGTCTTCTTACTTGGTAGTTGAAAAAATTACTTTTTTAATTTCATTGACTGATACTGGGTTATTTAAGATTTTTATAACTTCTTGGTTTAACTTTGGTAGTTCATATATGTATCTAGGAATCTATCCATTTCTTCTGAATTTTCTATTTTATTTTTTGTCTTTTTGAGGCAGGGTCTTGTTGTGCAGTTCATGCTGGCCTTGAACTCATTGGTCTCAAACTCACAATAATCTTCCTGCCTCAGCCTTCCAAGTGCTGGGATTACATGGGTATGCCACCATGCCTGGCTTGAATTTTCTATTTTAACGGAATATGGGTTCTCAATCTAGTTACCAGTGATGTTCTGGATTTTGGCAGAATCTGTTATTTCACCTTTTTCATTTCTAATTACATGAATTTGGGTCTTTTCTTCCTTCATTTTGGTAAGATTGACTGTCTATTATTTCAAAGAACCAACTCTTTTATTCACTGATTCTTTGTCATTTTTTTTTTCTTAGTCTCAATTTCATTAATTTCTCCTATGATCTTTATAACTTCCCTTCTCATACCAGCTTTGACATTGGATTGTTCTTGTTTTTTTTAGGAAATGTGTTGTTAGGTTATTTATTTGAGCTCACTGTTTTTCTGATATTACCCATATTCACTGCTATAAACTTTTGAGTTAGGGCTGGCTTCATTGTGTCCTGTAGGTTCTAGAACATCATTCTGGCATTATTATTTTTTTTTTTTTTTAATTTTATTTATTTATGTGTGTGTGTGTGTATGGCCAGCTCAGCCCACCAGGGGGCGGGCCTGGCTGGCATGTGGTGCTGGGGGATTGAACCGTGGTCCCTGTGTTTTGCTAAACTTGTTCTAAGTAGGTGCTTTAGACCACTGAGCCATCTCACCAGCCCTCATTCTGGCATTATTATTTAGTTGTAGGTACTGGCTAATTTATTCCTTAATTTCATCTGTGACCCATTGATTATTCAAGAGGGTATTATTTAATTTCCATGTATTTGCATAGTTTTTGTGCTTTCTTTTGCCAATGATTTCTAGTTTCATTGGACTAGAGTCTGATAATATACAGGAGATAATTTAGATTCTTTTGCATTTGCTTCCATAGCTTATGGGCTAGTATACGGTTATTTTGGAGAAATCCCTGTATGCTGTTGAGAAGAATGTGTATTCTGTTGTTGGATGGAACACTCTGTAGATAGCTATTAAGTCCATTTATTTAAAGGTTTGTTCAACTCTGATATTTCTTTGCTGACTTTTTTGTCTAGTTGATCTATTTGTGACAGTGTGGATTTTTTTTTTTTCTTCTGTATTTAGGACAGGGTGTGCTGGGTGTACAGGGTCTTACTATGGACTGTAAGTGATCGGACTTACAGATCAGACTCATAGTGATTCTCCTGTTTTCAGCCTCCCCAGTGCTGGGATTATAGGCACACACCATCACACCCTATCTCAGTCGCTGACTCAGCGCCAGGATTGAACCCTGGCCACTGCGCTCTGCGTAAGTAGGCACCTTAGTCCGTTGAGCTATCAGGCCGGCCCTGACAGTGTGGGTATTAAAGTCCTCCATTGCAGTTGTCTTGGTCTTTATCTGATTTTTCATATCCATGAGTGTTTGTTTTATGAAGTTGAGCATGTCAACATTGGTGCATATATGTTTATAATTGTTATCTCTTCCCATTGACTTGTTCCTTTAATCAGTATGTAGTGACCTTTGTCTCTTCTGATCACTTTTGGCTTGAAAACTGTCTGAAATTAAGATAGCTGCTCTTGTTTTTTCTTTTTCTTTTTTTTTTTTTTTTTTTAGGTTCTCAATGCTTAGAATGTCATTTTGATTTTGATTTTTTTTTTTTTTTAATATTTGGTGGAACCAGGGATTGAACTCAGGCCCTTGCGCTTGCCAGGGAAATGCTTATTTTACTGAGCCATCTCCCTGGCCCCGTCATTTTGATTTTTAATCTCTCATTTTTTCAAAGTTAATTTATTTCATGTATAATGTACATTATTGGATTTTACTTCTTTTCTTTTCTTTTTTCTTTTTTCTTTCTTTCTTTCTTTCTTTTTTTTTTTTTTTTTCAGAACCAGGGATTGAATTTAGGCCCTTGTGCTTGCCAGGCAAGTGCTTATTCTACCTAGCCATCTCACTGGCTCCTTTATTTCTTGATACGTCTGCCAACCCATGTCTTTTGATTGGGGAATGGAGATCATTCATATTGAAAGTTACTACTGAAAGGTATTGCCTTATTCCTGTCATTGCATTATATTCCTGCTGCAGATTTCCTTATTTTTTTCCTTTTCCTTAGACACCAAAAGTATTAATTATTTTTGACTTATTGACATTGCTGGCTTCATTATTTTTTTCTGGGAAATGCTTGAGAATTTTTAAAATGCTGGCTTGGTGGTCATGAATTTTTCAAATGTGTTCCTTGTCATGGAAATACCTTATTTCACCATCCAGTTTTGTAGGAAAGTTTTGCATAAGTCAGGGTTGGAAGTTGTTATCTTTTAGGGCTTGGAACATTTCACTCTAAGCCCTCCTGGCCTTTAAGGTTTATGTTGAGAAATCTACTGTAATTATAATGTGCTTACCTTTATATATGATTTGTTAGTTTTCTTTAACAACTTTTAAGACTTTGTCCATGTGATGAACTCCTGGTACTTTGAGTATATGGCATAGAGCAGTTCTTCTTTGGTCACTGTTATTTGGGGTCTATATGCTTCATTTATGTGTAAGTTTATTTTTTTTTCCTATATGTGGGAAGTTTTCTGCCATTATTTCTATGAACAGGATGTTTAAAAATGGCATTAGTGTTATCTCCTGATCTTTTAGTTATTACAATGAATTTGTTGTTGCTTTGGAGACAGTGTCTTGCTATGTAGTTCAGGCTGGCCTTGAGTTCACTATGTAACCCAGGCTGGTCTCGAACTTGTGGTGATCCTCCTGACTTTGTCTCCGAACTGCTGGGATTACAGGTGTGCACCACCATGCCTGGCTTCACTTATTCCAATTACTCTTAGCCTTCTTTGCATCATCTAGCAGCTATTATATCCACTTTTCATACTCTCCTATTTGTAAGGTATCTTAGAATAGTTGGTCTTTGAAGTCATCATTGTTTTCTAGTTCTGAAATTCTGTCCTTGCACTGGTCATTTGTGGTGCCCATACTCTCAATATAATTTTTAATCTTGTGGCTATCTAATTCGAATCTTTTTTTGTGGACTTAAACTGGTCATTCATGTTTTGTATCATTTTATTTAGTGCAGCTAGCTTTTTATTTCTTCTAAAAGATGCTGGGTCAATTTTTGTTATTACTACTGTGAGATCTTCCAACTAGCCCCCCAAACCAGCTAGAAGAGCAAAACTCCCCAAGCAGATGTTGACACCGATGGGAGTGTGACTTTCATTGAGAATCTGGTAGCCGCCCCCCGCAACATGCAGCTTAACCAACTACCAGCTGCCCCACACAGCTCAACCTACAGATAGCTGATTCCACAAAAAACCACAAGAGACATGTGTGAAGGCCAGCCCCTCCTGTACCCAACACTGTCCTATCACCTAATTCAAGACCGCCTACTCAGAGACTCCAAATATTGTACATCTCTCACCAATGCCCCCCATCACTACCTAAACTCCCCTGTAAAACATGTTCTCAC
>NW_004524674.1:9626366-9627410 GCF_000260255.1 Octodon degus | reverse complement strand
TGCCAGGCAGGTGCTTATGCTGCTGAGCTATATCCCTGGCCCTGTACTCTAGTACTGTTAATGTCATAAAGGTAATCTGAGTGTTGGCTTATAAGGAAAATCCATTAATAATGTAAGAACTAGTTATGTATCACCCTTAACTCTAGAGAAGAGATCCATGGTGTAATGGTTGATATATTGTGTCAACTTGAGAAATTTAGAAGATTAATGAAGCTGTTCAACAAGGGGCCAGGGTCCTCATTTTGTAAACATTCTCATCATGTGCAAGAGGAGGGCACAGGGATGGTGCGAATGCTACACCTGCCCTAGAAGGTGGTAGCCTGTGTACAATATAAGGGAGAAAGGAGGTTTGCTCTCCCCCATTTCTGCTCTTGTTCCTTTTGCTATCTTCTGCTGCCTTGAACTATTGCCCCTGTGCCATGCCACCAGCTGAGTATGGACTGAAACCTCCACAACTGTGAGCTAAATAAACCTTTCCTTCCTTAATTTTGGGTGTTAGGTATTTTTTCAGCAATGAGAGAAAAGTAACCAACACATACTGTGAAAGCAATAAGACAACCCAGGTGTTGACGTTCAGCAAATATGTACTAAATGTGACAGTTATATCTCTGTTAATGATAGAAAAGAGTTCAGTAATTTTAGAGAGTTGACTGTCTCAACATTAGTGTAATTATTATTGTCATTATGCTATTAGTGCTGTGGGGTGGGGGAATGGTGAGATGCTAAGAAGAAAATGTGAAACCTTCAACTATATGATATGCAAAGGAGCAGAGAAAAAATGGTACAAAGGAGGCTGGGTGTAGTGTTGTATACTTATAATCCCAGCACTCAGGAGGCTGAGGCAGGAGGATATCATGAGTTTGAGGCCATCCTGAGCTACTGCATAGTGAGCTTAAGGCTAACCTGAACTACCTAGTGAGATGCTATCTCAAAAAACAAAGAGCTGGGGAGATGGCTCAGTAGAATAGGTGCTTGCCTGGCAAGCGCAAGGGCCTGAGTCCAATCCCCGGTTCTGCCAAAAAACAAAAACAAACAAAAAAAAAC
>NW_004524674.1:9624037-9625196 GCF_000260255.1 Octodon degus | reverse complement strand
ATATGTATATATAAACATATATGTAAAAAAAATCTTTTTGGATGTTAAGCCAACCTGTATTCCTGGGATACTGAGATATATTTTACTTTATACATGTACGCCTATTTTTACATGTTGGATTCAGCTTGGTAGGACTTTTTTGCATTCATATTATAAATGATAATGGTTTGTAATTTTCTTGTGACATCTTTGGTTTTGGTATCAGGGACCTCTACAATGAGGTTTTTTTTTTTTTTTTTGAGACAGGGTCTTACTATACAGTTTGGGTTGGCTATGTGCTCATTTTTGTAGCCCCCAGGCTGGTCTTGAACTCACAGCGAACCTCTTGTCTCAATCTCCCGAGTGCTGGGATTACAGGTGTGCACCAGAACAGTGTGCCTGGGATTCGGTGCCGGGGATCAAATATGGGTCCTTGTCCTTGCCAGGTAGGGGCTTATGCTTCTGAGATGTCTCCCAACTCCTTTATTTTTTTTGGAAGAGTTTGTGGAGGGAGTTTGCTCTTACGATCATTCTTTAGTTGTTGGTGGAATTTATCAGTGAAGCAATGTAGGGCTGGGCTTTCTTTCATGAATAGTTTTTCAATTGCTAATTCTTTTTATTGTTATAAATCTGTTCATATTACGTAGTTTATATGTTTCTAGGAACTTGTCCACTTTATCTAAGTTGTTATTATTAGCATGTAATTCTTTATAGCATATAATCCATTTTCTTTCTGTAAGGCTGATGATCGGTTTATTTCTCATTTGAATAATGTCTTTTTTCTCTTTTTCTTTCGGTGGTACCAGGGATTGAACTCAGGACCTTGTGCTTGCCAGGCAAGCACTTATTCCACTGAGCCTCCAGCCCTTTTTATCCGGTTAGGTAAAAGTTTGTTAATTTTTTAAAATCTTTTTTTTTTTTTGTATGTTAGGGAAGGGTCTACAGAGTGTTCAGGGTCTCACTGCTAGATCAGACTCACAGTGATCTGCCTGTTTACAGCCTCCCAAGAGCTGGGATTACAGGTGTGCACCACCACACCCAGTCTCAATTGCTGGCTCAGTGCACCCCGGGAACAGGGCTGGAATGGCAGGCCTGGGGATCAAACCCCTGGCCCTTGTGCCTGCTTGCAGGTGTTTTAATCTGCTGAGCTATTTGGCCAACCCTAAATCATTTTAAAGAA
>NW_004524674.1:9612023-9623622 GCF_000260255.1 Octodon degus | reverse complement strand
ATATGATTAAAAAACATTTAAAAATTAGATTATATATCCTGTACATTTTAAAAAATCTTTTATTTATCTGGTGCAGGGTCTTGCTACCCAGCTTGGACTCATAGTGATCCTCCTGTCTCAGTTTCCCCAGTGCATGCACCACCATGCCTAGTTTTGGTGGCTGGTACAGTGTGCCCAGGGGTTCCCCTGGGGCAGCATGACATGCGGTACTGGGGATTGAACCTAGGTTCTTGTGCTTGCCAGGCAAGTGCTTAGACTGCGGAGCTATGTCCCCAACCCATGTACCCTATAAATCTTGATAAGCTATGTCTTCATTTTAATCTCAAAGATTATTTTCATTTCTTTTTTGATGATTTCTTTCTCCTGTTGTCTATTGAGGTTGTTTAGGGTTTCACTTTCACATTTGTGCTTCCTAGATTTGTTCTTCTTTGGCCTGGTCCTGGGGAAATTGCTGAGCCGAGGCTCTGCCTGTGCTTCTCTGAGTGACAACCATGTTAGGAGCTGAGTTCTTTCTGGGTGGCATTGTGACAGGGTCACAGGTCTCCTGGGCTCGCCCCCTTGCCAGGACCCCAGTATTCTCAGGGGTGCCAGGGTCCATGTAGAGCTGCCTTCTCAGTGGGAGCTGGGTAGAGGAAGGGAAGCCCTACTGCATTGGCTATGCTTACCTGAATCAGTCTGGGCAGCAGGTAGCTGGGGAAGGCTGGCCCAGGCTGATGTCCTGTCCCTTTGACTTAGACCTGTGTTCACCAGGCTGGCATAGCTTCTGTCTCAGCGTTGTGGGGCACAGAGAGGACCTGGGCCTTGATTCACACACTGTAGGTCCTGGCTTCTTACTATAGTTTTGTGTTTCTTCATTTGTTGTTTGCTCTTATGATCATTCCCAGATTCATTCATTCATTCATTCATTCATTCATTCATTCATTCATTTTCTTTCTTTCTTTCTTTCTTTCTTTCTTTCTTTCTTTCTTTCTTTCTTTTTCTTTTCTTTCTTTCTTTCTTTTTTTTTTTGTGGTACTGGGGATCAAACCCAGGACCTTGCACATGCTAGGCAAGCGATACTCTAGTCCCTCAGGCAGACCTAAAACATTTTTTGTTTTAAGTGATTTTGATCAGTTCACTGGGAGATGAGTCTCCGGAGGGCCTCACACCATCACATCGACATGTGGAACTTGTGATTAGGTCCATGCTGTTTAACAAGAAGCTTTTCCCTAATTGATTAAGTGTTTTCTTCAGGCTGAGTTGGTATAGGGCAGGCAGATTAAACATGATCTCAAAACAGACCAAATTAAAATTCCAAATTTACTGCCTCCCCAGTCCTTTTTTTCAAGCCGAATCAATATTTTCTGATGTTCTTTATTAGTTTGAACTCTACTTAGCCAAATTTTCATCATGACAGGAATCAAAGAAGTTCTGTGTAGACTGTTTTCCTGAAAACAATGATTTCTCAAATTTATATCACATTGCAGAATGACTTCTGTGGGCTAACTTTTAACAATGTCTAGCTTTCCACTTCTCCTTAGCCTGTCTCAGGGTGTCTGCAGGCACAAAGCCAATTTCTCGGGGTTAATGGTGGGGGTGAGGACGAGGGTGCGGTTTATCCCTCATTTCCTTCTTTTATCTGAAGACTCAGACAGAGAGGAGAGGGTTGAAATATTTTATAAGTAACTTAATGTACTTAATTACTTTATTAACTTGGTGAAGCAACTCCCCGAAATTAGGATCTTATTTTAACCCTTTTGAAGAGTGCAAAGTTCCCTTGTAAATCAGGACATGTTTTGAACAAGAAGGTATTTGTTATTTGAATCCTAGCCCTTAGGTCTATGTTCAAAGGGGAAGAAATACAGAGCAGAGCTTGCTTTACCTTTGTCATCCCAATTCCTTCAAGTTGGGTAATCACAAGCAGAACCTTGGGAAACAACGCTTCCTACCGTGTTAGTTTTCCTGGTGCTTTACACCCACACTTTTGGTTGGACCTATGGCCAATTAATTTTTTTTTGGGGGGGGGCAGCTCAGCCCACCTTGGGGTGGGGTGGGGCTGGCACAGCATGTGGTGCTAGGGATCAAACCGCAGTCCCTGAGCAATTGCTTAGGCTTGCCTAAGCAGGTGCTTTAGACTGCTGAGCTATCTCGCCGGTCCTCTCTGGCCAATTTTGCACATATATTGTCTCCGTTTTTTACATTAGGCTCAAAATCCAAGGCCAATGATAGCCCTATAGGTCCTTGGAGTGAATTACATAAAAGGCACCCCTTGAATGTGTGGCTATTATCTGTTGGAAAATTCTCTCAAAGAATCATCACACCAATGGCAATTACAATAAAAGCAGCACTCCTAGAATTGGTCTAAGACTGTTACTACCCACCTGGTAGGTAGCCCTGCTAAGATTAAGCAATTTTCCAGAGTCAAAGACCAGCAAGAGAAGGGGGCTGGCTTAGAGTCTGGTTCTCCTTCTCTCTTTGTACTCTGTATCCTGATCCCTTTCTGACTCCCTCTCTCAAAAGCAAGCTGGGATGTGACACTCTTGGGCAAGAGGGAAGCACAAAGCCAAGTAGAAGGAACGGGCTGGGTGGGCAGAGCCCTCCTGCCGCCCTTTGCTTCCACCTCCCAAGGTTCTGAGGAAGGAGGAGTGAGGTAACTATTGCTAACTGCCATTTCCCCTCTGGGTCTTAGGATGCCAAGACTGCTTGGAGATCCACTTTATACATTTAAACCAACGATGGCACCTGAAGTTTAGCCTGTTGAAATACTGTCATGGGAGGCTATAGTCCAAAGAAATAGTCCTTAGTTTCTTTGGTTCTTTATTTTCTGTGTGACCCCTACTAGGGTTGGGCCACTTGATTTAGGTCACCCCATCTTGCTGAGCACACTTTCCAGTGACACCTGGCCCGGTTAGGCCTGTATGTAGAAGCAAAATCAGTACAAGCACACATCCTAGGTCCACATTCTCCTCTTCCTAGAGCCAGCATCCTGTTTGTTATTGGCCCTGACCTTGGGGGTGATAGACTCTGTTCTTCATTGTTTTTTGAATCATAGAATGTTCCTTGGGCTTCATCCATGACTCAGTGACTTTTTAAAAAATCACATTATTCAAACGTTGTACATGAAGGACAGGACTAATCTTGGCCATTAGCTAGAAATGACTAGAGGCCATTTGTAGTCCAGAAGAATTGGAAAAAGACTTTCTAAGTTTCCTATTTTCATAAGGAACCAGAGTATGAAATTAATAGGCTCTCCCATTTTAAAAAAAATTATTTATTTGGTACAGGGTCTTGCTACGCACGCAGCTCAGACTCATGGGGATCCTACTGTGTCAGCCTCCCCAGCACTGGGATTACAGGTGTGCACCACTATGCCTGATTTTCGTGGCCAGCGCGGTGTGGGGCAGTACCTCATGCAGTACCGGGGATTGAACCCAGGTCCTTGGGCTTGCCAGGCAGGTTGTTAGACTGCTGAGCTATCTCCCCAGCCCCAGGCTCTCTCATTTTTGCACTTAACACTTATGATCCATTATGTGTTAGAGAATCAACTCCTAGATTATCTTCATAGAGAAAGGAAAAGTTCTGGAGAAATGGTAAGTTACTTCTAGGAATACAGCAGAGATCTGCAGGGAAAATTTTCTGGTTCAATCAGTATGGCTATTTGTGACCACTAGGTGGTGCTATTACATTATGAAAATGACACCCTTTTTTGATGCTTTTCTAAACTAGGATACCTCCTAAGTATTTTGGAGACCAGTGTCTTATCTCCAATCCAAAGAGACTTCTCTGGAAGCAAATGAAGAAAAAGAAGCACATTTCATTATCTACATGCCTGATCTAATTTAAATGCTCAAGGGGACAGATAGCTGCTCAAAAGATGGGGCTGTGTCTATTGTCATGGTTACAACCCAGGTTATAACGTGACACATAGAAGGCAGTGGATAAATACCTGATGAATGAATCTATCTTAGAAGAATTTAGATTGTCATTGAAATAACCATTTCTCTGAGTGTGTCAGATTCTGGAATGAGAGGCCTAAGATTTTGGGGAGGTGGGGACAGAGTATTGGGGAAGGCAGAGCTATCCAAAGCAGCTGAAGGAACTGATGCTATGTACTTTGTATTTCCTACATTTATTGTGACAAGATTTCACCTGTTTAAAATACAGAGGATGTAAACCAATAAATCCTGATATTGTTTTTTTTTTTTTTTTTTGAACTGGGGATTGAACTTAGGCCTATGCGCTTGCCAGGCAAGTGCTTATTCTTCTGAGCCATCTCTCTGGCCCCCTGATGTTCTTTTTTTAGTGATTCACAGATTTATTTATTTTTTATTTTTTGAGAAAGAGTCTCACTATGTAGTTCAGCTTGGCCTTGAACTCACTAGCAGTCCAGGCTGGCCTCAAATTGGTAGCAATCCTCCTGTCTCAGCCTCCCCTGTGTTGGGATTATAGGTGTGCGCCACTATGCCCAACCTTTTGAAGATTTATTTAAGCAAGAAAACACAGTCATCACAGTCATCAGATTTCATATGAGATATGAAATGATTGTTCCACTTTTCCTTCCTGGATCAGCTTTTCCTTCTTATCCCTACTAGTTTTGAAAACATAAGACCAGAAGAGGAGGGGCCCAAGTCCATCCACAAGTCCTATCAGTGAGTTTTTGGGAGTGGGCCTGAAATTGGGATAGATTTTAGCTGATCTTGTATAGATCCAGCGAATCAAAGCAGGATCTTCAGTGAGTCCTCTGTGTTTGGGGTCGTTGTACTGAAGCAGATATGCTCGTTTGAGCTGGGCTTTTATGGCCAAGTGCTTGGCTCGCACCCTCCAGGTTTCCACAGATATGCCATATTCGGCGGGGTTGAGGGTAGAGGAATGAGTAGCCAGGTGAGCTGGCTTATACTTTGGGAATGCCATCTTGCCCCTCCCCCTAACTCACAACTGCTGATGTTGTTCTTGAGTCTATATTATGGCCCTGCCTTGGAAGAGATCTCCAAACATCTACTCTCCTTTGCTCCTTATTAATTTCTTCATCATAGATTCATTCATGCCACAGACACTGACTGAGCAGCTTGCTATCATGTGCAATGCACCGATGGAGGCGTGCGATGATCCTTGACCTTTTCTTCTCCTAGCCATGAACTGAGTTCAGTTTATCACCAAATTGGGATACTCGTGGCATCTAAATCCTGCTCTGTTCCTTTGCTGTCCCCAGTCCAAGCCTCCCTCTTCCAGGGTCACCTGGTTACCGCATCAGCTTCTGCTCCATGCTGCCATCCGTTTTCTGCCTCTTGGGGTTGCTCAGCTGCACCTTGCCTTCACGCTCTTCCTCCCTCAGGGTCAATCCCAACCTCTTTTCCTGGGTTTGCAAACTTTAACCTCTGGGTCCTGCTTGTTTCCCCAGCTGTTTTCTCCACTCCTACCCTGTCGTGTGTACTCTCACCATGATATTTTTCCTTTAGATTTTTCTTACAAGCCGCATGCTCTCTCACTTGCAGATTTTTGCACCCAGAGCCTTCACACTGAGCTATAGCCTCAACACTTTCTACTTTATATTTTGATGCAGAGTCTCAGTAAATCACTAGGTTGTCCAGGATGGGCTCAAACTTTCAGTCCTCCTGCCTCAGCCTCATGGAGCGCTGGGATTACAGGCACGCACCAGCACACCTGGCTGGGGCTCCCCTCTTTCACTTCTCTTCTTATAGCATCTGTTGGGGCACACAGCTTTTCCGTTATTATTAGGCTGCGTTCTGTGAATGCCAGGACTCTGTCTCAGGTACTTGTCTCATACCTAGTCGAGTACCTGGAACATTGAAAATGGTCAATAAAATATGCTGTGTGAGTGAATGAATGAAAACCATGACATGTTTCCCTCAGTGTGAGGTTAGTGGTACAAAGAATGATAGTGATGGGGAAGAGGAAGCCTCCCTTGGGATGTTACCATCCAGACTGGCTTAAGCGTCGGCAGGTAGAGATGTTTATGGTGGGAGTATTTCAGGTCGAGGGAAGTGACATAGGTAGGACAAGTTTGGGGAACAGGAAGGATGGTGTTCTTGTCTGGGAAGAGTGGGAGATAAGACTAGAGATAGCTTGTGGCTAAGTATGTGTAGAGCTGGGGTTCTAGTTGACAGCCAACAGGGAGCCATTGGTGGCTTCTGAATGGGGGAGCGACAGGGCCCAAATTACTGCTTCAGAAAATGTTAATCCAATGGCAACGTGGACCATGAGGAGAGAGACCAGCGAGACTGGCTGGGGGACTATCAGAGAAATCAAGATGGACGTGCTCAGGGCCTGGGTAGCAGGTGGCAGTAAGCGTGAAGACAAAGGGACGTTGTGCAAAGGAAGGAAGAGGGAACAATGAAGCTGGAAACTGGAAACAGAGGGGGAAGGAGAGCAGGAGTCAGTTTTCAACCTGATTCAGGGAGGTGCTGTCACTATCAGAAACGCAAAGTCAGGGAAAGACCTTGGGGGAAGATAACAGTCCATTCACCCAACCCTTCCAGTGCAGTTGCAGTCATAGTGCTGGGTTTCACTTAGGAAATTCAATCGATGTGTGAGATTGAAAGAAAAACAGTGCACAAGTAGGAGGAGGAAGGGACAGAGACTGTAGTGGCAGTAATGGGTTTCCAGTCCTCCCACCAAGTGAGAATGGCTCCCAGAGGGAGTGCAAGACAGGAAAGGTAAATTTGTTGTTATCCTTCTTATTTATAAAGTCACATGTATTTTATGAATAACATTAAGTATTATGTGAGAGTAATGGCGACTATTCACAGTCTATGTTTCTTAAGCAGATTTTAGACCTGAATTCCCTGGCAATGTTTAGCTGTCTGAAGTCTGTCCCAGGATCTAGAGTGGGCGGTGGACAGATGTGAAGAAGGCATATCTCAGGCATTTGTGTAGAAAGGTGTGGAGCAGACAAGTGGAGCTACAGTCCAGGTCAGCAGCCAGGGAGCTGTGTGGGCACAGAGGGGAAGGAGATAGGTGGCCTCTGTGTCAATGCTGAGGTGGCCCTGGACCCCAGCTTGGACAGAGCAAGTCGTTGTCACAACAGGTAAGAATGGCAGTAGGAGAGCATGAGACCTCGGGGGAGAAAATCTTGGGTGTGGAAGGAACTCAGGCACTGTAGTGAACACACTTTTCCTGGAGGACAAGAAGAGGCATAATCCAGAGGAACTGTTGGAGAAGCTGTGGAAGAAAACTATACCATGGTTGGGGACAACCCAGAGCAGAGGTGATTTTTGCAGTGAGGAAGGCAGTAGTAACTGCTGAGTAAATGAAAGCTTCACTTATTTAAAGAAGTGGAGGAAGGACCTCAAAGGGGCCCAAGAATGATGGGAGGAATGTGGAGACGCAGGGAACAACTACCTCTTCTCTATCGTAACTTTAATAAGACAAACCCGGTTGCCAATGAATGTTGCCTGGAGAAAGTCTGGGGTCCCTGGACACTAGGACCTCTTCCCACTAGGATCCACTGCTGAGGACCACAAGGGCTCTTGGCCACCACAGCCTGCTGCCCAGAAATAGGCTTCGCCCTCCACAGGCCTTATATTCTAGCCAGCGTGCAACCCAGGTGGGCCACAGATGTCAGCTGTGCTGGTTGAATTTCATGCTAAATGTATCTACCTTATTTTCTTCCAGAAGTAGAATCCACATCCTCACATGACTGCAAATGTTACATTGCTAATGGCTTCCCTGGAGTTTGCTTCTTGCAATTACCTCATCAGACAGCAGACAAGGCAGCACACAACAATTTATTCTGGGATGCAGAGAGTTCTGCATGATTTTTAGTCAATAGTTCCTTATCCTAGTTATATTGTCTTTGAAAGAGATTTAAATGATAAGAAAAGCCTCTTTCATGGGTACCCATATAATTACTTCTGAGGGGCTCCTTATTCATATTTGACTCTTCAGAGTCAAATATGGCATCATTTGCCTTCACCTGAGGGATCTTTAATATACTCTGCACTATACATTTGTAGATACTGCATTCACTCACCTATTGTAAGTCTGAAAAAAAATCTTTATTTTGACTGTTTCTGAAGGATACTTTTGCTGGGTAAAGAATTCTGGAGCTGGATGTAGTGGCAAGGCCTGTAATTCCAGGTACTGGAGAGGCTGAGGCAGGAGGACTGCAAGTTCAAGGCCAATAGCCTTGTCTAGGCAGATAGCTCAGTGGAAATGTGCACCTGAATTTGATTTTTAAAAATCCAGTTGACAGGTTTTTTTCTTTCAGTACTTTATAGATACTGCTACATTGTGTTTTGGTGCATAGTTCTGTGGAATAAGTCTGATGTCATTATCTTTCGTCTTACTTACTTTTCTCTCATGCTGGAACAAAATACCCAACGCCCAAAATGGAGGAAGGAAAGCTTTACTTAGCTCACAGTTAGTGGAGGTTTCAGTCCCTATTTAGCTGACTCCAAGGCAGAGCGGCACATGGCAGAGGGCAGCAGCTCATGGTGGCAGAAAAGAGCAAAGAGAGGAGCAGCAGCATCTCCCCACTACATTTATATGCAGATTATCTGCCCCAGGGCAGGTGTAGCACTCACACCTGTAATGCCAGCATTGGATCAAGAATTAATCATAAACTCTAGAAGCCGCCCCATGACTGCATGAGGCTTTGGGGGGCCAACTTGACACAAACATAACATCTTTGTTCTTCTGTTTGCAGGGTGGATTTTTCAGGAGGGGGTGTTAATTTTGAAACATTTACCCTTTTGCACTGGTTTTAGTTCATTGGATCATGACATACTTTGGTATATAAATATATTTTTATTAGTGTGTTTGTGACATACAGGCATCCTAATATTTCTTCTGCTTAAGTTTTACTGAGTTTCTTGGGTTTGTAGTTTTTCATCAAATTTGGAAAAAGCTCAACCATTATTTTTTTGAGTATATTTTCTTTCCTCAGTTCCTTTAGGAATTCCCTTACATATTTACTAGGCTACTTAAGGTTGTTCCACAGCTTGCTGATGTGCCACTCATTTCTTTTTATTTCTTCGGATTTTATTGGTACACTTTAGATATACATACATAATGATCACTTTTATCACACACAGTTTGCACCTGTCGCCATTCATTTCTTATGTCTGTGTCTCCTCTTATCTTTAGGTTCACTAATCTTTTATTTCCTAAAGTGTCTAATCTACTAGTCCCACCCTGTGTATTTTTGTATCTTTCATATCTCTACTTTTTTTAATTTTTGTTTTCATGAGACAGATTCTCACTATATAGTTCAGCCTGGTTTTGAATTCACAGTGATCCTCCACCTCAGCCTTCTGAGTGCTGGGATTACGGGTGCATGCCACATACTTGGCTCATAGTGCTACTTAACGTACTCTTTTTTTATTTCTATTTTCTGAGCTCAAACCCAGGAGTGCTCTCTCACTGAGCTACATCCAAAGTCTCTCCTTCCTTTTTGAAGCAGGACTTGATAAGTGGCCTAAACTGTCCTCAAACTTATGATCCACTTGCCTCTGCCACCCAAGCAGCTGGGCTTATGGGGACAATCACTACACTAAGCTCTTAACATTCTCTGTCTCTCCCCACCCCCCACATTCTTTCTTTCAGGCTGGCCTTTAATTCACTATGTAGCCCAGACTGACCTTGAACTCTGGGAGATGCTTCTGCCTTTTTTAGCCTCAAACTTTCAATGTTCATACCTCCTGAGTGGTGGGATTACAGGCATGTACACCTGGCCTAGCCACTTACATCCTCTTAAAGCACTTGTTGAACATGTAGAATATAGTTATACTAACTATTTTAATGTCCTTGTCTACTAATACTATCATTTGTGTCATTTCTGGATACCTACTTATTGGTTGACTTTTCTCATCCTGGGTCATATTTTCTTCTTTCTTTCTTTGCCTGGTAACTTTTTATCAGATGCCAGACATTATGAATTTTACCTTGTTGGATGCTGGATATTTTTGTATTTCTAGAAATATTTTTGAGCTTGTTCTGGGATGCAGTTAAGTTACTTAGAAACAGTTTGATCCTTTTGGGTCTTGATTTTAAGGTTGTTAAAATCAAGGTTGTTCTTTAGATCGGGCCAGAGCAGCATTACATCTGGGGCACAGCTGAGGTGAAGCTCCTTTGAGAATTCTACCTAACGCCTCATGCATGAAGGAACCTTGCACTCTGGCTGATGAGTATAAGGGCTACCCCTGGTCTTGTGTAAGCTTCCAACATTGTTCCTTTAATCATCTTGGGTGGTTCTTTCTCGGATGTTAGGGTCTTTCACATGCACCTGGAAACAAATCTGTGCTTAGAATTTTCGAGGGAGGACTCTCCCACAGATCCCTGGAGCTCTCTTTGAGTGGTGGTCTTATCTTGGGCACCCTGCCTTGTCAGCTCTAGCTGCCTCAGCTTCCAGCAGTACTCAGCTTGGGAACTGAAGATGAGTGAGGTTCCCTGTCCCTTTTGGAAAGCCTCCTGACAATAAGTGGCCCAGCTCATAGGATCCCTCTTGTTTTCTTTTTCTCAGGGATAACTGATTTTTCTTGCCCCATGTCCAATGTCTTGAAAACCATAGGTTTATATATCTTGTCTAGGTCTTTTAGTTACTTCAAATGAAAGGGAAAATCCAGTCCATGTTAATTCCATCTTGGCTAGAAGCAGAGGTCTACATTGTTCTTCAAGTCTGAAGCACTTTCTGAGGACCTGTGGAATGCAAGACTATGCCAAGCCCAGTGACTGGTTATCAGGCCAGGAAAATGGGTGCTTCTGGAAGCCTGACAGGGCTTCCAACCCAAGTGCAAGACGGGCCACCTGAGGCGAGCAGGGCAGTCTGCTTCTCTTTCCTGGCTGTTGTCAAGACATGGCCTCAACTGAACTATTTCACTCTGTCTGGTGGTAGATTTTGTTCTCTTTCACTTTAAAGCAACTCCTCTCGGCTTGTACCTGAACTCGTTTTGAGTTATAACTTGGTCCCCCCCTCCCCCGACCCTGTTCACACACTTGGGTTACCAAAGGCTCCTACACACAAAGCAAATTGGCTTCTTGGTGGCATTTACAGTACCCGGCATCTGCGGCTGTGGAGACCCCACTAACCGAGAGATACTGTGCTCTGTCTTGAAGAAAATGACAGACATACCCTTGAAAGACAAATCTTTCATTTCAGTGGTGAATTAGATACCACTTACCAAAGCATTCCAGCTGCTTAAATTTAGGATGGGAAGAGAGAGGGGAAAAAAAAAACCTAACTGAAGAATATTATCTGGCTTTGAGCCCAGGGTATTTTTCCTTTTAGAGTAGATTTGGTACATTTTCATTCATGTGGAATTGTTGCCTCCCAGCATTTTATTCTGGGAGGGAAGGTCAACAATGACTGCCCTGTTGCTAAATCCAATGGACACTTCTCAGTTATTAACCTACTTGACCTCTCAGTAGTATTTGACATTGTTGACAGTGATCTCCTTCTTAATGCGTTGCCTGGCTTCCCGTCTTCCCTTCTGGCCTTTTTTCTCTGGCTGCCTTTTCAGTTAGTACTGTTCTTGGTTCCATCCTAAGTCTTCTTTTCACATGAAAACACTCTTCTTGGGCTCTCTCCTCCTCCTTCTCCTCCCCCTCCTCCCCCTTCTCCCCCTCTTCCCTCCTCCTCCCTCTTCCCCCCTCCTCTCTCCTC
>NW_004524674.1:9596346-9611390 GCF_000260255.1 Octodon degus | reverse complement strand
AGTTTCAAAACTGATTAGTATGACAGTTTCAATAATTAATACATTGCATATTGTTGTCTTCATAGTGATTCTTCATAATTAATATTATTTAAATAAGTATTATTTTAATAATTGGTGCAGGGTCTTGCCATGCAGCTTAGATTCATAGTGATCTTCCTGTCTCATCCTCCAGGGCTGGCTTGGCATGTGGTACCAGGTATCGAACCCTGGTCCGTGCCCTTGCCAGGCAGGTGCTTACACCTCCAAGCTATCTCCCCAGTCTCCTCCCCCACTTTTTTTTTTTTTTTTGTCTTTTTGAGACAGGGTCTCACTATGTAGCTCAGGTTGGCCTTGAGCTCACTTTGTAGCCCAGGATGGCCTTGAACTCATAATGATCTTTGTACCTCAGCCTCCTGAGCACTGGGATTACAGGTGTATGCCACCATGCCCTGCTGTCCTCCTTTTTTGAGGCAGATTTTTTATGTAGTTCAGACTGGCCTAGAACTCACAGTAATCCTCCTGCCTCATCCTCCTGGCTGCTGAGATTACAGAAAGAGAAAGAGGGAAGGAGGGAGAGGGAGAGCAAGTGAGTGAATGAGCACATTGTGGTCATGTGATGGTGTGACATTTGGCACCATACACTACTTGTATTGCAAAACATTGCTCATTTATCAAGTTAAAATTTATTAGAAATATTTGCTCCTCTTAAGAATACTTGCAGAACAAGTTACCCACAACCTAAGGTTTTACGGTACTTTAATTTCCTAAAGGCAAACAGCGGGGCTGAATGATTGCTTTCTTTTTCATTCCTTGATTCTTTATGCATTAGTCAGTTATATTTCTGCTCTTGTAAAGTTAGTTTTCATGTTCTTTGGTATATTTATCTTTTTTTTTTTTGTGGAACTCAGGATTGAACTCAGGCCCTTGTGCTTGCCAGGCAAGTGCTTATTCTATTGAGCTATCTTCTTGGCCCCTGCCATATATTTTTAAGTCTTTCTTTTTGTTTTGATGACATTAATTAGAACCCAGGGCCTCTTCCATGCTAGGCAAGCACTCTGCCACTGATCAACATCCCCAGCCCTTAACTCATTTTCTAATTAAACACTTTTCACTTTTTAAAAATGACTGCTGGGAAAAAATGTGTTTCATTTTTGGGTTGGGAATGTAACTCAGTGACAGCCCTTGCATAGTGTGTACAAGGTCCTGGGTTTGATCCTCAGCAATATAGGTGGGTACTCCCTCCAAAAAAAGCCTTTAATTAAAAAAAAATATATATGTACTGGGATACTACCTGACCATAGGGAAGGATACATTTGAATCATTTGTAGAAAAATGGATACACTTTGAAAACATAATGCTAAGTGAACTAAGTTGGATACACAAACTTACCCAGTCTATGGTTTCTCTCACATGAGAAACCCAAAGTGTAAACATGAAGCAGAGACAAGTTACAGGCAGCAAGGAGATAGATCTTCTGCAAGGGGGAAGGAGATCAAGAGATGGTGGGAGGGGAGGGCAAAGGGACACACACAAGAAGAGTTAAGATTTGTCACGTACATGTGCTAGCTTCCCACGATGAATGGAATCATTACATGTTGCAAATATGAGAACTAAAAGAAAAAGAAATTGAGAGACAGGGAAGAGAGGAAGGAGGAATAAAAGGAACCAAGATATCTGCAGGCCATGTCTCCACCCTCTGAGGTGATTTTAAACAATGATGTAAACACCAACTAATCACAATAATTTAAAAATTCCCCCCCCCAACAATTTGAAATGTAAAATACATTTTAGCCCATTTGCTGTACAAAAACAGGCAGTCAGCTAGATCTGGCCTGCTGCCAAACCCTAGAGATAAATATTTACTAAATTTGAACCATCTTGGTGTTACTGGAAATAATACTGGTTGATCACAAGCTGGATTTGGTTTGTTAATATTTTATTTAGTAGTTGTGCACCTAATCCTAGGTCAGGTTGGCCTACGCAGGGATGTCTGTGTGTGGCATATGTATGGGATTTGTTAAGGGATGTGCAGTATACATACATGTGCAATGTGTGCCTATCTTTGTACTGTGGTGTAGGGTTGTGTTTCTGTACACATGGAACATATACAGAACGATGTGGAAGGCATGCTCTAGGGGGCGCTAGAGTGCTCAGGGCATGTCAGACACAGCCACATTTGTTGCTCAAACTTCCCACTTTCCTGGGGAAAAGCAGGGCCAGGACCAAGATTCTGGCCAGTAGGACAAGTCTTTCTTGCAGAACCACCGTCCAAGCACCCACTCACTTCTTTCCTCTAGCTCCTGAAGAAAAGGTGGCCTGTACCTGTAAGAAGAAGAGGTTTCTGGGGCTCTACTGTGTCAAGGAGCCTTACTAGGTGTGCAGCAGGATCAGCCTGGCCTTGGGGTCTCACAGCTTGAAGAGCTTAGTTCCGGAGTCAGGAGGGGACTGTCAGTGAGACCTTTGTTCCCAATAGGGGGTGAGGTGCCTAGTGTGGGTCTCAGCCCTGTCTACCCCAGGCAACTCTGCGTAGTCCTAGGGCCAGGACCAGGTGCTCACAGCCACCTGAATCCAAGGTGTCTCCCCTGGCACAGAGCTCTGCACTGATCCCTCGTAGAACTGTGAAGAGGGTGGACTGTCACATTGGGCACCTCACGCTCCCCTCCCTAGGGGTCTTCCTTTGCTCTGAGTTCTGAACGCCATACTTTCTAGTTTTGACTCAGAGTGATTAGCTCCTCCTGGGGACACTTGTAGACCATGCTTAACTCATGCTCTGGTCTCGAGCCTGCATGTCTGCAGCACCTCGGTGTCCTGTCTACATCCTGTGGCTAGAGTCTGAGGTTGTTCATTTTCCCTGGCTGGCTGGAATAGCCAAGTCAGGATACCTCCCTATGCAGAAATAATGCTTGGACTCAGACTTTCTCAGCTAGGAAGCGAATCAGGCGTGCCCAAGTCCAGAGTGTGGGTAAGTCTATATGCCAGAGGGCAAGACCAGGAATGTGTCCCTGCCCCTGCTGAGGGCATTGTTGATAATGTGAGGGCGTGGGAGGGAGGAGCAGGGTGAGGGTTCATGAGATACTAGGATACCAACAGTCCACCAGCCTTTTGGGGTTCATTTGCATTTGGTTACTAGTTTGTTGACTTTCAGGGCTCGTTCTCTATTTCCATGTCCCACTGGTGGCCAGCAGAACCTGTGGCATCTAGTTTCCTGCTGCCTCCACCTGCTGTTGCCCATGGCGCAGGTGCAGAGGCCAAGGAAGGAGAGCAAGGTGATGTCCTCTGAGGTAGACAGATCTACGTTCAAACTTCAGCTTTGCCTCTTCCTAGTTCTGTAAACCTGGGCAAGTTGCTTATCCTCTGCCTGAAGTTCTGGTTGTAAACTAGAGCTCTTGCTTCCTACTGTTCCTGTGAAGACTAGAGAAGATGATGTGTGTGAATGCTCAGCTCAGCTCCTGGTCCCTGCTACTCAGTATATATAATTCTCTCTCACGCCCCCCCAGACTGCTCTTGAGTAGAATGCTGAACACAAATATCATTTGGCAATGAAGTTGGAAGACCAGGGAGGAATAGCAACACTTCCCATTTTTAGAGTTACGTGAGACCAGCAGCTTTCCCTCCCACAGTGACAACACTCAGAGATTTGCAGAGCAGATGTCTTGGTGTGAAACCGCTCGGCGGTGGAAGTGTTTCATGAATGTTTGCCGACAGAGCCACACAAGTGCTGACCTTTCTCGGAGCGCTGCCTCCAAGCCTGGGCTCACCAGGAGGAGATCCAAAGTGCCTGCCTCCCTCTGTGTCCTGTTCTGTCCCGTCCTGTGTGTGATGCCCCTGGCTGCAGAGGGGAGACCATGACGCTGCTGGACCATGCTGCTCTGGCCTGGACCTGTGCCAGGCTGTTATCTCTTCTCCAAGAGGAGGCTCTAAAGAGCAATCAAGGAAGAGAGGCTTTGGGAAGGGGCTGCAGCGTGGTAGGGCAGGTGCTAACACATGGATTTCCCTGGGCAGTTAGGAGGGTGTTCCTTCGCCCTTGCTCAGGTTTGATGATTACAGGTCTGAGCTTCAAAGCTGGTTACAAACCCGGTTGTAACTCGGCTAATTGCAGCCTGGGCAGCTGGGCGAGCAGGCCAAGCCCGCCCGAGTGGGCACACGGGGCCGCAGGTCCCTCCGGAGGCTGGTACTTCCAGTCTTGAAGCACTGTGCAGGAACCAGGGGTCCAGGCTTGTCCACCGCCTCTTGCAGAATCCTCACAGTAGGAGCCATGTCTGGTAGCTGGTGACCGTCCTGCTCCGGGGTGTCCACGCCTCCTCCTCCCGTCTGCTCTGTCAGGTGGAAAGCTCCCCATTCAAACCAGCGCTGGCCAATCAGGGCCTGGCGCGCCCGGCCGTTCCAACAGAGCGCTGAGCAGCCCGGCTCCCGCTGGCTCCCACTTGGAGACGCTGGCTCTGGGGCCGCCAGCCTGCTGCCTCGGTTACCGACGGCAACACAGCCGCCTCGGGTTGCAGGCGCTCCCGCCCTGCCCACAGCGGCGACCCATGGAGCGCTCCCTGCACCGTGTCTCCCTTGGGAGCCGGCGTGCCCACCGCGACCTGTCCTTTTACCTCACCACTTTTGGTAAGTGCTTCTGGGGCAGCAGCTTCCTCGGCTCGTGACGCCCAGAAAGGCAAGCTCGCATGGAGAGAGGCGAGGCGGGAACAGGCGTGCTTCCTATTTGGGGGCACCTGCTCTGGCCCTCTCGCTGCGATCGCCCAGGAGGGAGCAGGGCACTGGGCTCAGGCCGAGGAGAAAGACACTACCTGCTGCCTGCGGCTGCTGCCACCCGCCACAGTTGGTTCTACCTCACTTGGCTGGAATAATGCCCCAGTTAATCTTTCAGAGACCCGGGTTGTCATCGCGGAGTTTCCTATTAGCAAGAAGCTCAGGTTAAACCAGGATCTAGTTACTGAACCTCGAGATCTCATTCATCCACTTTTCTTGGGCTTAGGAACCCCCAAATGCAGGGCCAGTCCTGGTGGCCTTGCGTCCCTCAGGGTCACTTTGGAGGCTGGCAGCTGAGATGGGAGAATTTTCTTCTCTAAGACAAAACTGAAGAGAGACCAAGGGCTGTCCTCGGGGGATTAGGGAGGACAGAAAGGGGCAGTAGGCCTTGCCCCCAAGCTCCTGGGTTGCAGGCTAGGTTCCCTCCAATACCAGTGGGCCTGGATAAACCTGGCCTTCCAAATAGCCATGGAGAAGGTAACACTGCTCATCCCTAGAATACAGCCCAGCACAGCTCTTCACTTCCTTGCTGGTCCTGGTCAGTCTGTGAAGAGAGGGTTTGTTTTTCGTATATAAAGACTTGGACCCAGAGAAAGGCAGATCTCCCATGAGCCAGGGGCAGACATGGTACCTCAAATCCTTCCAGGGGTGACCTAAGCAGTACGTTTTTGATCGAACTTGCGTGCAATTTTCTTATAAAGATCAGGGAAGCTATTGCAACAGAACTAGACTTTGCCCAGAGAGTAAAGTCAGAGCACCCAAGGAGTTAGGCCTTGGTAGCTCCCTGGCTCCCCTCCTCTCGGGCTGACCCCTGGCCCACCACCCTGGCTCTTCACAACGAGCTCACCCCTTAGAGATGGGCTGTGGCCTGGTGTCCTAGAATTCTCTCATCTAGGTGTGGAGGACAAAAGGAACAACTCACTAGCTACTATCTGCTGAGCACCACCAGCTGCCAAGAATGTTACCTGCTTTGTGTGGTGTAGTAGTCCCTGACCCTACAAGGGAATCGTGCAATCCCATTGAGATGTGGGGCTCTGTGAGACAAGGGGCATCCCTTGGGTGTCCCACCTGGGGCAGTGGAGTTGGATGCAGGTGGTCAGCAAAGTGTCAGGGAGCTGTACAACACTGTTACCTCAGCTGTACCCTAAGTAAAAAGTGAAAGTGTAGCTCATTTCTTCTTTTAATATTCTTCCACACTTCTCCTTCTCTCATTTGAACAAAACTGAGATAAATTATATGTGGAGTTTTGTAAGCCATTCTATTTCCTTACTGAGATGATCTGAATACTTCTTTGCATCAGTCTATACATACTTATCTGTTGACTTAACCTCCCTACCTGATCTGAGAAGTTGGGGGAACACCCAGGCCCAGCAGGGTGTGTGAATCCTACCCAGCCCCTGCCTCAGGGTTAGGTCTGATTGGTTAGGTCTGAGGGGTATATTGTGCTTGAACTGGTGGCTATGATCTGGGTGTAGAGGAGGCAGGTCACAGAGACCCCCTGCTTCTATTTAGTTTCCTCTTAAATCTCTCCAAAGACACTGATTGGAAAGTTTGCGAAGTTCTCTTCTGTTTCCTGCATTAGCTCTTTTTCCTGTGGTACAACTTGTCATGGCGCTTCTCCTCTAGGCTGCTGATTTTCATTACACGCATCCATACATGAACATTCCTGTCAGTGGTTACTAAACCTGGCCAATTATCAGAAGCATGTTAGGCATCTGTTAAAACATAGATTCCTAGGATGTTGCCCCAGAGTTTGGTTTAATAGGGATGGCGTGGGGTCTGAGAATCTATACTTGTAAGGACCTATGCAGGTGTGGTGCTACATACCTATAATCCTAGCACTTCGGGAGGCTAAAGCAGGACGATTGCAAGTGTGAGCCCAGCTTGAGGAATTTAGTTGACTTAATGAGATTCTGTCTCAAAAACAAAAAAGGGCCAGGGACGTACCTCAGTGAGGAATCACTGGGTTCATTCCCAACCCCCAGGAAGACACACACACACACACACACACACACACACACACACACACACACAGAGCTATAGTAGTTTGACCACCATCCAAATTGCCAGGGTTGGAGGCTATGGATTTATTTATTTACCACATTAATGTATTTGGTATAGGGTCTCACTATGCAGCTTGGATTTGTAGTGATCCTCTTGTTTCAGTCTCCCCAGTACTGGGATTATAGGTGTGCGCCACCACACCAGGTTTCCATGCCCAGGTCGGTGGGCCTGGAGCAGGGCTGACATGGCATGTGTTACTGGGGATCAAACCCGGGGTTCTTGTGCTTGCCAGGCACACTGGTTATCTCCCTGGTGCAAGGCTATGAATTTAGAGTCAGTTGTGGTAGCCAATGTGGATTCCCTTTCCTGTGAAGACCTTTGCTAAATTTGTCTTAATTCCCTGGCTTTTCCCAAACATAGTAGGTGGTCATTGGCCTTTAGCAGTGTGCTTTTCCTCAGAAGAACCTGGTGAAGATGTTACCTAGATGGCAGGTTCCTGAGTACAAACTTTCAGAGAGAATATAGGCATTTCTGGAAATGAAAGATTAGAAGCGTTCCCTTTAGAGCGATCACTGCATGGGGACGCACACCGTCTCTGTGTGGATACCAGCACACCCTCCGCTTCACCCTCCCACAGGGACAGGTTCAAGGAACATTCACTGGCCATCCCACTACCTGCGCGGGAAGTGGCAGACTTCAGGGAGGAGCCTGCAGGCTGGGGATAGGACCCAGCCTCTCTCGAGGGATTTTTTTTTCTTTCTTTTTCCCCCATAATTTTATTGAGAAACAAATAGCAATGAGACAGTTTCAAACCAAATTGGTAGGACAGTTTCAATAATTAACACATTGCATCTATTCTTCCTAGTGGTTAATTGCTGTACAAGATGCGGGCATGATATCCTATTTACAAACACCATTAGAACAAATCCCTCTATTCATTAAGAGAATGTAACTATATATCTATCCTAACCACTTGGAATACACAGATACAAAATGGACATTCATCTGTATCCCCTTTTTTTGTTAAGTTCTGTTATATGAATTTTTTTTTTTTTTCGGAACTGGGGATTGAACTCAGGCCCTTGTGCTTGCCGGGGAAGCACTTATTCCACTGAGCCATCTCCCCGGCTCCTGTTATTTGAATATTATAGGTGTGTAAACTCAGCAAAATATTCTAAGAGTCCAGTCGAGGGATTTTTCTTTTACTGTAATCCCTGGTGTAATTTGAAGAAACCATTAGACGTGTACATAATGTCTTGTCCCAGCATTGTATCTTTTATTTTGATTAGAATATTTGCTAGCATTTTGAGGGTAAAAGCTTTGTAGGGATATACTTCACATATGCACAACTCATTCACTTAAATGTACAAGTCAGTGGTTTTCTCAGTTTATTTTTTTACAGTTGTACAGCTCTTAGCACAGTCAGATTTGTTTATTTATTTATCTGTCTTTTTGAAACAGGGTCTCACTGTTCAGTTCACACTGGCCTTGAGCTCACTTTGTAGCCCAAGCTGGTCTCGAATGCACAACAATCCTCTTGCCTCAGCCTCCTGAGTGCTGGGATTACAGGTGTGTGCCCCCTATACCTCTAGTCAGTTTTAGAACATTTTCATCACTTCAGGAAGAAATGCTACACCCTTCAGCTCATCACCCTCCTCCCCTGCTAGGCCCAAGCAGTCACTGATGTACCTTCAGTCTCTGGAGATTTGCCTGTTTTGCACATTTTTGTATACGTGGAATAGTATGTTTTTCTGTGACTGATTTCTTTCCCTTTATAGTGTTTTCAAGATTTGCTCATGTTCTACTTTGTCAACATGATATAAAGTGCTTCATTCATTTTTATGACTGAGTAGTAATATTCCTCTGATATACCACACTTTATCCATTTGTCTGTTGGTGGATGTTTGAGTTGTCTTTCGTTTTTAACTATTATTTGTGTAGATTAATCCTTTCATTTTTCTTTGGTATGTACTAAGGAGAAGAATTTCTGGGTCATAAAGTAATTCTGTTTAACTAGTTGAGGAACTGCCAAACTTTTGCAGTGTCTGCACCATCTTACATTCCTATCAGAAGTATGTGCAGGTTTTGATTTCTCCACATCTTCTCCAAAACTTGTTATTATCTGACTTTCTAATTTTAGCCATCCTAGTGGTTATCTCATAATGGTTTTCATTTGCATGTTCTTGATGAACTGTTGTTCCAGTTACAACATGGAACAACATGATTACTGACTATTTATGTATATTCTTTGGAGAGAAGTTTGCTCATTTTCCCCTTATTTTTAATTTGAACTATACATGTTTTTATTATTATAATTAATATTATATTTTAGTTTTGTAATTTTATAGGTGTACATAATGGAGACTGAGAATCTATACTTGTAAGGACCTATGCAGGTATAGTGCTGTATACCTACAATCCTAGCACTTTGGGAGGCTAAAGCAGGAGGATTGCAAATTCGAGTCCAGCCTGAGGAATTTAGTTGACTTAATGAGATTCTGTTTCAAAAACAAAAAAGGGCTAGAGACGTACCTCAGTGAAGAATCACTGGGTTCATTCCCAACCCCCAGGAAGACACACACACACACACACACACACACACAGCCATAGTAGTTTGGCCACCATCCAAATTGCCAGGGTTGGAGGTTATGGATTTAAAATCAACTGTGGTCATTTTATTATTTTTATTATGAGTTCCTTATTTTATATATAAGTTCCTTATTGGCCATATGAGCTTGCAAATATTTTATTGCAATTTATGGATTATTAAGAACTTGCTTTTTTGTTGTTTTTTGCGGTACCGGGAATTAGAACTTTTGTAATATTTTTTGAAGCCAAATTTTTTTTTTCTTTGTTTCCAAATGTTTTTGATTTTGGAGTTCAATTTATTTTTTATTTTGTTGCTTGCTCATTTGTTTGGTACTGGGAATCACACTCAGGACCTTGTGCTTGTCCGGCAGGTGCTGTGCTGCTGAGCTATATCCCCGGCTCAATTTTGTCACTTATAATTTTAGTGTATCTCTGAATCCATTGCCGGCTTTAAGGCCACAGATCTCTTTTCTCCTGAAAGTTTTATAGTTTTGACTCAAATATAAGGCTTTGATCCATTTTGAGTTACTTTTTGTATCCGTAGGACTTAAGGGTCTAGTTTCATTCTTCTGAATGTTGCAATCCAGTTATCCTGGCACCAGGTATTAGAAATTTTTTATATTGCTATTGATGATCTTGGTACCTTTATTATAAAGTAGTTAACTGCAGAGGTGGAAACAGGAAGTTTGTGAGTTCAAAGCCAGCCTGGGTGATGTAGGGAGAATCTGTTTCACCATAAGACCAAAAAAAAAAAAAAAACCCAAAAAACCAAAACAAAAACCTAACAGCACCCCAAGTGCAAAATAAAGAATATTATGAATCAACAAATGGGACAATATCAAATTAAAAAGCTCTGCATAACAAAGGATACAACTAACAGAGTGAAGACAAACTGTAGAACAGGAGAAATCTTTGCCAGTCATTCTTTGGATGGAGGACTAACATCTAGAATATATAAAGAACTAAAATAATTTGATCCCTTCCCAATAGAAGACTCAAAAATTGAGCAACTGAACTGAATAGACCCTTCTCAGAAAGAGTACAAATGGCTAATTAATACATGAAGAAAGGTCCAACATCTGTGGCCATTTGAGAAATTCAAATGAAAACATCACTGAGATTCTACCTCAGTCCAGAAAGAATGGCATGAAGAAGTCAAACAGTAACAAACACTGTTGAGGCTGTGGAGGAAAAAGAAACCCTTCTTCATTTTTGGTAGGATTAGAAACTAGTACACTCATTATAGAAATTATTATGGAGATCCTCGAAAGCTAAAATTAGAAATTCCATTAGACCTTCTATTTCCCTTCTAGGTGTCTTCCCAAAAGCGTGAAAGCCATCCTGTTACAGTGGTGCATGCTTAGCCATGTTTATAGCAGCATGGTTCAAAACTGGAAGTAGCCTTCATGTCCATCAGCAGATGCGTGATGTTTGTACACAAAGGAGTTCTGCTCTGCCATAGGGAATAAACTTGAGTCATCAGTAGGAAAATGGATGCACTTGGAGAGCATAATGTTAAGTGAAATAAATCAGGCACACAAGCTTAAATATTGCATGGTTTCTCTTATATGAGAAACCCAAAATAAAAATAAAGAGATTCTAAGGGCCGGGGAGATAGCTCAGTGAAATAAGCACTTGCCTGGCAAGTGAAAGGACCTGAGTTCAATCCCTGGTTCCGAGAGAGAGAGAGAGAGAGAGAAAGAGAGAGAGAGAGAGAGAGAGAGAGAGAGAGAGAGAGAGAGAGATTCTAGAGCACTGTTGTAAGGTAAAAAAAAAACAACCAAACAAATAAAGAGAAAAAGGAAATACAGATGCTAGGAGACAAGGAGATCAATCTTTTGCAAATGGGGAGAGAACCATGAGATGGGGTGGGGAGTAAAAAGCATTCAGATGTGCTCTGTGCATGGACCAGTTCCTCACAGGAATGTAATCATTATGTACCGCAACATGTACTAATAAAAATAAAAATTAAACAAGAAAGTAAAAACCCCGGATCATAAAATGTTAGATAAATATTTGAAGACTTTCTTCTTAAAGGGGTACCAACTTACTGGCTTGCCTGATGAACCAAATTATGAACTGACTTGAGATTTCTGAAGCAAAGGACTATGCTCTCTGGGGTCTCTGGTAATCTGGAAGTGGCAAATGGCCGAGGAGAGAACAAGCACCTTTCCTCCAGGTTGTCAGGCCAGGAGATGATGGGCAAACTGGCCGTGTCCTGAGGGGTGCAGGGTGCTGTGGGCCTGGGTGACACAACCTATCTGTTGCTAGAGGTGTCGCCTCTAATGAACTCGCAAGGTGTGAGCTGTAGGGAACAGCTGTGAATGTGGGCTCCAGCCTAAGCTCTGAGACTCGCCAGAGGAAGTTGTGAGACGGTCCTGAAGGCAGGGAGAACTAAGGGGCGAGCAGACTGGCCGGGCACTTTCTCTCTTTCCCATGTTTGTTGCGGCTGCATGATGGCAATTGGATTACCATTGTTCCTCTTTTTGGCCTCTCATTGGAAGCCATTTTCTGGAGTGAGCAGGGGCCTTGGGACAGATGCCCATTTGCTGCCCACCTACTGTCCACCTGCAGCCCCCCATGTTGAGCAGTGTGAGGTCAGCCCTGAGCGGGCGGCCTTCCACGTGTCTGGGACAGCAGGCATTCTCAGGAGCACGGCTGCTGCTCCATCCTCAATGCTAATGGCTGTTCTGTCATTTGGAGACGTCTGTTTGGGAGCTGTGGGGAATAAATTCTTTAACATTATTGTGTCCTGTCCTGTCTGTAGTCTTTGAGCCTTGTTTTAAAACCTGTATGCTTGCTCTTTCTGAACCTCTTGTTGCCGTGAGTGGTGGTGCACACCTGTAATCCCAGAATTTAGGAGGCTGAGACAGAAGAATTGTTGTGAGTTGAAGACCAGCCTGGGCTACAAATTAAATAAAACTCTTCTACTTTGAAGTACTGTTACATCAAGTGTCCCCCCTCCCCTTTGTGATATGCAGTTCTATAATTCTCTATGAAGCATGTACAGTACCTTTGTAACTTTCACCAGAGTCAAAATTTGAGTGTTACCAATGCCAGAAGATTCACAGCTGATATGTGGTTTTTATAGAGTTAAATTTTTTTTCTAATTTCATTATCATTTTCCTTCAATCTTCAGGTTATTTAGAAATGTTTCTTTTTCTCTTTTATTTTTCTCCTTCCTTCCTTTTGTCTCTTTCTCTCTGTCTCTGATTCTATCTTTCTCTTCTTCTCTCTCTCTTCTTCTTCCAATGCTTAAGATTGAACCCAGGACCCTCAAATTGAGCTATTTCCCTAGTCTTTTATAAATGTTTAAACTATAAGTTTCAGACATTTTAATTCTGAGACAAGGTCCTGCTAGGTTGCTAAATTGCCCAACCTGAGCTCAAACTAGCAGTCCTCCTGCCTCAGCCTCCTAGAATGCTGGGGTTCCGGTTATGAATGACCATGTCCAACTTAGAGATATATTTCTTAATTTCCAAAATTTGAGAATTTTCTGGTAATATTTTTATAGATTGTTTTGCATTTTGGTTAAAGCCCATCCTGCACATCCCTTAGTTCTTTGGAATTCACTGAGGCTTATGTGACGGTCCAGCAGGTTGTACAAATGTTCTGTGTGTGCTTGGGAAGGGTCTGCAGCAGCTGGGTGTGGTGTCTTCGCCTATGTCATACTCAGGCCAGGGACGCTTATGGTACTCTTCCAATATTTTGTAACCTTGTTGATTTTTTATCCCAGTTTGTCCTCTTGAGTTACAAAGAGTGGTAACGGCAAACATCTATTTCTAATTTCAGGTGCCATTTTCCTTTATATATTTTGAAGCTATATTAATGATCTATAAATTTGGGAAAAAAAGAATCTATAAATTTGGGATATTATCTTGCTGGTAAATAGGAACTTTTTTGACAAATCTTGTATTGTTGTGATGAAGATTTTATTTCTAGTAGAGATAAAAATCTACTTTTCCTAATACAAGCAGAGCTACCCAAGCATAATATTTGCTTGGTCTCTTTCCATCCTTGTCCTTCTCCCCTCATGTGTCTTGACTTTTAGGTGTTCTATGTCTGTTATAAAGGTAGAGGCAGAGTTGTTACCTTTGTTCTCCATGTAGCCAATGGTGATGTCATCCTTCAAAGAGAGCTTTGTTTTTAAGGTGTCTGGTGTCACTAGCAATCTGGGTTATGTTTTTTTCTTTTGCAGTCCTATGGGTTGAACCCAGGGTCTTGCTACATCCTGAGCCATTTTAAATTTTAAAACAGGATCTTACTAAGTCTCCTAGGCTAGGTTTGAACTTGTGATCCTCCTGCTTGAGTCTTCCAGAGTGCTGGACTTACTGGCAAGCACCACCACACAGGCCTGGGGACAATCTTAATTCATTGGTAGGGACTGAGATCACTTGCAGTTGAGCTGTAGTTCCTTGAGAAACCGCACATGATTACAGTTCATTCTGTTCTTAAGGAGCAACACGTTTGGGTCCCTATGACAAATTAGGCTAGAAGAGCCCCTCTTCTTGGTGAGCTCTGGTCTCCAGCCCCTGCTACATGAGCCTTGAGAGGAAAGTAGAAACTCTGCAGGCCTCTTAGCCCTTGTGTTGCCCCCTAGAATCTGAAGAAGACACCCTAAGAGAAAATTAGCCAAGAAAAGCCCAAGGCTCCCTTCACAGGCCTCTGCCCCCCGCAAGCTGGCCGGGAGCCTCCTCTGTCTTATTACAGCTCTAAGACTGTTGTCTTGGTTACTTTTCTCTCATTGCTGGGACAAAATACCCGACACCCGTAATTAAGGAAGGAAAGGTTTATTTAGCTCACAGTAGTGGAAGTTTCAGTCTGTACTCAGCTGGCTCCAAGGCAGAGTGGCACAGAGCAGAGGGCAGCTGTTCATGGCTGCAGAAGGCAGCAAAACAGCAAGAGCACAAGGGAGGAGCCATGGCAAAAAGCAAGCCTCTCTCCCTCCCTTATACTACATCCAGGCTTCCTGCCCCAGGGTGGGTGTGCCACTCACACCCATAATGTCAGCACTGGATCATGAATTAATCACAAACTCCTGAAGGCCACCCACAGCTACATGAGGCTTTGGGCAGACAACACGACACAAACCATAACAAAGATACAGTCAAATATTTTGTCTGGTTGTTCTAGATTTCCACAGAAAACATGCGAGTCTCCATCCAACATACATTTCCTAATCTTTTGGAGTGGTTTCTCTTGTCTCACTCCTTCCGTCCTTGTCATGCCGGTGGCAGGCCCATGGATGTGCCCAGTCATTTTCCTCTGAGTTCTCACAGTTTGGACAGAGATGTTGTTATGCTTCACACAGCACAGTGGTGGATCTCGGGTCACCCCAGGTCTCACTGACTTCAAAACCTACGCTTCGCTTACAGATCTGTGCTTCCTCACTTGTGTTCTCTGTGTTAGACTTGTCTGATAGTACAGAAAATAACACGAGTATAAGACATAATGAAAATAAATTATGGATTCCCTTGTGTTGCTTAAAGCTATCAGCAAGCGGGAAGCAGATGCTCCTCATTGCAAAATAACACACACTTAGCAATGGAGAAAAAGTTGTACTATGAAATAGATAGGGGGGCTGGTGAGATGGCTCAGTGGTCTAAAGCACCTACTTAGAACAAGCTTAGCAAAGCACAGGGACCACAGTTCAATCCCCCAGCACCACATGCCAGCCAGCCCCGCCCCCTGGTGGGCTGAGCTGGCCACACACACACAAA
>NW_004524674.1:9557867-9596058 GCF_000260255.1 Octodon degus | reverse complement strand
TGAATTTAATTCCCAAAAAAAAAAAAAAAAAAAAAAGAAAGAAAAAGAAATCATTGTGATAAAAATCTAAGTGAAAGTTATAACAGGAAGAATAGTGTGACTTTTCAGCACAAAAGTATTAAAAAGAAGACCATTTGCTCTGCAGCGAAGCCTTGCTAAGTTACTAAATTGTTCGGGCAAGGATCAGAGTTGTAACCCTCCTGCCTCAGCCTCCCAGAATTCTGGGATTAATATGAACCTTGGGGGCTGGGGAGATGGCTCAGCAGCATAAACACCTGTCTGGCAAGTGCATGATTGTGAGTTTAATTCCTGGTACCAAAAAAAGAAAAGAAAAATATGAACCTTGGGCCAGTGTACTACAATTCCACATTTTTCAGCTTAGTGAAGTTGGGTTTGGTTTGAATCTAACAGTATTCCTTGGTAAGGAAATTCAGCAGTTCAAAAATAGGTGATCTTCATTCCTTAAGTTATAATATACTCATGCACCTCTTTTGCTGTCTTTGTTTTTCTTTTCTTAACTTTTTACTATTTTGTGCCCTGGGGACTGAACCTAGGACTTCGGCACCAAGTTACGTTCCCAACCCTTTTTCTTTTTCCTTTTTCACCTTGCTAGGTCCCCCCAGCTGGGCTTGAATCTTGTGATCTTCCCGCCTAGTCTCCCAAGTAGATGGGATTACAGACGCTTGCTATGCGGCTGTATCTTTAAACTGCATTTTGCCTTCACAATTTTTAAAATTGAAAAATTGCCCCAGAATGGAGATCGGATTTATGTGACCTAATTGTGGAGGCAATTTGTCTCAATATTTATTGGCGTAAGACACCAGACATTCATTATCCAGCCCTCTCTGTGCTTTAGGAGTTGGGGAGTAGTTTGCAGGAATGGTGTTGGCTCGGGGCTCCTCAAGGGGGTTGCAGCCAAGATGTTTGCTGCGGCAGCAGTGACCTGAACAGGCACTACCAGGCTGGTGGGCCCTTTCCAAGAGCCCTATTCCCTTGGCTCTTGGCAGCAAGCCTCAGTTCCTTGCTGCATTGTTGGATGGCTTCTGTTTGAGTTGGGTATGGTGGCTGAAGCAGGACAATTGTAAGTTCAAGGCTAGCTTGGACAACTTAGCAAGATCTTCAAAATAAAAAGGGTTCAGGTTATAGCTCAGATGTAGACTGCTTCTGGGTTTAAACTCCCACACATCCTCTGCCCCCCAAAAGGCTTCTCTTTCTCATCAAATGGGCCTCTTCGTAGGGCTGCTGTGTTTCCCTGGGATGTAGAAGCTGGCTTCTTTATGAGCAACTGATCTAAATGTGAAGGCAAGAAAGAACCCTTATGACAAATAACTTAAGACATGGACAAATACGAGGTAGGTGGCACATGCCTGTAGTTGCAGCTACTCAGGAGGCCGAGGCAGGAAGATTGAAATTTGGAGTACCATCTCAGCAATTTAGTCAGAACTTGTCTCAGAATTAATAGCAACAGAAAAGAAAAAACCTTGTTTTGAAAGGGCTGGGGGTGTAATTCAGCAGTAGAGCACTTGCTTAGCATGCACCAAGCCATAGATTTGAAACTCAATATTGCCAAAAATATTGGACAAAGTATTTGAATAGACATTTTCCCAAAAACAATATATTATGGTGAATAGAACATGAAATGATGCCTGACATAATTAGCTGTCAGGGCAGTGACAATATAAGCCACAGTGTATGGTGGCACATGCTTGTAATCTCAGAACTCTGGGAGGTTGAGGCAGGAGGGTTGCAATTCTGTGCGTACCCTGAACAATATGGTGATTTAGCGAGACCTTGTCTCTAAAGTAAAAAATTAAAAAGAGCTGGTGGTATAGCTCAGTGCCAAGGCACTGAGTTTAATCCCCAGTACCAAATCAAACAAACAAAATCCATTATGCAATATATTTATGCTAGGATAGCCATAATTAAAGACAGACAATAACAAATGTTGGTGAGGATGAAGAAATTATGGAACCTTGTTCATAGCTGGCAGGAATATAAAATGGTCCTTCAGTTCTTCAAAATAGTTGGCAGTTCTTCAAAAAGGGAAATATAGAGTTATTATTTGACTTAGCAATTTTACCATTATATATTAATTTTTAAAAATTATTTAACTATTTATTTACTTATTTATTTGGTACAGGGTCCCACTACACAGTTCAGACTCATAGTGACCCTCCTGTCTCAGCCTCCTTAGCACTGGGATTACAGGAGTGCATCACCATGCCAGGTTTTTGTGGCCAGTACACTGTCCTCAGGGTTTCAGGGCCAGCATGGTGCGTGGTACTGGGGATCAAACCTGGGTCCTTGAGCTTTCCAGGCAGGCACTTAGACTGCTGAGCTATCTCTCCAACCTGTTAGGCATATATTTAATGGAGTGAAAAAAATGTACCCATACAAAAACTTGTACATAAATGCTCAAAGCAGCCATAGTTATAATACCCCTAAGGTGGAAAGAACCCAAATGTTCATCACCAGATGAATGGATAAATAGAATGTGATATGTCTATGCAATGAAATATTGTTTGGCCATAAAAAGAAATAAAGTAACAGTACGTGCTATAACATGGGTGAATCTTGATTAATGTTACATGAAGTGAGAAGAAGCCAGTCACGAAAGACCACATATATGACGTCTTTTACATGAAATGTCCAGAATAAACCATGGTGGCAGGAAGCAGGTTAGTGGTAGAACCTGTGACTGCTAATGAGTATGGGGTTTCATTCAGGGAGAGTGAGGATGCTTTAAATTAGACAGTAACCATTAGTTGCACAATTATGTGAAACTACTGAAGAACAATGGATTGTATGCTTTAAAATTGGTGAATTTATAGAATTCAGCTGCTAAAAAAGAAAAGGGAACAGAGGCCCGAAGGCGTGGCTCAGTGCGGCAGCACTTGCCTAGCAGGTACAAGGGCCTGGGTCCAATCCCCAGCAATGACAACGAAGGGACGCCAGAATCTATTACATTCAGGCCTTGGAAGCCACCCCTTGTCTCTTCTACCACGTTCTGTTTATTAGGAGCAGGTCACCAAATCCAGCCCCATTGGAAGGCAGGAACCAGGCTCTACCTCAGGAAAGGGGGAGCGTCTCAGGCACTGTGGACAGGAGCTTAAACCTACCATAGGAATGGAGTGGTTAAGAGTGGGTGCTCTGAGCCCTCCTCCCTGGATGCAATCCCCAGCTCTGCCACTGAGGCCTGTTTAACTCTTAGGCTTCCATTACCTTGACTGGCAGTAAGGATTAATGACAGCAGCTCTTTCATGGAGTTTATTTACTCTGTTACCTCACTTTTTCATGGAGCAAGGTAAATAAAAAGCACAGGCTAGCTGCTGAGGACCTAATAAACATCTAATAACTGTTTCCTTCTTCTCCCCGTGCTGATGCCCAGCCCAGTAGTTCACCGTGGCCCTGAACTGTGGGGTGGGAGGAGCACTGGGACCGAGCCCCCACAGGACTTTGGTAATGGTGTGGTCCAGCCAAGGTCAGATGCTGACTGTGGTAGACTCAGAAATTTTAATTTCCTGGCTTGCCCAGGAAGGAGAGCAGAACGTTAATTTATTAGTTTATGCTGAGTAGACTAGAAAACTTCTGCTGGCCAGAGCAATCTTTCTAGAAGGATATTATTTTGAGAAGCCACATTAAATCAGGTTCCATGGGAAGCCGAGTGTCCAGCAAAAGGGGTTGAGTGGCCCTACTGCCATTTTTTACCAGTATGGCGGCCTCTGTTCCCTTGGGCTCTTTGAGTCACGCTCTGCAGGTACGATCACAAGCCAGAGCCACTTCCCTGTGTGGATCTCAAGATCTTCTGCTCAGTGGGCTAAGCTCCTGCTTAGACAAGTGCAGGACCGTTTTTTGATCCTAGGTACCACAAGCTGTGCTGGCCCAGCCCCCAGGCTTGCTGAGCCGGTCACCGAGTCCAGGACACCAAGTCCAGGCCACCAAGCCCAGGTGTGGTGGTGCATGCCTTTAATCCCAGCACTGGGAAGGCTGAAAACCAGGAGTGTGAGCTGCATAGTGAGATCCTGTACCAAATACATTAAAAAAAAAATCCTCTCTTTCTGGCACAACAGATGCTTGAAGTGCTCCAGAGCTCTGTCCCAAGAGCTATGTGGTTCCCAGTTGCCTAACTTGCAGCAGCCTACCGCTTCTCTCTTAGAAGGCAGAGAGGATGGGGCTGGAGAGATGGCTCAGTGGTCTAAAGCACCTACTTGGAACAAGCTTGGCAAAGCACAGGGACCACGGTTCGATCCCCCAGCACCACATGCCAGCCAGCCCCGCCCACAGGTGGCTGAACTGGCCACACACACAATAAATAAAATGTAAAAATAAATAAAAATTAAAAATAAATAAATAAAATAAAGGATTCTTAGAAGGCAGAGAGGAGCCAGGGAGATAGCTCAGTAGAATAAGTGCTTGCCTGGCAATCACAAGGGCCTGAGTTCAATCCCTGGTTCCACAAAGAAAAAAAAAAAGGAGGCAGAGAGTAGAATGGGTAAACCCACTTCTGAGCCTGGCCAGGGCTGCTGGTGGACCAAGTGGCTGGGAAGCAGAAGGGGGCGGTGCTTAGCAGCAGCTCCTCTCACCTTCCGCCTGCAGGGGAGTCCTGGGCGCAGGTGGTCTCACAAAGTCAGGGTGAATCTGTGAACTGGGCTCCCTGTGTAGCCCACCCCCTTTGTACCTTTATCCTCATATCATAACCCTTTCAGTGGCTTTTAACATGGAACAGTTCTTAAATGGGCAGCTGCTTTTGAAGTGAATTAGGTTTTAGGGCAATTTTTTACTTTATGTGGGCCAGGCTCATCTCTCTAGATGTATACTCCGCACTCCCTGGACTGGCATAGGCTCCCCCAGGGCCACGGAGGGGTGCAGCCCACATCTTGCGTTGTGCTCCAAGTGTGCCTCTTCTTGGAGAGAAGTCAGATTCCACCTTCCTGTGGTCCTCTACTGAGGATTGTCTGCCAGGTTGAAAGTCTTAGCCCGCTCCTGTACCCTTTCCACTGTGACCAGTCAGTCTGCAACCCCCGCACGCCTGCACCCAGCAGAATCTGGGCTTGTTGCCTGTTATGGTTTATATCTAGATCTTCCCTGATGATTTGCGGTGAGGAAAACCTGGCTGGAGGAGCTAGGTCATTGGGAGCGTGGCCTGGACAGGTGTGATTGTTCTGGCTACCAAATATGGAGTCGGGCAAGATGACCTCAGGGACCTCGAGTGTCAAGCATTTGATGGAGTGGGCTGATGGGGAAGATGGTGGAGGGGTGAGGCATGTCCCAGGGTCCCTCCTCTAGATCTGAATTTACCTTCATCCATGAGCCTACAGCTACAATAGGGAGACTGGAAATTGGTCTGCAGGGTTTGGTTTTTCTCTGTTAACAGCAGAAGAGCTCCAGGCACTGTTGGCAGGCCTTCAAGGGAAGCTCTGGGGAGCTGCCGAAGCTTGCAGACTCCTCAATTCCAACTCAGACTTCCTACCAGACCTGGCCCCTCCTTTTCAGCTTCAGCCTCAGCCTTGCACAGCCCTGTCTGAGCCACTGGGTGGGGAGCCCCTGTGAACAGGCACCTGGGAGGGGAGTCCAGTCCCCACCTTCCTCATGCAGGTACCTGGTAGGTGTCTGCCAAATGGGATTCCTAACCAGTTGTGCTGGAAAGCTTGTCAATTTCTGTGAAGGGTCATTGTTAGGTGATAGGTGTCATACAGTGCAGTGGTTCCCAGGGATTTAGAAATCCAACCATGTTTGGGCCAGAGCTGGCTTAGCACTTGTAGTTTCAGAAAAAAAAAAAAGAAAGAAAGAAAAAAGAAAGTGCTTCGCGCTAAACATAGCACGGTTGGGTGGGTGAGATCTGATCCGTGACTGCTGGCCTTGCCTGTTTCCAGAGCTCTCTCTTGTACCTACTCCAGAGCAGGCAGTTTGTGCAGGAGGTGTCACAGCTGCAGTGAGCCCCAAAGTGGTAATTGCAAGGACTTTGAGTTAATAATGCTGTGGAGCCTCCCAGAGCCTTTCATTGGAGAACCTCCTGACCTTCCAGCATATCTGATCCCAGCTTGGGGAGCACAGTAATCCCTACCATTAGCTCTGCCTCTCAGCCTCGGATGTTGTGGGTCTAAGAGAGAGGAGAGCAGTTAGGGCTGGAACTGGAACAGGCCTCCTGGGCCCCGAGAACTGAATCCTGGCCTGGAGAGCAGCAGGAATTTTAGCAGGATGGGGCTGGGCTAGGGTTTGTTGGACTCTGAATTGCTTCTGAATGTAGTTTATACTCTTAGCGTGAGGATCAAGGGATCGCTGGGTCTCAGTGTTTGAGGGAGCCCAGGCAGAGCTATGTGCCATAGAGCTTCCCTTCTTTTCATCCTCCCAACCTTGCCTACCCTCGCTCCAGCCAGTAGCAGAACACAAACCTCAACCAGCAGCCCAGTGAAAAACTGGGATGGCAAATGTTAGAGGGACTTGGATTGCAGACCTAGAGGAGAAAGTCCAGGGCTGGCAGAACGCCATCTGCTCAGTGAAAGTCACTGAGAGACCCCTTTCCGTTGCATGTAAGCTGGGGCATCAATTAGCAACTGCAGAAGAAAAGGGGCTTCCACCACAGAAGGCAGGCTTCCTCCCTGTTGGTCACACCTGGTGGAGGTGACTGTGGAACAGGGTTGGCACAGCTAAGCAGGTGCCAGGGGCCAGCTCTGCTCCTCTGGCCTTACCAGCATGTGTCCCCTGGATAGATGGAGCTCAGTAGCTTCTTGAGGTTCCAGGCAGAGTCTGCTGGACAAACAGGGAATCTTTTCCCCTGAGATGGAACCCAGGGCGCTGTGTGCCAGGCAAGTAATTGCACTGAGCTGCACCACTGAGGAAGAAGAGCGTGGCCTCCTGCTCCTCTACCCCTGCTGGGGGCCTTGAGTGTCCATGGGTGTGATCTAAAGTCTTGTTTTTTTTTCTTTTCTTTAAATAAAAACAGGAAAAAAGCTGTGTCCAGCCCTCCATTCCTCGCCTCTTCTCTAGCCTTGCTGTTTCTCTTGTCTTTACATTTTTCCTTCTCTTCATGCTTTCTTGTTCCCCTCTTTTCTCCCTTAGTTCTTTTTCTTTCTCTCCTCTCCTTTCCCTCCTCTTTGTTTTACTTTTCTTTATTTTAATTAGAGAGGTGTATTGTTCACAAATATATGCATATTGTTAAAATACCAAGAACTGGACCTAGTCAGCTACTGAGATCCTCAGGAGGCTGAGGGAGGAGGTTGCAAATGTGAGGCCAACCTGGGCAGTCAAGTGAGACTTGGTGTCTCAGGGGTGGGGCATTGGAGAGGTGTGCCTCAGTGCTGCCTGTGGTCCACCCCTACTCCCACAGAGACAAAAAAATCACTACACCCCCAAACAATATAACAAGAACAGCAAAAGATTGGAATTTCTCTTGACTACTTCCTTCAAATTCCCAGTTTCTCTCCTGGAGACAATCCCTGTCTTTAAAAAATTTATTTATTTATTTGATCCAAGGTCTCACTATACAGTTTGGACTCATAGTGTTCTTCCTGTATCAGCCTCCCCAGCACTAGGATTACAGGCGTGCACCACTATGCCCGGTTTGGGGGCCAACAAGGCCTGTACAGCATGCAGTACCAGGGATCAGACGTGGGTCCTTGCCTTGCCAGGCAAGCACTTAGACCACAGAGCTATCCTCCCAGCCCCACAATCCCTGTTTTTAATGTGATTTTTTTTGGAACACACACACACACACACACACACACACACATGCACATGCACATGCATAGGCATATGTGTGCATATTTATTGTTCTGCAGTTTGATTGTCCCTTTTATAAATTCCTCGGTGATATTCCCATGCTAGGTCAAGTGGAGCCACCCCAACCATGGCACAGAACAGCTCTGCATGATTTATTTCACCATGTTTATGTTGGTGGATATTTCAGGCCCTTACTTTATGTTTCCTATTTTCTGCACTGCTGAGGTACCAGCCTCTCTGCCCTTCTCTGAGCTTTTATCTCTGTGAGTAACCTGGAGTGAAGATTGCTAGGTTGGTGGATATGCAGGTCTGAGTTCCAGTAGACAGTGCCAGCAGTCGCCCTGCACCGTGCCTCCCTCCAGCAGGGTGTGCGTGTGCCGTTGTCCTACACCTTTGCCAGCACTGATGGCAGCCGCACATGGTCAGAGCTCTGGGCTGTCTTGCGCAGGAGTGAGCTCCCCATCTCCAGACTGGCACCAGTTAGATTAGAGAGCTGTGCTGAGGGTCCTGCAGCAGAGGGTGAGCCAGGGGGCTTCTGAGCCACCTTCCAACCAAGTACTGTGGCCAGGCATGTGGCTCACACCTGTAATCTCAGCACATGGGAGGCTGAGGCAGGAGGCTCACCATGAGTTCAAGGCCAGCCTGAACTACATAGCGAGGCCCTGTCACCACTGTTCTCCCCACAAGAAGCTGGGGTGAGGTCATTTCTCTCATTATTTCCTTAGGTCAGCTGAAGCTGTCGATCGACGCCCAGGACCGGATCCTGCTGCTGCACAGTGAGTATGGCCATGTGCAGACCCCTCAAGGAAGGGGCAGGCCACTTACCTCCTTCCTGGAGCAGGGGGGCGGTGGTGTCACCATGGCCATGGCCTCTTTTCTCATCTTTGTACAGTATCCTGCTGTGTATCTACTGACAACAGTGGGCATTCACTTGGGGGCTCTTTCTATAGATCCAGCCCTAGTTCCTGGCTGTCTCAGTTACTTTTCTCTCATTGTTGGGACAAATACCCGACACCCAAAATTAAGGAAGGAAAGGTTTATTTAGCTCACAGTTAGTGGAGGTTTCAGCCCATGCTCAGCTGGCTCCAAGGCACAGAGCAGCTATTCATGGAGGTGGCAGAGAGCAAGAGGTGGTGGCCGCTCAGGCAGCTAGCTAGCCTCTCTCTCCTCCTCACATTGTAATGCTAATTACCCACCCCAGGGCCAGGGTGTAGCACTTACATCTGTAATAATCAATCACAAACTCCAGAAGCCGCCCCATGGCTGCATGAGGCTTTGGGGGGACACAAATCATAACTCTGGCCCTCTTTTGTCTGGGCTCCACAGCGTAGGCTGGAGCTGCCCTGGGCACTTCAGTGTCCCCCGTGTCCTGGGACAGAATAGCCTTCCGATGCTCCCTCTTTGCTTTTTTCCACTTTCTCTTTTCCCTCTTCTCATTCCATTACTGATGGGCAGTGCGTGGTTAAGGTCACGCTCTTTGGAGCCAGACCCTTAGGATCCACATCCTGACTTAATCTTTTACCCGCAGAGTGACCTTAAACAAGCTCAGTTTTCCCAAGTGTCAAATGGTGGTGCTAGTCGTGGCCACCTTAGGGGCTGCTGCAAGGATTAGATGAGTTCGTATTGGTAAAGTGCTTAAGCTGAGCACATTGTAAACCCCATACACATGCCTGCTAAACAAAACAAAACCATGAGCTCCTAAAATAGTGACTGAGTGTTGACTGTATGGCAGGAACTGGGGACACCAAGGAGAAGCACCCGACTTCATCTAGGTTTTTTTTTTTTGGTTGTTGTTGTTTTGACAGAACCAGGGATTGAACTCAGGCCCTTGCACTTGACAGGCAAGCTCTTATTCTACTGAGCCGTCTCCCCGGACCCTCATCTAAGTTGTGCTGGTGTGATCTAGGTCTTGGGAAAGGTGGTAATGTCACACTCTGGCCTGAAGGAGCAACAGGCTTGAGCCAGGCAGAAGGAACAGGAGAGCTGTTCCGGGGGCTTCATGCAGCCGGAGCAGCGGGTGCAGAGGCCTAGCGTCCAGAGAGTGCAAGATGTCCTTTGAGGAGCTGTCCAGGATGACTGGGGCACAGCGTGGGAGGACTATTTTTTTTTCTTTTGGTACCAGGGATTGAACCCAGTACCTTGCACTTGTCATGCAGGTGCTTGTGCCACTGAGCTATCTCAGCATGGGAGGATTTCATACTTTATACATCCATTGCTTTTTTCCTGCACCCCGCACAGGGGTAGTTACTGAGTTTCTGTCGTGGTCCGCACTGCCTGAGTTCTTCTGTTTAGCCCAGAAGGCCCCGCCTGGCTCTTCAGCCTGCCTGGCGGTTGCCGCTCAAGGCACCCTTCACCCCCTCTTTCATCTGCCTCCTGTACCCCTGTGAATGCACCCTGCTGGTCCATGCCTCTGAAGCTTTGCTCTCACTGGTGTCTGGAACAACTTTCCTTTGTTAAACTCCTTTTGGAAAACACCTCTCCATGCCTCTGCTTTGTGTGCCTGTCTTAATCAAGCTTAATTAAAACTCAGGAAGGAAGGCTCGTTTTGCTTAGTATTTTCCCCACTAAGAGTCACCACTCCCGGCCCTGCCTCCCAGGGCTGAGTTTGTTGCTTCCTCCTCATCACAGCTGGGATACACAGTGCCTCCCCAGGTCTGGTCTGTGCACTCAGTGTGGGGTACAGCGGGGGCAGGTCTCCCTCAGTGTCGCTGGTACCCAGGGAGACAGAGGACTCATTAAGCTTGGATCCTGCTCTGGAGAACCATGCCCTCCAGGGGACAAATCCACACATCAACAGTAACTAGGATACAGAGGAGAGTGAGCCAGCAGGCGCCTGGGGTCCCTTGGTCCTGGCCTAGAGGGGCCCAAGGTGAAATTCCCAGAGAGGTGTTCTTTGCGTGCCAGTGTCTGACTCCAGCTGTGCAAACAGTTTTTGCAGAATTCATCTTGGCCTGCACCACCCCATTTGTCCTGAACAGTTTGCTTTGGCTTCCCCCCAGTCTCGGGCCCTTCATCCCTTCCAGCCGGTCCCTGCTCCTTCCTTTGGCTTCCCAGGCCTGCTGCCCCAGGCTGCTGGAGGCTGCATCCAAGCCAAACCCTGGGGCTCAGTCAAAGCCAAACATAAAAGTCAACAGAAAGAGACTTCTGTGGCCCTCAGGCAAATGGGCCACTCTGCCCTCAGGACCAGGCCTCACCCACCCCGCACCTATCCCTCGCTTTCATTTATCCTTTAGCAAGCATTTGTGGAACACATCTCCCTGGTCAGGCAGTCCTCTAAGCACTTTAGATGTATTTAATGGGCACAGTTACCATGTGAAGCACAGTTATTAGCACTGTGGAAAAATGGTGACTTACTCTCGCACATGATGTGGTTAGTAAGTGGTCCTGCTGGGACTCATGCCCAGGTTGGCCTGCTCTGGAACCCAAGCTATGATGGGTACTAGCCTGTCATTGCATTCCCAGGTCCCTGGCTGCACAGGGTCTGCGGCTTGACTCCAGCCCCTACCCTATGCTCCCCGGAAGCACAGTCATTAGCACTTATATGGTAGAACATATATGGGTCCCAAAGTCTTGTATGGTAGAACAGCACTGGACTAGGAGGCAAGAAACATGAGTTCTAAATCCACCTCTCACTTTCAGTGCCTGAGATCTGGGACTGATCTCTCACTTGTTTGGTTCCACTTTGCAGTCTCATTTCCCCGCCATAATGGGGAGGGTGATGGCAGTGTGGTTGGCTCAGTACATTTTAAGCTCCTTTCCAGCCATAAGATTCCGTGACATGGGGCTACTCGAGCATGGGCAATGGTGGCAATGGACGAGACCAGAGAGAGCTTAATATTATATGGACTAGGGCCTGGGGGTAAGGGCCATCACCCCTCTACTACATATGTCTTGTATTTCTTTTCAGATCTTCAGATTAGTGTGGGTCTGTGTATGCTCCTGTTCAACATTTTAATTTTCTTTCAGTCATCGAAGGCAAAGGCCTGATAAGCAAAGAGCCTGGAGTCTGCGATCCCTATGTGAAGGTATATGGTGGGGCTGGAGGCAGGGTGGGTATGTTTAGGGATCATATATCTGGGTTGGGTCCCAAAATCCCAGCATACCCCTGGAATTGGAACCATGCGGTCATGGTACTTCCTCACTCATTGGGTCAGTGGGTATTTGTTAGGCCTGTGCTAGGTCCATGGCCTCATTCTTCACAAAACCCTCTGCTGCTCAAGGTCATAGAGAAGGACTTGATTAGGAACAGGGCTGGGCATCTGAGGCAGAAGAAGGGCATTTCAGGGAAAGCCTGGGCATGGGCCTCCCTGGGGGCTAACTTTCTAGGGCTGCCGAAAACTTAGAAGAGAAGAGGCCTTTGGCTTTGGGGGAAGCCTCCCTGGTTGGAAAAGAGCAGAGAAGTGTCAGTTATTGCCCATCTTGGTTGAGCCCATGACTGTCTTCTTGGTAACAGCTATCAGGAAGCTTGTCCTGGTGTCTGACTCCAATACCTCTCCTCCCAGGGCTGTGTTCTTTTCCAACAACTAATGGGGCACTGCCCTCCATCCTCTGCAGAGGCTGGTTTGAAGGACACTGGGAAGCCTTTAGCCCAGAGACATGTAGAGGTAGCTGCTGGGTTTAGGTGGTTCTGTGGTTATAAGATCAGCTAATGCTTAATTTTTTCTTTTTCAATTCAAGATTTCTTTGATCCCTGAAAGTAATCGAGCACGCGCTCAGAAGACTCAGACCATTCCTGACTGCAGAGACCCAGCTTTCCATGAGCACTTCTTCTTGTAAGAATCTGGAGCCACGGGCCCTTGAGAGGAGCAGGATGGAGTGTTTATCTGGAAACAGCTCTGTTTGCCAGATCTAGAACTAGATCTAAGCAGAAAAGCAGTGACTTCTAAAGGGTGCCTTTGTTCTCTCATTCCCTGTGTCCTTGCATCCCTGGCCCTGGGCCCAGTGGTGAGGCCACTGCGATAAGGTATCACTGGGCTGCTTCTCAGCATACAGTGCCCAGCCTGAAGAGGAGGCAGTTTCCCACTGTGCCTGGGGCCAAGCGCTTGCCTTTAGCAGAAGTTTCCCAAGCAGAAGGATGTTTGCCTCTTGCTCTCCCCTTTTATTTAAACTTGCTAACTTCCCTCAGCCCCCTTGTTGATAAGATGGGGCTAATATTAGTACCCACCTTGGAGAGCTTTGGGGACTATGGAAAAGTCACGGACTGGTGGTCTTTTCTTGAAAATTCATAACCTAATTGAGCAGCAAAAGTAAAGCTCACCCACTGGCATGCTAATCCAACAGACAGGCCCTGATGCCTTTCTTGACAGACCCTCTCCTTTGTGTGGGTGTGTATGTCTGGGCATGTTCACAGGGTGGTGGTGTTTTCCAATGGTGTGTTGTGACCTCTCTCTTGTACTTAATGTGATTCGAACTCTGTAACACATGTAAGTACTCATCTCCTACACTGTTTGTGCTGCAGTTTATTTATCCACCTGCTTAGGTTATTTCCATAGTTTTGCAATCACAACTGACTCCAGGGATCTGGGCTGAAGCTCAGGCACCCTCTGAATGCTCTGGTCGTCTGCTTTGGTTCATAGCCCCGTGCCAGAAGAGGATGATCAGAAACGTCTTCTGCTTTCCGTGTGGAACCGAGCCAGTACCACCAGGTGAGAACTGCTGAGGAGGCCAAATCCTGCTTGGGGCTACGGGTGGCTGTCAAGTGGCCGGCGTGGAGCAGGGCTTCAATTAGTGCCTGCTGGATAAATGAAGGGTGTTAGTGACAATGGTACATTGCATAGGTTGCCACCCCCTGAGTCACCGTCACTCCAGGTGAGGCCAACAAAGACTTGCTGAGTGCTTGGTGTAAATAAGACACAGTGCTGGCCACCAGGGTGCCAGGCAACCCACGTGCGGGTTTTGGTCCCAGTATACCCACTGTGCAGGTAGCGACACCAGGTGCTGAGTGGAGACAAATTACAGGAATAATCTGCACACACCCAATTCTGCAGGACTAGAAGGACCCTGAAAAATTGGCCTCTTTTGCTCTGAATCACTGCTGTATGTGGTGCCTGGCCCAGAGCTGTTTAAGAAATATTGGTCATGTGACCAAAGGAATAAAATGAGCGAAAAGACAGTAGGTGTGAGAAGAGGGAGAGGTGTGGGCAGGCTGGTCAAGAAGGGCTTCATGGGACACGCAGGAGGTTTGCCTGGGGCAGATTGAGAATAAGGCAGAGGCTGGGAAGGGCATCCAGGTAGGGTACAGCATGAGCAAAGACAAGCAGACAGGAGCACAGAAGTTATGTGTAGGAGAAAACACGCAGGCTGACCTTGTAGAGCACAGGAGGGCGGATGTGGCTGGCAGCAGTGGAAGGTCATGTGGAGCAGAGAGGACTCCAGGCTGGGAAGCGTGAGAGCCGGGAGCGAAGGGGTCCCCAGAGTCCTTAGCCCTGACACTGTGCATTTTGTTCCCAGTGGATGCACAGCAGAAGACAGAAGAGAGGACCAGCAGAGAGGGCAGGGCAGGGATGTGTTGGGTGGTTATCTGCGGATTCGATGGTGTTAATGGAGGGTCAGGTGCAAAGAAGACACTGGTCAGAGATAAGACGGAGTTGGCAAAAATCAATCAGATGGGGGGCCGGAGAGATGGCTCAGTAGAACAAACACTTGCCTGGCAAGCGTAAAGGCCTGAGTTCAATCTCCAGTTCCGGAAGAAAAAAAAAAAGTCAATCAGATGGTGCAGGGATTCTCCTTGGAGATCAGGTTTCCTCCCAAGGGCCAGCGTTTCTCAGTCCTGGATGTGCACCAGGTTCAGCCAGGATGCTTGTGAGGAAGTCAGAGTTCCAGGTGCTGTATTCCTGTGACTAAATCTGATTATTCATGGGTGGGGCATAGGACTCTTCATTCATACACGTTTGTGAGGTAACTTCATGCAGCCAGTGAGGTGTTTGGGGTGCGGGGCGAGGGGTTGAGAGACGTACATCCTAGATCTGTGATGTTGGTAGGTCTTTGGGAGGTGGTGGGAAAGCTGGCCTAGAGATCAAGAGGAAGGTAACAGAGCCAGGGCATATTTGGGAAACTAAATCAGTGGTACTTACTAGAGCCTTGCTATGGGAGTGACAAGAGAAGTTGATGACAGTCCTTGGGGAGCTGGTAGAGTCCCCAAAGAAGACAAGGTGAACCAGGCAGCAAGGTGCATCAGCTCGTGCCGTGAGATGCAGGTGTTTGGAGAGCGGCCCGGGCTTGGGAGAGTGGTCTGTGTGGTGGCAGAGGTGTGGAGCTGTGGCCATGGAGGCAGTGGGAGGCGTTTCAAGGTGAGACCACCCAGAGAAATCACTGAGAGTCAAGGGTCAGGGGTCAGAACCCTGTCTTTGCAGGGTTGGAAAGAGGTAAGGAAAGCCCCGCAGGAGGCAGTGGAGGAGTATAAGCCCACAGGTAGTCAAGGACGAGCCATGCCCTCCACGGGGCTCTGTCCTCTGTTAAGAATGGAGCTTGAGGGCTGGGGACATGACTCCGTGGTCTAAGCGATGCCTGGCAGGCACAAGGACCCAGGTTTGAACTCTGCTACCACATGCCGTGCTGGCTCTGGAGTCCCAGGCACACTGAGCCAGCCACAGAAACCAGGTGTGGTGGCACACACCTGTAATCCCAGTGCCAGGGAAGGCCAAGACAGGAGGATCACTATGAGTCTGAACTGCACAGTGCGATCCTGTACCCGATAAAAAAAATAATACCGGGGCTGGTGAGATGGCTCAGTGGTCTAAAGCACCTACTTAGAACAAGCTTGGCAAAGCACAGGTTCAATCCCCAGCACCACATGCCAGCCAGCCCCGCCCCCTGGTGGGCTGAGCTGGCCACACACACACACACACACACACACAAATAAAATTTAAAATAATAATAATACAAAACAAAAACAAAGAAGGGAGCCTAAGGGCAGCACCGCAGGAGAAGAAGCCAGTAACTTGGGTCACATTTTTTGGAAGAGAATGTGAGGCCGGGGAAAGTGAGTCAGCCCCAGAGAGCCAGCGTGGCCGGCAGTATCTCCACTTGTTGCCTATTTTGGGAAAGTGAGATTCCTTATTAAATAAGACACAGCCAAACTCATGGTCACAGTCCCAGCCCTGAGTTTGAGGGTGACAGGGTGGGCTTAGACAGGCCTGGCTTCCAGGCAGCTGGCACTGCCAGCCTGCAGCACTGTGGTGGCAGGCTCAGCCTCCACTTTCTCCGGCAGAGGACTGTCTCCTCTGTTGATCCATTTCTGAACGAGACGGCCTCTGACCTAGAGGAGAAAACAGAAATGGCAGGAAACTCAGGCTCTTGTCAGTGCTGCCAAATCAAATTCTCTGAAGGACAGACATCCAGCTCACCAGCATGAAAGACAACTGCAGAAGAAAGGAAACAGGCATTTACCATGCTCTGCTTTGTGCCAAGCATTTTGCACCTATGATCTCATTTAACTTTATTAACATTGCTGAAGGTGATTATTATTGTCCCACTGCAGAGAAGGGTAAACTGAGGTCTGTGGAGGCCAAGAACCTGGTTCGAGGATTTATAACATTTCAGACTTATTAGGCACTTGGTATGTGTGGACATGAGGCCCAAGGGCACACCTTGCATCATCTGATTTAATCTTCAAACACCATACAAGTTGGGCAATATTGTTGTTGTTGTTTCTTTCATTTTCTTTTTTTTTTTGGTCACGGGGATTGAACTCAAGGCCTTGCACTTGCCAGGCAGGTGCTACACTGCTGAGTTACACCATGGCCCTGTTTTTATTTGCTTGTTTGTTGATTTGCTTTTAATAGGAAACATACAGAATAGCCAGGTAACTTGCTCAAGGTAAAACAGCTGGGATACACTGAAGGCAAGCTGCAGAGCCAGCCAGTCCGGCACCACATGTACACTCCCACCTACATCACAGTGCACCTGACTGCTGCCTCCTGCGGGCGCTTAGTGAGCCCAAAGCCATGCCCTCTGTGTCAGCAGCTTGTGCTCCTCGGGCCTTGGGCTGCTGCTCAGCACTTGGGGTGCAGGTTTATTCCAGTTGTCCAGTCAAAAGCATGGTGGTTCCATGCTGACACCAGTAAGAGTTAAGAGGACAGTGCCTGGGCTGAGATGCCTCACCCTCCTCCCAGCGATGGCTGTAAACGCATATTAGACAAACAAGATGGTCTCCGAAGGTGTGCTGGCAGAGGGCCTGATGGCCTCAGTGCATCCGGCAGAGAGCAGTGCCCGCTGAGGAGAACCCAGCCTCGGAACTCTGCCTGCCCGTGAACCGTGGGCCAGCTCCTTGCCCGCTGTGGGCCTCAGTTTCCTTGCCTGTAAGATGTAGTGGTCTCTAAGGTTAGTTTTAACTTCGAAGTTCTGTGAATCTTTAGAAATCACAGATATTTTCGAATGTACACAAGGTAGAAAGCATCATGTACTCAGCCTGCGCCCCTTACCGATATCCAGCAGATCTTATTTCATCTGTGCCTTGCCCTCCTTCCCTTGTTCCAGGGGATTATTTCAAAGCAAATCCCACACACCACCCCATCTCATCAGTGTGTCTCTCTAAAGAATGGCTTTAAGAAAAAGCTCCAACCACAACAACATTATTACACTTACTAATCACACAACAAGGAACTGAACATTTGAAGGTTCTGTTTCACGGCATGGTAAAAACTAAGAAGCTGCTAGTATGTGTTACAGCATTTTCAGAATGTGTGGACAGAGAACACTCTTGAAGAGAATTGATATGGTATGTACCAAGTTAAAAAAAAAATATATATATATATGAACAGAATCTTTGAAAAAATAAATGGAGATTAAATTGTGTAACTCTATAATAAAAAAGTTTCAGATCCCAGAGAGAAAAAGAGACAGAGACAGAGACAGAGGAAGACAGACAGTGAGATTTAAAATACTTTCCCTCTGGCTGGCAAGATAGCTCAGTGGACTAAGTGCCTGCTTAGGCAAGTGCAGGGCCCAGGGTTTGATCCCTGACACCACATGCCATGCCGCCCCCACCTCCCCAGCCATGGTGGCACGTGCTTGTAATCCCAGCACTGGGGAGGCTGAAAATGGGAGGATCACTACTAAGTCCAAGATACATGGTGAGACCCTGCATCAAATACATTAAAATAAATAGATACAACACTTTCCCTGAGGAAAAGAACTCCACATTTTTACTGTTGCTTTAAAAAAAAAAAACTTTTATGGTTTATTTATTTATGTATTTCATTTAGACAAGAGTCTTGCTATGCAACTTGGACTTGTAGTGATCCTCCTGTCTCAGCCTCACCAGTGCTGGGATTACAGGCATGTGCCACCATGCCCAGTTTCTGTAGCTGGCACAGCATGTGGTACCAGGGATTGAACCCAGATCCTTGTGCTTGCCAGGCAGGTGCTTGGACTGCTGAGTTATCTCCCCAACTCCTACTGTTGCTTTTTAAAGACAGAATCTTGCTGCAAAGCCCAGGTAACCGAACACATGCTCCTCCTGCCTCTGTAGCCTGTTTTAACGTCTTTTCATCTTACAGAGGGTCACTTACCCTACATTAGAGTATAAGCTGGATGCCCTCCTCCCTGTGTGCTCCATGGAGTTACCTCCAAGCCTCGATCCTTGCTGTTCTCTTAGCCTGAAATGCCCTTCCTCTCATTCTCTCTGGCTCAACTCACTGGGCCTTCTGCCAGCTTCTCAGCCCTAAACTACCCCTTGCCTCCTGTGCCTTCAGAACGTGTTGCCTGCGTTTTTCATCTGTCAATCTCACCCTGTCTTGTGACATGTCCTGTATTGCTGTCTTGAGCTGCTATTTAGATTCCTGCCTGTTTGTCTTGTTTCCTTAACACTGCGGCTTCTTGCCCAGTGCCTGCCAACCATGGGTATGATGGATTCACCCATTTGTCAAGCCTTCACTGGGCTCGGGCCTTGGTAGTCGGGAGTAACTAAAGCTTGGTTTCAGATACTCTGCACCTAGGGAAATTTCAGGCCTCTCCTGGGTGAGCTTGAGGTCCCAAGTTTAGAGGCTGACTGGATTGTCGCCATATGCTTGGACTGCTTATAAAGAATTATTTCTTCCTCCAAAGGGTTTTCAAAAGCAACCTTCAGAAGTAGCTAATTGAAGAACACTCAGAGAGAGGTTCCTGCTTGTGGACATTAATTGTGATGATTTACTCTGCCTGAACGATCATGAAATCGTTGGAGGCCCCTTAGCAGGAAGCAAAGCTCAAGGGAGGCTATTAACCATTTAGCATTCTCTAAGCACCAGGGAATGAAAATTCCACTTACCAAAGAGCCAGGAGAGGCAGTATTTATTACAGCTAATGCACTGGCCTGGAGATTTAGGAAGTTTCAATGGTAGCCAACATGAGAGAAAAGTGTACTGCAAAGCAATGCCGGCACCTAGATGCCAGCTAGGGAGCTCCTGAATGTATGGGAAAAAAAAAAATCACCAGGAGGACTTTGGCAAAGTCGTGACAAGGCTTTTCTCAAGGGGCAGCTTGGACAAGTGCCCGCCACTTGTGCTGGTTGCTGTGGCTCCTACTGGCGCTGTCTTGGCCACTTCCCAGGAGGGAGGAGTGTTTGTTTTTGCCAGTGGGCTGAAGAGATGATCGAGGAAAGTCTGCTTTATTGAGGTGACAGCATTGTCCTTGAGTAGATTATTACTTGACTTAGTGGAATGAGAAAGTGCAAGGAAAAGGGGGAGTAGACATAGCTGCAGTTGAGTGTGGGCCACTGGTGGGAGACAGCTGGGTACGGAGGTCTGTCCCATGGCTGGGCTCACAGCAGGATGGGCTGTTGGGATCAGCTTAGAGGGTCAGCCAAGGGGTTGGGGAGATGGCTCAGTGAAATAAGCGCTTCCCTAGAGGGGCAGCCCATTACATCCCGTCATCCCACTCATTGCTTGACCTGGGCCCCTGTGAGAAGTGGGTTTTGTTTTGCTGAGGACTGTCAGGTAGTGAGTTGCCACCTTTTCCAGAGAATCCAAACAATGTGTACTGATAGAGACCTTCCAGGCCTCTGGTCTGTGACTGAGGCAGACGTGTGTGGGTGCCCTGCAGGGTCCCTGGGAGCTTCCTCCAGGCTCCCATGCCTGGGCCTACCTCAGGTACGAGCTCTGCAGCCAGCCCTCAGGCAGACACTTCAGGTGGTTGTGTGGTGCCCTGCGGGTCAGAACCACTGCCCTGGCTCCAGCCCCATAGTCCAGGTTCCCAAGAGGCTGGGCTGCAAGGGCTTTGCTTCCTTTGTTTCTTGGCCACCTTTGCCTGTGACACTGCCTCATGACCAGGCCAAATCCCTGGTCTGTGTGGGCTCTTCAGATACTGAATTCACTCACCAGGGTTAGGCCCCAGTTTTTGATTAATAGTTATTAAGCCAATTTAGAAAGGAGTCTGAGTTGGGAGATGCAGTAAGACAGGGAGGATGGGTTAAGGGGACACAAACATGAGAGGAAATCCCCCATAGACTCTACTGTTAGGGTAGAGCAGGCTGTGCTATAATCAAAGTATTTAAAAATATACTAGTACTGTTTCTTTTCTTTTATATTAGTATGCATTTGTTTTACATAACAATTACATTTGTTTTGGGACTGCTAATTTTCTGATTACAAAAGTAATGCTTGTTCTCTGTGAAAATTCAAAAACAGTGAAAAAAATCAAAGAAGAAAACAAAAATCCATAATAATTCCACCAATCACATACAACCATTGTTATTTTTGTGGGTCTCTTTTTTCATTAAACTATAGTTTTGTGACTGTCATGTTCTCTAACAAATATAAGCTTTACTTTTACATTTCATTAATGTTAATCAATGTCACCATTATTTAAAATGCTGTAGCTTATTGATCGGTTCCTGATGGTTGAAGGTTGAGGCTCCATGGTGACCATGCTTCAGGAACCCCATATTCCTCTAAACCAAGAGGTCCAGCTTGAACACAGCCCCTCCCCAAGGCCTGGCCCTGCCTCGTTCATGCCTGCCCCGTGGGCTGTGAGGTCAGATGGGTCTTGGCGACTCTTGTGTGTTGGGTTCCTGTGGCTCTTGATTGTGGCCAGACAGACCCTGGGTGGACCTGAGTGGACAAAGCTTCTTGAGCATCCATCCCTGGGTGAGGTGGGGGCTGGGAGCCCCTGTGGGGACCAGCTCTCCCCACCCTCCCAGCACTTGGACACTTCAGAGCTGTGAGGTCATCTGAACTCCTGGGACTGCACCAGGAGCTTGGACGCTTGACTCTCTAGGACCTGACTGCTCTCTTAGTCTTGTGGCCTTGCAAAGGGAACTGGTTTGAGCCTTGTGCTCCCTTCTATAAACTGGAGAGAACTCCTATTCACCTACTAAGAAGGAGCCAAGGAGCTGGAGCAGATGGAAGTGCCCGGAGTCCCAGAGCATGGGGTACCTGGGTTGCTGCCGCTGAAGCTGTGGCTCAGCCCCGCTGGGGACACTGACTCTCTGCTCTTTCCCAGGCAGCGTGCACTCATTGGCTGCATGAGCTTCGGGGTGAGGTCCCTCCTGACTCTGAACAAAGTAAGTCCCAGCGGAGCTCCTGGAGTGCTGTCCCCCCTAGGCCCAAGCTGGTACAGGGAGTCTTGGTCCAGAAATCCTTGGGTGAGCTTCTGTCTGTGACATGGTGTACCACTGAGTCAGTGGCCTGAATAATAGCACTGTGCCTGCTACCTGTGGCCTGCCACAGAGGTCCCCTTGGTGTGACTGCCCTTATCCTGAAGGATAAGCTGCCCCCAGAGATGGCAGGGGTCATAGGAAGGCTACTCTTTGGCCTCGCCATGCCATTTTTACTTCTGTCAACAAACCTCTACTGTATGCCAGGCTCTATACTAGGCCCTTCAGAGAGCCTGTGTACAGTCTAATGGGGCTGTAGAAGGGAGAGGAAGTTGACAGTTGTCTTCCGAGGAAGAGGCTGTGAAAGTCAACAGAGGGAGGACAGTCTTGTCTTCCTGGAGGTGCGGGGTTGGCAGTGTTGGGTGGGGAGGCAGGGGTGCATCTGTCCTCTGAGGGATGGTGCCCAGCTGCTGTTTTTTGAAGGAAGTTGGTGGCTGCCTGGCCAGAACCCTCTGCCTCCCTTTCTGAAAGTGTCATTCCTTCTGTCATGGCAGGACATCAGTGGCTGGTACTACCTTCTGGGAGAGGACATGGGCTGGACCAAGCACCTGAAGGTGGCCAGAAGGCGGCTGCGGCCCCTAAGAGGTACCTATGTCACCTCTTCTACTTCTGCCAACCCTCTGCTGTCCCACTCCCTTCATGCATGGTAGTGTCATTCCCTGTGTTTTGTGGCATCTACCACCCTAGGCTGCGAGTCCAGAGACCTCCCATGAACTTCTGCCAGAAGGCAGGCTGCAGGCTTCTCTCGCCCTGGACACTGTCAGTTATCTGAATAAACTCTTTTGGGAGAGGGTTGTGGCGTGACACTACTTGATGAGTTCTCCCAGCCCTTGCTCATGATGGATTCCAGAGCTTCCTGACTGGTCTCATCCCAGGACCCACAACTCAAGGTGCCCCATGGGGCTGCCTTACTCACCTTGGGGCCCCTACTTCTGTAGATAGTGTGTTAGGGCCCTGCTGTGAGCTCTGAGGCTTGGATGGATTTTGCATCCTCTTCAGTTCTGTCCTTCACACACACAGCCCTGATGTGTGCACCAATGGCTGGCCCAGGCCATGGGCACCCATATTTCTAGGAGGCCAAGAGTGGACCAGGCGGCTACACGGGCCTCTTGTTCAGCCTTGTCCTCTGGGTGGTCATGGAACAGGCCCTTGTAGGCCACCAAAAGCTTTCTGAATATGATCTGTCACCTTCTAGACCCGCTCCTGAGAATGCCAGGAAGTGGAGACGCTGAGAATGGGGAGAGACTCCAGGTAGGTGGGGGCGGCCTGGGTGGAAATGGTAGCCCCTGAGCATCGGCTCCACTCTGCTCCTTGTTGGCCCTTCAGCCTGGGAAAGCCCCAGGAAGGCAGCATTTGGTGTGTGAAATCCAGCAATGGTGCATTCTGGTAGGATTTTTGACCTCTGAAGCAGAATCTTCCTCAATAGGGTGTTAGGCCCTCTGCTTCCCCGGGCCCATGGCTGAACTACTCTCTCAGGTTAGACTGGCTGAGGTTGGGAAGCTGTGATTCCAAACCTGAGACCTATGGATTCTAGAGAATTTGGAGGTAATTCTCCAAAATCTTCACATGGGTTTGGGGAGACTTCTCCAAAATTTGCCAGACCTGTTTTCAGAGCACGGCAGGTGACCTATGGTTTTCTCTAGCAACTTAGAGAAGAAAAAAGCAAACCCCAGTGATCAGGAGCCCCACAGCTATTGCTGCCCCATTTTACAGAGGAGGGAACACAGGTTCAGAGAGGTTACTATCTGTGGCCACGCAGCCAGAAAGAGGTGGAGGCCAGCTCTGAGGAGGGCACGGAAGTCCCCTGAGTGTCCTGGGCCGTGTTCCTGCCTGTGTGTGCTCTAGCTGGGAAGATAGGATGTTGCCGTGTTCCATGACATCTTACCTGGGGGTGGAGTGTAATCTATAATGATTTTTGCCTCCCTGACTCAGTTCATTCACTCCTTCATTTACTTATGATGTGTGGGCAGGGTGCTGGCTGCTGGGTGCTGGGTGCTGGGGACGGAGTTGTGAATGTGTCCATGGTCCAGCCATTGTGGGGCACAGTCTAGTGCTGTGAGGACGAACTGAATGTCAACTTTTTGTTTGTAAACATGTAATTGTTAAATACTTGTGAAACACAGCAATTATATTTGTTTTGGGGAATTGGCATACATACATACATATGTAATATTGTATTTTGATCACCTTTGATACCTTCTCCTGTCTTGTTTTAAGTAATGTTAGTTTTACCCTGTGTTTGTATCCAGTTGCTACTGTGCTGGGCAGTCTAGTGTGAGAGTAACTTCCCAGGTCTGTTTTCTGTAGCCTCCTTTGCAGTGTAAAGCTTCCCCTGGGGCTGGGAGTGTAGCTCAGTGGTACGGCGCTTGCCTAGCATGCCCAAGTCCCTGCCTTCCATTCCCAGCAATTCAAAATCAAAAAAACCTTCCTTTGGCTTTTGAGGAGAATTGCAAAAGATGACCCTCCTCACTGTCCTTGCTGAGCAGACAGGACAGTGACCAGGAAGCTGCATGGAATTACATGGACACTGGCAGTTCAGGTCTCTTGGTGGCTCTGAAAAGTCTTGTGCACGCAGCTGGGAGCCCCTGGAGACGTTGTTCTGAGGTGCAGTGGATTTCCCAGGGCTGATGCACTTACTTAAAGACATCCACAGGGCTCAGCCAAGAGGCTGTGATTGCCAGAGGCTTGTGGAAAGCCACCACTGGTCACCTGTTTGACTCCTGAATGGTGCAGGTGGGGAAACTGGGCCACTTGGCCATGGTTCATATGTGACCCAGTCAGGGCACATCTTCTGTCAGAAGGATAGAGAGGTGGGTGTCCTCCAGGGTCCCAGGTACACAGGGGACTGGGCTATGCTGTGCTGCTATCTAGGACTCCAAGGCAGGAAACAGGTCCTGGGTTCTGTCCTGCTATTTAACCTTAACTTCTCTGGCCTCAGTCCCTTCCCTGGTAGAGAGGAGGCTGGGTCATCCGATGATGACTTGGAAGCCCCCTTCCACTCCTGGCTTTATGGCCTGTGTATCATTGGGCCCTTCATGGGGCCCGCCTCCTACATGGACAAGGAAACTGATTTAGAAGCAGCTCCAGGGTGGCCAGCTGTCCTGAGCCTCCCCAAGTTTTGTGCTCTCTGTTTTGAGATAGGATGTCCACAGGCACAACACCACAAGACTCCTCGGTCACTAGGCTGGGTCTGTCCCTCCAATGTGCCCCTGGGGACCTTGGGATTTGCAGGGTAGGCGTGTTTTCTGCCCGGGTTCTCCTCGGCAGGGTAGCGAGGGGTGTTTGTGAGAACATTGGAATCACAAAGTGGCCCATGGCGGAGAATGCAGCCAGAACAAAGGCGCCCTCTCCCTGCCAAGCCAGAGGAATACTAACTAGTTGACAGGAATTTTAATATAAAACTCTCCCTCTTCCTTGTCATTCTGGGGTTTCAGGAAGCCTTCGGGCTTATCTGCAGAGGCACACAGCGCAGACAGGGCTTGGGGAGGTGAGAGGTGATTTCCTGCCATTCTTCTGTAGGGCGGGCTTCCCAGGGCGGTCATGCCAGGCTGACGGGCGCAGTGTGGCCCCGAGGCTGGGGGGAGAGCTGGGTTTTCATGGGGCGGTAGCCGAGGCAGGACCCGCAGCCATGAACCGCTTCAATGGGCTTTGCAAGGTGTGCTCGGAGCGCCGCTACAGGCAGGTGGGTGCTTGGCCCCCAGAGCAAGGGACCTGAGGGGTGTGGGGGGTCAGGGTGGGCGCTCTCTTGAGCAGGACCTCTCTTTGTACCACGCCTGCCTCACCTCCTCTGCTCCCTGCAAGCACATTTTCACTTGGGGGCAGGGTAGAGGCAGGAGAAACCTACCCCAAGGCCCAGCCTGTTCCCTGTCCCCTGTATTAGGGGCCAGTGAGGCCTGGCTCTGAATTGTCCTAGCCACTGGCTGGGTGGTGTCCTTGGAGAGACTGTGTAGCAAATTTTCTGTTTTTTAATCTGGGGATGGTGTGTGGATTTAAAAAAGGACATTTCAACTCTAAGATTGCAAGTAGCCTGGTGGCCAAGCGGCTGGGTGTTTCTGGAGGATGCTTTTGCTTCTGTGTTTCAGCTAACATTCCTGCTTCTCATGGGCTGGCAGTGCCAGCTTGGCCCTTTATGTGCACTGCTGTGTGCTTGCATGTGAGATGGGAGGTTGCACATGTTTGTGCATGCCTTCCTCCCTTCTGCCTCGATCCTTGCATGGCTCAGGGCTCCTGTGGCTCAAGAGGGATGGTCCCCCTAGTCCCTGGGCTCCTTCTGGATTTGCCCTGAGGCATTACATTTCTTATCAAAGAGGATAGCGCCAGGTAGCGTGTAGGCAAGAGAAGTCCAGATCTGGGGCATGTCCAAGTTGGAAGGGAGCAGAGAACTTGTTTTGATTTTTAAAATATAGAGAAGTCTCTCTGCTTGTTTGAATGACAAGCCTGGAATCTTGATCCCGACTCCTTTGACAGGCAGTGCGTAGGTCCCTGGGTGCTTCCAAGAGGGTCCCCTGTACAGCACCTGCTGCCTGGGGACCAAGAGTCCTCTCCCCAGCCTCCTAGCCTTCAGGGGTTTCCCCACAAGCCTAGTGCTCCTTTGGGTGGCAGATTGGTGGGGCAGGGAGGGCACTGGGTGGCATGTCATGAAGTCCCTGGTCTTCTTGGGACTCTGGATAAGAAAACTGGGGCATGCCGGAGTCAGAGAGCAGCCAAGCATGTGTGTGGACTGGGCCCGGGGCTCTAGGACTCAGAGCTTAAATGGCTTCTGTGTTAGAAACCAGCAACAGGGGCCGGGGAGATGGCTCAGTAGAATAAGTGCTTGCCTGGCAAGCGCAAGGGCCTGAGTTCAATCCCTAGTTCCGCCAAAAAAAAAAAAAAAGTAAACCAGCAACAAGCTTTCTGTCAGATCTGGTTCCAAACCCAGTTCGATCTCCTCTTCCTGTGGCTCTTAAGCAAGTCACTTTGCCTCTCTGAGCTTTAGTCTTCTTGTCCCTAAAATAGGAACAGAGACCTCCAGGGTTCCAGGGTGGATGCTGTGAGAATGTGTGGTTTGGTTTATGGGAAGGGCCGGGCTCAGGGTCTGTCTCCTTCTCATACTAACAGTTGGGGATTGAAATCCAAGGGTCACAGAGCCTCCCAGGCCAGGCAGGGGATCAGAAGTGAGCTGCCTGCTTGGCTGAGACCGGGGAGTCAGGAAAATGCGAGAACCACCTGCAGCAAGGGCAGCCTGTCAGGAGCACCCCACACTTAAGGTCCTAAGTCAGAGAAGAGGGCTGGAGGAGGGACACTTGCTGGGAGCCGCAGTGGGTGTCTTCCCTTGCTACGTGGGTGGGCTAAACCCACCTTCTCCTCAGCGCTGTAAAGACAGGCAGGCCCGTGGGATCACAGCCTCTCAGCTCTGTGCTGTGCACCAAGCATCCTTCTGTTTCCTTCACGTAGCCCTGCCCAAATCCTGAGCTGGGACATGTGCTTGCTTCCTGTCACCTTCTCTCCTGCTCCTTCTGCCCTCCCTGGATGGCACTGATTCCTGGCCTGGCTTTTCTTAGAGCTGCACTCAGGAAAGTAGAGGGGCTCCTGTGCCCACCTGCACCAGGGAACCTGGGGTGTGAGTGCTCTAGGGTGACCCCCCCCAAATCTGGTTAACCCAGAATTTAAGGGGCTGGGACCTGTTAGCCAGGGAAGAAGTGCCACACCTATGGTGGAATAGGACTGTGGAGGTGCCAGTAGGGCTTTTCGATCTCGCTTCTGCGTGGGCAGAGGGTGGGCTGAGTCTCCTGAAAAGCCACCCGGGGCTCCTGATGTCTTCTCTCCACCTCAGGTGGGCTGGGCAATGAGTCGTTACTCCTTTCCCCTAACTTTCCACACTCACTCCTGGGTTTGTTTTTCCTTCTTTCTTTCCATTTTTTTCTCTTCCTGTCTTAGCTGCGTGTTTTCCCAGAATTCTTGTGGGAACAGAGTATTTTCCTGCCCCCTCCCCCTTCCCCTTGTCTGTCAGGTTTCCTGTTTTACAAACTTGCTTTGAATCCAGGCCCAGGGCTGGTGGGAAGCCGGGCCTCAGGGCCCCTGGCAGTTTCCAAGGGCCTTGGTGCCCTAGGCCCCTGCCTGCTCCCTTTCCTCATGCCTGGCCTTCCTGGGTCAGCAGGCAGGTGATGACAGGTATCCAGCCCAAGGAGGCAACCCTTGAAGGAAGCAGAAGTAGTCTCCCAACAAGGCCTTGGGTTTTCCCAGGCTTGCTGAGCTGGTGTTTTCCTCCAGTCTGGGACACCTTCCTTATGGCTCTGGGGGACCATGCTGAGCCCCAGCACTAGGCAGTCTCTTGGGACCCCACTGAATCCCTTTTCTGCTGTTGCACCTTTAGCTGTCTGAGCAAGCAGGTGGCCCAGCTGCACCCTATATCCTCTGTGGGGGATGCTGACTTTGCCCTTCCCCAGTGCCTTCCACCACTAAGGTGGTGTCTGACATCAAAGTGCAAAGGACTGTGTACAGCGTGGGCCTCCTGTTTTTTTCTGTTGCTTATCAGACCTTGCTTTGCTTTGGAGAGATTTGTCTATCCTGGTGTCCCACAGTAGACAAAGGCCTCATGCTTCTGCATCCCAGAGAGCTGGCCATGTAGTGGGAGCTCAGAACTTATGTGCTGATTTGGAAACAACGTCTGGAGGGCAGGACCCTTTCATAGGCCCTCTGAAAGTTGGCATCGTGGCCCGTCATGCCCACAACTCTCAGAAGGCATGGTGGTCTGTGGCTAGTTCAGGCCCGCCCAGGAGACATCTCTGGGCACTTGCCTGTCCTCTCACCTAGGACAGCTGCTGAGCTTGCTCTGGGGTCCTCCATACTCTTCCCCTGACCCTTGGCCTATGACCAAGTGAGTGTGCTGGGTTTCCTCCTCCTGTGTGTAAGGAGGGTCCTGGTTTGTCTTTGTCTTTGGGTTCTCAGCACAAGGCCAGCCCTGGGCCAAAGGCCCAAGACCCTTGTGATAAAGGAGGAAAACATGGAGGCAGGCACTGGGTTATGGTGACATGGAGGTAGAGGTACTGTGGGCCCTGGGTAGAGGGCTGGGGCTGCTGGGGGTTAGCAGAACAAGTTTGCCTTCCTTGGGCCCTGTCCTTTTCTGGCTCTCCTAGCCTCACCTGGGGTTTACCTCCTGAGCTCTCAGCCTCCTGTTTGGTGTCAGGGTGCCTGGATCCAAAGAAGGACAGTGAAGGACTGATCTTGGCTCTAGTTCCCTTGGAGAGGAGGGTGGCTTTGGGTGGGGCCTGTGGGCTTCCCAGCCTTGGGGCTTCTGGGAGTGACTGGGCAGGACTGTGTTCTAGATCACCATCCCGAGGGGTGAGGACGGCTTTGGCTTCACTATCTGCTGTGACTCTCCGGTCCGAGTCCAGGCGGTAGATTCTGGTAAGTTCACCACTTGGGGAATGCCAGGCCCTGCCTGCCTGCCAACCACCTGGGTTTTGCAGACAGGATAGAACTGGATGGCGAGCCCCACACTGGAGAGCTCCTGGGTTTTCAAATGAAAAGAATAATATTTTTAAATGACCACAGACAGAATTGAGGTTTATGAAAATATACTGACATTTTTTTTGTTTTTATCAAAGTGAAAATAAGCTTTCATATTTTGATTGCCAATCATTTTGAATAGGCACAAATGAAACCTGATTTTCTGTAATGATTGGGGGAAAATGAGTTACTGACAAACTCTCTTAGAATTAGTATTTCATCCTAGTACAAGCCTGATTAACATTTTTCTTTTGGTAATGAGAATCAAACTCAGGACCTTGCGCTTGCCAGGCAGGTGCTTGTGCCGTTGAGCTATATCCCCAGTTCTTGATTACCATTTAAAAGTAGTCATCTCTTCTGCACTTTCCATAAGTGGACCTTTCCTTGTCACAGAGTGTGTATTTCAGGGGCAGAAGACAGGCCTCAATGATCAGGCCACCCCTGTTCCTGCACAGGATGGCCAGGTGGCCCAGGAGAGTGGGTGGGCCTAGGGAAGAAAGGTGGCCCAGGACAGGGATGAGTTAGGCTGGGAAGAGATGAGGGCTAAGGGTGTCTGACTTGCTGGCTCTCAAAAGCCACCAGGTTTGGCCCCTCATTTCACAGGTGGAGAAACAGAAAAAGTAGAGCACTTTCCTGAGGTCCCTCAGGAAGAAAAGGACTGTAGGTCCATGGGGGGCATCTTGGGCTCTAGGAGCCCCTGAATGGCTTCTCTTTGTTTCTGCAGGGGGCCCAGCAGAGCGAGCAGGGCTGCAGCAGCTGGACACAGTGCTGCAACTGAACGAGAGGCCCGTGGAGCATTGGAAATGCGTGGAGCTGGCCCATGAGATCCGGTGACAGGGGTGGGGCGTGGATGGACCTTGGGCTGATGACATAGCTTCCCCACCCTGGCGCTGGGCACATGGCTTGTTCTGCCCTGCTCTTGCCAGCCCCTCCTTTGCCCAGCTGGGAGCAATCTGCTCTGCTCCTCAGGGACCTGGGTTCTTGGCCTGAAAAGGAAGGCTGAGGTCCCAGGCAGACTGGGATCTCAGAGCAAAAAGCAGGCAAGCTGCTCTCAACAGACCTTTGGTTCCAGATGCGGCAATGGCAGGTCACTCTCCACATTAGCTGATTGTTGCTGCTACCTAAGAGCTGGGCACTCTCTTTAAGGGTGCATAGATATTGGATATTGCATGTGTTTTGGTTGCACAATTAAAAAATTATTTAAAATGTTTGGAGCACCAGCCAAATAGCTCAGCAGATTAAAGCTCCTGCAAGCAGGCACAGGGGCTAGGGGTTCAATCCCTGGGTCTGCTGTGCCGACTCCACCCCCAGGGTGCACTGAGACTGCAATTGAGTCTGGTCTTGGTGGTGCACGCCTGTAATCCCAGCTGTTTGGAGGCTGTAAACAGGTGGATCATTATGAGTCTGATCTAGTAGTGAGACCCTGAACAGCCTGTAGACCCTTCCCTAAAATACAAAAAGAAAAAAAAATGTTGGGACCCATTGAACAAGCCTCTGAAGTAAGGTCTGAAGGGGCCATCTATGTTTGCCTCTTCCATGGCTGGATAAGGGTTGTACTGAGGTGACCTGTTTGCTCCTGCTTGTCTGTGTCTTCCCCATGACAGGCATCATAAGCTGAGTCTAGTGCTCTTCCCATTGAGCCTGGCCCTGGCCTTGGGGTCTTTCTCAGCCACTACTAAGTGAGCTTAGGGTAAAGTTGACCCATGAGACTCCTTTGCTGTCTTTGTCTCTCCTTACCCTGAGATGAAGAGCCTCCCCCCGCATATGCTTCCTCCTCTCCTCCCCTTCCTCTCTGCCTGCAGAGCCCCCCAACCTTGCTGACTCAGCCTCTCTGTGTGATTCCCCAACCTTCCAGGAGCTGCCCGGGAGAGATCATCCTGCTCGTGTGGCGCATGGTCCCCCAGGTCAAGCCGGGGCCAGATGGTGGGGTCCTGCGGCGGGCCTCCTGCAAGTCCACACATGACCTCCTTTCACCCCCCAACAAGAGGGAGAAGAACTGTACCCATGCGGCCCAGTCACGGCCTGAGCAGCGACATAGCTGCCACCTGGTGTGTGACAGCTCAGATGGGTTGCTGCTTGGTGGCTGGGAGCGCTACACCGAGGTGGGCAAGCACGGAGGCCAGCACACCCTGCCAGCGCTGTCCCGTGCCACCACCCCTGCCGACCCCAACTACATCATCCTGGCCCCGCTGAACCCTGGGAGCCAGGTATGGGTGGCTGGTATGGGGAGGGGGGAAGGGTGTTGGGTCCCTGTGAGAGCCAGGAAATCCCAAGCACTCAAAATTGGGCTGTGAGAAGCTGCAAAGGCCTGCAGTGTTGAGAAGGAGATGGCCTTTGTACTGCTCTGGCCTCTTCGGGGTTTCACAGAGTGCATATGGCCTGGGTGGCCTTAGGGCACAGACCCAGGATCAGGGCTTGACAGGCTGGAAGATGTCAGCTCACATGCAGAAGACTTTTCTACCAGCTCTGCTTGTCTGCAGTGGGATAGGCTACTCTAGTAGGTGATAAATTCTCCACTGGAGGAGGTGTGAAATTAGACAGCACATGATATGAGGAGATGAATAAGTATGTTGCCCCAAACATTAGTCCCATGAGGTAGTATGGGAAAAAAGTGTTCTGAGGTCACATGCGTTTGGGAAATATCCTGTACTCTGTTCAACTTGGGGAAGAAAATCCAAGGTTCTGAGGGCATCTTGCAGTAAAGCAAGTGGTTTAGCCTGGCTTTCCCCAAACATCCTCAAGGGCAGCGTCCTTTATGGTGTGGTTGTTGGGGTCCCACCATTCCAGCGACCCATGCAGCATGTTTTAGAGCAGCCTGTTGGGATCTTGCCTGGAGGTTAGAATTCGTGGCACACAGAGCCTCTTTCGACTCGCATGTTCTGAGCTGCTGTGTCCTCCCCACCAGCCTCCCTCAGCTGGTTGGCAGCACTGATATTCTTCCCTCATGCCTGAAGATGCTTCACTCCCCGTTCCCTAGGCCTGGTGCCATCCACTTGCTGGGCCATCCCACCTCATTCTTGGGGTTGAGCTGATTCTCTTGTTTTTCCCTTGCAGTTGCTACGGCCTGTGTACCAGGAGGACACCATCCCTGAAGGTAAGCTGCCCCCCTACTGCTTTGCCTACCCAGCCCTGCGATGGCAGAGGTCAGCTGAGGCTGGGCCCAGCCTCTTCCTCCAAGGCTTTCTGGTGGAGTCACGGTCACCAGCAGGCTGACACGGACCTCCTTTCTCCTGGTACCTTTCCTCCTTCATGCAATCAGTGTCTGAAGCCAGAACTGAGAAGGAAGAGTGGGATCTTCTAGGGCAGAATGCTCAGAACCCAGGCATGCAGCTGATGTCATCCAGTTTTACTGAGCAACCATCTCAGTCAGGTGCTGTAGGCAACACGGTGAGCCCAGCACAGAGGAGAGCTGTGCATGTGGAGCTAGAGGTGTGGGGTTGGAGGTCTAGCTGTGTGACTCTGAGCAACTGATGTGCCCTTCCCGAGCCTCAGTTTTTTCATCTACAATATGGGTGAGTAATTTCTACTCAGAGGGGTGTTGGGAGGAATGCGTGTGTGAGAACGTGGTTATGAGCAGGAGCTTGCATCCTGAGCCATGTGACACAGGGTGCTCAGCTTTGAAGGGCACAGAAGTCTCTGCTCCTGGGTGGACTCTGCTCCTTTGGCCTTCAAATTCTGGCCAGGGATGGAAGCTGGGCTCCAAACCAAACCCTTCCCCCAGCAGCCTGAGTTACGGGTCTTCGTTGCGCATTCCATTAGGCCCCCATGTGCTTGCTGCAGAGCTCTGACCCTAAGTCCAGCAGATGCCTGGCAAGGCTGGTCCCAGCCTCTGGTGCCCACCGCGGGTGTGCTCCAGCCCTTCTTGTGGTGCCTGCAGGGCGCCCTTGACCTCCCTTCCTGCAGCCTGGCTGTTCTCCAGCTCGCACAGCCTCGCTGCCCTGCTGCCCTCCTCCACTGCTCGCTGGAACACCAGCCTTAGGGTGGGCGCTTGGGAGAGCGCTGGTGTCTGTTGTGGGGAAACGGGCCCCATGTAGGCTCTGGACAGATGGTACTTCAAGGCCCCACCTTTCTCTCCCCTCTGGGGGCCTTTGGGCAGCTGTGTCTGGCCTGCTAGACATCAAGTTGTCTTCCTTCTAGGGAGGAGTCCTAGCGTGATTCAACAGTAAGTGTCTAAAAGCTTTTAGTTGTGGCACATTAGGCTAGACTGAAGATGTCACTGCTAAATGGTGACTTCATTAAGGGCAGGGCCTAGCCTGGCATATTTCTGTGGATGAGGGGCCAGCCTGCAAGACAGCAGGTGCTCAGTAGAATTGCAGCTACTCCCATGGAGGTAGGGAGCCAGAGAGGTGTGCTGCTTGCTTCAGGCTCTTGGACACTGCTGGCTAGGTGGTGGGGGATTGATTCCCCCTCAGCCTGAGAGCCGCCTCTGTGGTCGCTCCCAACTTGTATTTATGTTTCATTCCCCACTGAGAATAGAATACTAAGAAAGGCACGGTTATCTAAGCTTTGGGAGGGACTGGCGAGGAAATGATCACGTTCATAACAATGGCAGCTTTTGGAATGCATTATATTAGGACCTTGACTTTCCTTCACTTACTTGCACAGCGATAATCCCTTTGGTATTCTCGGACATAGTTGTTCTTTACCCAAGGATCAGGTCTTCATAGCTCTCAGGTCTGGGGTTCAGAAGAAGGGGTGAAATTCAGGACAGCAAGTTTTCCTCGAACACAGCTTGTCCAGAGCTTAAGGCTGAACACCAGCCTTAGGGTGAGCACGTGGGAGAACGCTTGTGTCCGTTGTGGGGAAACGGGCTCCATGTAGGCTCTGGACCAGGGAGCTGATTCTGAGCCTGCTATAGTCATTGATGAGGAGGTTGCACCTGAATTGAACAGGGTCTGGTGCCCTTCTGGGGCCTGGGGTCCTGCCGGGCTATAGTTGGCATGTTCTATGGGGTTGCTGGTGCCCTGTGCATTGTCTTCCACCCCAAGAAGGCAGCCTATCCTCAGATCCAATGCTGCCAGGGCAGGATGGCTGCCAGGGCTTGCCTTGGAAGCTGAGAGCAAAGCTGTGTCATTATTGTGTTTGGCTAGTGAAGCAGGTGTTAGAGGAGAGAGGGACCAGACATTGCCATAAGAGGTAGCAGGTGGAAGTAAATGAGTTTGTCTTCACAGAGCTTGGCAACTGGGTTGCAATCTGGACTGTTCTAAAAACAGATTCTTGGAAAGTCAGTTCTGGGGAGCCATGCTCCTGTGCCTCACATCACGCTGGGCCTTAATTTCCTCGTCTGTACACTGTGGCTAAGCAGACCACCCCTCTGTGAAGGCCAAATGATGGGTCAAGGAGTTGATTTGTGACTCTCGGGCCCAAGATGAAGATTCCCAGATAGCCTTGGGCCGCTGGGCCAGGGAAGGGATGACATGGAGTTTTAAAAAAGTCATCAACTTGGGGCCCAAGGCTCAGATTTTGCTGTGCGCAAAGATATCCTTTGGTGACTCTGGCCGAGGTGGCTGCAGTCCCCTGCTTGAATGTTTTTGCCTTCTCCAGCCTCGACTCTTCCATGCTAAATTAGTCCATCTAGTTCTAGGCTGACTGTGTGGCCTCAGGCATGGTATGGCTTCCAGCCCAGCAGGCCTTTCTCTGCTTCCGCCAGCCACAGTGGACAGCTTACTGGGGGGCTTAGGGTTCAGCATGACACGGCACATGCACCTTCCTGCGCAAACCATGAAGTCTTTTCCATTGAGGCCCTTTGTGTGAGCTTCTGGGTAAGGCAGCCATCTTTACCTCCACTTGCAATGAAGAAAACCAACTCAGAGAGGAAAGGAACCTGTACAGAACTGCACAGCCAGCCTCTGACTTGGGGAGTCACCCTGAAGCTCAGGGGTCTTACCCAACTCTGTTGCTGTTCAGACCTTGAGACTCAGGATGGGTCCTTTGCTAGAGGCCTTTGTCTGCACAGATGTCCTCAGGGCCAGCCTAGCAGAAGAACCTTGCAACTTGCTCCCTGCATCTGCCCCTCCCACCCCCATTCTGGGCTCCCTGCTTTCTACTTATCATGGTTTGATCACTGTGGTCATGGTCACTTGTGGGGGTGGAGGAGGTTGACTTGTTTTTCTCGCCTCTTGGTAAGAAGGGGTAGCAAGTGGGAGGCGAAAGCAAGTGTGAAACCTTTTGAGCTGAGTGTTTCCTCCAGGGCCTTGCATTGGTGGGGAGCTTCCCTGAGTGGAGCTGGGTCAGGCCATCTGTTACTCCACTGGCTTCTAGGGCTGGGGTTAAAGGAAGGTGTTGAGACCCAGTGCTCGGACTCAGGGTGGGCACCCAGGTCCAGGAGGGTCTGGCTGGCTGCCTCCTAGAAGCAGCAACCCTTGGGGGAGGCCGAGGTGCATGTGGAGTCCGACTGCTCTGGGCTTGGGCTCGCTGCTCCGTGTGTCCCGGGATCTCTGTCTTTTTAGCTACTCTGGCTGTTGTTTCTTTGCCCGCTGGATGGGACGTGATTAAGAACTGCATGCCGCCCCTTGTTTGGGGACTGAGTGTATCCCTCAGAGTCCCCTTAAAGACAGGCTCCCATTCCAAATGGCCTTTTGCTCTTCACTCTTTTCCCGGCTGGTGGTCTCCTCTGCAGTAACTTGTGGGGGACCTTGTGGAAGCGATGATGTCTGCATTCCCACAGTTCCACTGGGCTCCCATTTTCAGATGATGACAAGTCAGAAGCTGGCTTTCCCTGAACCTTTCCCAGTCCAGCACCCTGCCCTAGGGCTTGGCTCAGAGCAGCTTGTTAGCCCTGGCAGCAGCTGGGGTGCCTGGCACTTTTACTCCGGTTGAAGCAACCAAGGCTCTGGGGGGGGGTGAAGTAAGTCGCCCAGTGTCACGGAGCTGGCGCCTGTGGGAGCAGGCTTTGAGCGCAGCCACCTGCCTTCAGAGCTGTGCTCCTTACCAAGAACGAGAGTGGCACTCTTTTTAAAAAGAGTGTTACTTCTTTTTTTAAAATTGTAGTACTGAGGTTTGAGGTTAGGAGCCTGAACATGCTAAACAAGTGTTCTATTGCTGAGCTTCATGCCCAGCCCTTTTTATTTTTTCTATTTTGAGATAGGTGCTCACTAAGTTGCCCATGTGGCTGAAGTTGGTGATCTTCTTGCCTGGCCCCAGCTGTCTTCCCAGGGTAGGCAGGGGCCACTGTGCCTGGCACTAGTGCTACTTTTTACTGCTGGTGACAGGCTGTGTTCAGCACGGCTACTTCGGCTTGCTTGACTAGAGGAGGGCAGGCCGCACGCGTCCTGGCAAAGTCCACTGCCTCGGCCACCGCTATAGAGAATGTCTAGTCCGTGGGGGGCGATGGACGTGCTGGGGTGGTGGCAAGGGCCTGAGCAGAAGCTCTGCCACCTAGGGCAGTGCTTTCAGCTCCAACTCATTGTTCCATGTGGCCTACAGGTCTAGTGAAGTCAGTCATTACAATTTTAAAAATATGAGTGGTTTCTTGATTTTTAAGTGGGAGGCCAATAAATAGATTTGATTGGGGACGAGAATGCTGACTGGGAATTGCTTCATCTCATAGTTGTTGGTCCCCAGCTCTATCTTTGCCCTGGAGTTGCTTGTTTGTATATCGCTGTTTCTCACTAGAGTGTGAGGGATTGAGGTCTGAGACACAGCTAGAGCTTCCTGTGTCCCCAGCTCCTTGCAGAGGCCCAGTACGAGGTGGGCTATCAATCAGTGGTGTTGACTGGCAGGAGACCTCAACACATGGTGATCCTCCTGCCTCAGCCTCCCAAGTGCAGGGATTACAGATGTGTGCCACCAGCTGCAGCTCAAAGGGGATCCTGCCCAGCAGCCATGGAAATGCCTCCCTCTCCCCCACCTCTGTTCCACAGAACCAGGGAGTCCCACTAAAGGGAAGTCCTACACAGGCCTGGGGAAGAAGTCACGGCTGATGAAAACTGTGCAGACGGTGAAAGGCCGAGGGAACTACCAGGACTGCTCGCTTCTGAGGCCACACGTCCCGCACTCAAGCTATGGCACCTACGTCACCCTGGCCCCCAAAGTCTTGGTTTTCCCCGTCTTTGTTCAGGTGAGCCTGCAGCTGGCCCCAAGTTATCACTGGGAGGAAATGAGGATGAGGAGAGTGGTTCACACCAGGACTCAGGGACCAGGGCCTCACCCAGGACTGAGGGCCCAGGTTTGGGAAAGACAGTGCCGTGAGAAACTCAAGATGCTGAAGGTCATGTTGGTGAGCAGAGGTTTGCAGGACTGTGCTCAGGAAGCATGGAGCCGTCGAGGGCCCCTACCTTCCCCTCACAGCCTCCGCTCTGCCTGCGGCAGGGCCTGAGCACTGCAGCTGCTTGCTGGGATGTCCAGGACCTGCCTGCAGAGGCTCCGCTCTCCAGCTCACCCAGAAGTCTGCTCTTTGGAACTGGCCAAGGGATGGCTCTTGTGGCCCCCTGGTCACCCAAACATGTCTGGCCAGGATCCATGGGTGGCAGGAGATTCATTTGAATCTCCCTTCTCCTCTTAAACCTAGAGCTCCAGGTGCTTCCTCCACGCTGTAGTGGATAGGACGTTGGAGTGAGAGGAGGAATCTTCCTTTCTCTTCTTCGTCCTTCTCTTCTTTTGTATCTTTGATCTTCTTTTTAAAACATAATCTTTCTTTATTCTGCCACCCAGATATAACCAGTTTCAACACTGGTGTTATATATACATAACTATATAGATTTTAAAAACACAGACTAAAGTGCCTGCTTAGGTAGAGTGCAGTGGCTGGGGTTAGATTCTGGGCGTGCTGTGCCAGCCTGTCCCTGGGGCTCACTGAGATGGTGGTTGAGACTGGGCGTGGTGGCGCGTGCCTGTAATCCCAGTGCTTGGGAGGCTGAAAACAGGAGAATCAGCAGAGTCCGATCTACATAGTGAGACCCTTGTAGACCCTGTACTAAATACATTAAAAACAATTAAAAAAAATAAAACAGATCCTTATTCATATTTTATATCCAGTTCCCTTTTTTTGGTTTTGGTCTTTTGAGACAAGGGCTCTCTATGTAGTTCAGGCTGGCCCTGAACTCATGGCAGACCTCCCGCCTCAGCCCCCTAATACTGGGATTATAGGCAGGCACCACCATACCTGGCCCAGTTGCCTTTTTAAAGCATAAATTGTGATTCCTTTGACCCTCGGTTACTTAGTGGTGCTCACTCTTCTGTCGATGGTATGCGATGCTTACCAAGCCACCTCTCAATTCAGATCTTCGTGTCTATTCTTTTGCTGCTAGACAGCTCTGAGATGAAAACTTTGTGTGCGAATTGCCCGTCTGATTATTTTCCTTGGGAGAGACTCCTGGCAGTGGGAAGACTGGGTCGCAGACCATGGACCTGTTGATAGCTCTTTACACTTATTGGCAAACTTCACACCAGGAAAATAATGGTAGTTTAGCC
>NW_004524674.1:9485731-9557387 GCF_000260255.1 Octodon degus | reverse complement strand
AATAAATAAAATTTAAAAAAATAAATAAAATTGATTTTCAAAAAGTTGTGAAAATCTTTAAAGATATTGGGAAACATAAAAGCTAAAAATGGCACAATGCTTATATGTTCAATTTAACAAGTAATTATAAATCAAATAGCCAGTAAACTGAAGGAATACATTTACTGCTAAAGGGATGTGCCAGAAGCCTGGGAGCCTGCATGGCCTTCCTGATCGTAATGCCCCTTCCCTTCCCTCCAGGGGAGCCCCCCACCTGGCTTTGTGATGATTATTTATTTGCTTTTTAAAATTTTTTCCATCTGTATGTATTTCCCTAAATACCATATTTTATGTGGCCTCCTTTAAAATAATATTTCACGAAACCATGTTGCATATATTCATTCAGGTCTTGCTCTTTTGGCTCCCTATTATTTATAAGGTCCATCAGGGTTGTTGTGTGCCGTTGATAGTTGTTTCATTGCTTGAGGCCAGGGAGATAGAAGCCGCTATAAGTACATGCTCATGAGGATGGGGCCTGCTGCGTAATCTAGAGCTTGGGGTGCTTTCTCTGAGCCTCAGTGGAGAGGATGATGGAGTGGGAGGTTTGGGTGAGAAATGGCTCCTTTGGAACTGATGACGGGAAGGAGTCAGCTCAAATGTACTGCAAACACGGAGTAGGGAGAGGCCTCACCTTGTAGGGTCTCTAGTGGCCAAATCTCTTGGCATGTGACCCTCCAGATGCCTCTGGGGTTTGATGCAGGGCACTTCTGGGGAGCCATCGTCAGGACAGATGGAGGATGTGGGGTGGGGGCCATGGATGGGGTGGGCAGTGGGGGATGGCGAGACTGCAGAGGTAGAACTTCCTGTCGGAGAGCTCAGCTCTCACGATGAGGGCTGGCGGGGAAGGTGGCAGCCACAGCTCTGCACGGGACAGGAGCATCTTTCTGTTTCCATCTGGTGTGTGGGGGTGTGTGGGTTCCTGGGGGAGGGGAGGGCTCTCTGTGGCTGGCTTTGGCAAGCTGCTTCCTCTGCCCCCTGTGACTTTGCACTGCCCACTCACTTGAGTACGCTCTGTTCTCAGCCCCTAGATCTCTGTAACCCTGCCCGGACTCTCCTGTTGTCAGAGGAGCTGCTGTTGTACGAGGGGAGGAACAAGGCTGCCCAGGTGAGACCCATGAGCGCTGCCGGTGGGCTTTCCTCCTTGGCCATCCTCTGGGCCTCCACTTTTCTCTCCTCCTCATGACCAGGGCACACTTCCAGGATGGGGGAGACCTGAAGACTCTTCCACCGCCCCCCAACACATGGAGACCTAGCTCTTTCTTGTCTACCTCCAGTGATAGGAGACTCCCCTCTTCACAAAGCTGTTTTGTTCCTTTTGACATTTATGTTATTCCCCCAGCCCACAAAGATATTCTGTTGTTTGTCCCAACTTTTTCTAAGGAGAAGAAAAGATGGCATTTCACTTTGGTTGGGGTGTGTGACTCTGTGAGTGAGAAAATTAAAGCTGCTAGCCATGGAGAATTTTTAGAGGTGTGTCAGTTCCCTGAATGTTCTGAGTCTGTATTAACCCAAATTCCAGATCCTCTCCTAAGAGAGCTGAGATTTCCCCTGGCCTCTAGCTGAGCGGGCAGGTGTCATCTGGGGGTCATGTCACTCTTTCTGGGAGCCAGGAACACTTTATTCACTGACTCATCCCCCCCCCCAGCTGACCAGGTCCAGGCTCAGTTCCTCAGGCCTGGACAACAGTCCCTGGCTGTGTGACTGTGGACAGGTAATTCAACCTTTCTGCACCATAAGATCGTCTGTAGAAAGCAATGACATTATTCATATGGAAGTCCACACAGCAGAAAGTCCATGCTCTGAAAGTAGAGGCCTCTCTTAGGTGGCTGAACTGAGACACAGCTGTCTTGGTCCCCAGGGACATAGAAGTGGAGCTTTGCAAGCTGGCCTGGCCACCTGGCATCCTGGGGTGAGGGCAGAGGGCTTGGTACAGAGCAGGTCCTGAGGGAGGACCGGCTCCGTTAGATCTGAGTCTAGCACTGGCAGAGAATGTGGAGGCTGCAGCCCACACCCGGCTCCAGCAGTGCTTTGGACTCACGATGCTTTTCCCTTCTTCCTGAGCTTTCCCTGTGTGTGTAAAGCTGCAGGAGCCGGCTCTGAGAGTCTTGGGCCTAGGGCACCAAGTGTGACTAGCTGAAGCAGGACGTCGGCTTTGTTTCATTCTTTAACAAGCGGCTCAGAATTGTTAAGCTCCACACGAGCACTGTCTTTTCCAAGAGCGCTGTCTGGTGAGACTGGGAGCTGATTTCTACCACACTGGTATCACTGAGGTCATTCTGGGCCTCCCCTTTAGTAATGTTCTTGAGAATCGCAGCAGGGCTTTGGAGTTGCCTCGGAGGAGGAAAACATCATCTGGCCACGGGGACTTAGGTTTGAGGAGTAAGAGGTCACTGGCAACTGTGTTTGGCAAATAGAAGTGTGGCGGGGCTGAGTCGAGGTGCAGGGTCAGGAGGTGCCATGTGACTGGACACTGTGGACCCAGAAAGCAGCACTTTGGAGGGACAGCCATCCTGAAATACACACGTTTGTCTTAACTCACTCTTAAAATTCGCTCACCATGAAACCCACAAATGTTGTCCTTGCATCTTGCGCCAGTCCCAGTTATCTCTGTGGCACCCCATGAGACAGGAGGATACTGACGTTCCCATGGAATTAACTGGGCCTTCCAGGCTGGTAAGAAACAGAACCCGGATTAGCACTCAGCTCTCTGGCTCTAGTCCTGGCTCAGCAATGTTTTCCCTGACCCCATGCTGCCTTTGGTATGTTTAAAAACAAACCAAGAAACACGAGCCAAGCCATAGCCATAGTTATAATTCATCTAAAATATCTTTGCCTCATGGATCTTGGGAACCTTAGAACCTAGAAACACCCCCCTCTCAAAATTGAAGGAAGTGATCTGAAGCGAAATAAATATATTCTTTTCTTGCAGGGGCGGTATTGGGAATCGAACTCAGGACCTTATGCTTCGTCAGACATCTTTTTTCTTGCAATAAATACAATAGCAACCAAAAAGGAGGACTTAGGTACCCTTTCATTTTATGCAAGCTAAAAATAGGGCCAACCCAGAGGGACTTGGGTTACTTCCTACAGCCCCAGGACTGGTAGGGCCCTCAGCGACCATCCATTCTAATTGTTTCCCTGCAGCCTTTCAGCTGCTGGTTTTCCTGAAGGCAGGCCCACTGGTGGGCAGGCAGGCATCCCCTTCCCGCTGGGGCCCGCCCTCCCCATCCCTTGTCTGTCTCTTCTCTGGGCTCACTCAGGTTTGCAGATGGGTAGGAGCCAATCCTGGCTCATGCCATGGACTGCCCTCATCACACCCCCTCCCTAGCAGTGAGAATACTGCTTGCCTTTTGGAGTGGTCCCACTTATCCATTGAACAGTGTTTGCGGACATGTCTAGGATGTAGCAGGGCCCATTGCTAGGTTCCTGGAATACTACAAAGGGAAAGGCAGACACACCCTTGCTTTACATACTGACTCACTGAGTTTACCATTAACTAAGGAACAGAGGTCTTTTCTGAATACCCTGACCTGAGGCCAACTTCCCGGGAGAAGGCCTGGAGAGAGCCACTTGAGAGTCGCCCTCCTTAGAAGAGGTTGTACAGGTTCCCCAGCTAGGGGCCCCCTCAACTCTTGCCCCTTTGGGAGAGCAGATGTGTCCTCTGTGCAGGCATGGGGAAGACACCCGGAGGCCCCTGTGGCTGGTGGTGGAAAGCAGCAGGTAATTGGATTGCAGAGATAGGGTCACCAGGATGTCGATGAGATGGAGAGGGTCTGCGTGTCCTTCTCCAGCACTCCTGTCCTCTGTCCTGTGTCCAGCTGTGTGCCAGTACTGTCCTTTCCCTGACCTGACCTTTGGGGAAATTTTTCATTCATGCCTTAATCACTTCCTGTCTAGACCATATTCTCAGCTCTAGGAATCCAGGCTGGGGCATTGGCCTGGGGCTTTTCTCACCTTGCTGTGGCTCCTCCCTCTTTCTCTCCACCCAGTTCTGTGCCTGGGCCATTTCTCAACTTTCTAGGCTCCTGACAGTATCTCCTTTGATACTTGCTCTGTGAGCTTCCCCATGGGTCCAGAACCCACAGCTAGACTTTGTTTGCTTTGCAGACATGTTTTATGGGAGCAGAGGGTTTTGCCTAGTGTCTGCAGCTAACTAGAGCCTTATTTTCTTTGTTTAGACTCTGCAGTCCTCTCCCCAGGTAGCCAACCCCTTGACTCCTTCTGAACTTTGGATCATTTTCTTTCCTCCCTTAACTTTATTATTCTCATTTGTCTCCTTTGCTAGATCCTTTCGTATTCAGGGACAGAGCAGCTGCAGGCATATTGCTACTACAGTGCTGTGTATAGTGAGAGCTCTATGATCTGTCAAACCCGCGTAACCATCCCTGGTTGTGTGGCTGTGGATAGGGAACTTAACCTCTTGGATCCGTAACAGTCACATTTGTAAAAGCCAATTATGTTATTGGCATAACATGCTTATGATGTAAAAGATTTACAGAGAATTAAGTGTTCAACAGGTAGATGTTTCTCTTGGGCTACTGTAAGAGACAGCAGTGCTGGAAAGGCGGTGAGGTATGTCACTATTAGGCACCCCTCCAGCACAAGGTCCTGGAGTCTCTGTGATTGGGCCCCATGGGAGGGGACAGAGCTTTGAGCCTCTCTGCTCAGGAACCTACTCCCTGCTGTCTCTGCTTCTATATTACTGGGACACTCAAGATGCCACATGGAGCTTTGGATGATTTCTTATATATTTTTAAACTACAAAAGTAACAGTCTCATTGAAAAATAATGCAAATTAAACAAATGTATAAAAATCCCACCTCCCAGTATAAGGAGAACAGTACCTACTTAGGCATCATTTAAAAAATATAAAAATAGGGCTGGCTCAGTGGACTAAAGCGCCTGCTTAGGCAGAGTGCAGTGGCCAGGGTTTGAGGCACCATGTGCTGTGCTGGCCCCGCCCCTGGGGTGCACTGAGACAGACGGCTATTGAGACTGGGTGTGGTGTGCATCTGTAATCCCAGCACTTGGGAGGCTGAAAACAGGAGACTCACTACGAGTTCTATCTACATACATATATAGTGAGAGCAAGCTGTAGTTTTGTTTTTCAAAATTATATTACACCCCTGGTTTTTTTTTTTTGTGCATAGCACACTATTTCAACTTCTGATATGCACATTTCTGTCTCCCCATGCAGCTCTACTTCATTCTTTTAATAGTTGCACAAAATCCTGCCATGTGGCAGGAATGTCATTTATTTTATCCATCCTCTCTTGATGGCTTTTTAGGTTATTTTTCCTTTGCTGAATTATAAGGATGCTGCTAACTTCCTTATATGTCCACATTTACACAGCCTTGCAAATATTATTTTTGGGGAAGAGTTTCAGAAGTGATGCTGTAGGGTCATCTTTACCAGTTTGAGAACTAAAAGATAACATGTTGGCTTTCGAAAGGTCAGTGGCTATTTGACACACACTCACGGTGCCCAGAGTCTATACCAAGCCCTTCTGCTAGATTTTTCTAGCTTCAGAAATACCAAATTTTGACACCTCGGAGGGAAGTTCTCATAAATAGTCATCTTTTGTGGGTTTTTTTTTTTTTTGGGCAGGGGGGGAGGATCTAAAATTGGATTTTACTGCTTTTAACTAAAGGCCACTGCAGAATTTATAAAACAAAGAACAGTATAAACTTCAGTAGAAGTAGAGGATCAAGTGGATTTTTTTTTTAGCATAAAAATATGCTATGCGTGCCTGTTGGTTTACCTATAATGTCTAGAAATAGCTTTTTGCTTTGTTTTTGGAGCAACTGGTACACGAAGGAGATAAAAGTTATGTACAAGTCTGTAGTGAAATATAAGCAACTGGCTTTTTCTTGGACTGATTTCTCATGAATGCAGTTAAAGTTATCTACAAGAAGGTTGTTCATATTACATCACACTGCATGATGCCAAGGAGCTGGGCAAGGGGCTGGAGACCCCCGGGCACTGCAGGGCCAGCCCAGGACAGCTGGGGACACCAGGCTGTGGAGAGGACCCTGCAGATGCCCTCCTTGGAGGCCAAGGGCTGTCTTTCCTTCTCCTTCTTTTTTTTTTTTTCTCTCCTACTTCGAGGAAGGCAGAAAGGTGCTTTTTATTGGCTGGGCCACCCTTGGAGTCGCTCCTGGTTGCGCCCGAGATGACAAGGATGCATTACCCAGACCTCCAGGGGAGGTTGTGGCTCTGTGTCCAGGGGACAACGGAGTAGCCAGGCTATTTGCTCTCTTCCGTTCAGGTGACACTGTTTGCTTACTCGGATCTGCTGCTCTTCACCAAGGAAGACGAGCCTGGGCGCTGCAACGTTCTGAGGAACCCCCTGTATCTCCAGAGTGTCAAGCTGCAGGAAGGTAGGAAGTGCCAGGGGTGCCTGATGTGTGCTGTGGGCTCTGTCCCTGGACTGGCAAGATCTACTCTCGGAGGGCAAGCCTGCAGCCATACTTGTACCTTGAGATTTTCTGGGAGGGTTCTGTTCTAAACACTTTCCAGGGAAGCTGTGGAGTGGGTGGAAAGAGCTTTGGACTCAGACCTGTGCAACTTTGGGCAAGATGCTATATTTCTCTGAGCCAGTTTTCTCCTCATGTGTCAACTGGGATAATAATGGTACCTCTGAAGGTTGTTGGGATAAATTAGGTCATTTATGCGAAGAGGTCTGCCTGTGACCAGCGCCTAAGAAGTGGTTACTGCTAACCTGCCCTGACAAATGTGTGGCAGAGACCGCTGCCCCTTTTCAGCTGGCCACACGGCTCTGTCGAGTGCCCAAGGGAGCTGGGGTGCGCGTGGCTGGGTCTGTTCAGCAAAGTGTGCAGGAGCCTGAAGAATTTCTAACCCAAAACTTTCCATGGTGCTCTGCTCCTGGGACTGGGAAGCCAGCTGGGAGTATCTATCCAGCGGTTTGGTTTGGCGCCTGAGGTCTCCGCTGAGAGGGGCTCAATTTCCTCTCCCAGATTATGAAAACAACAACAGACCTGTTTGAGCTTGGGCAACAGGGGCCGGGAGGAAAATATTACCCCATGAAAGAATTCTGTTTTGGCGGTTTTCATTCCAGGCAAGCTTCCTGAATGCTCGCGGAGCCATCCTGTGCACCCGCTGCCCTGGCTGGTCTTCCTCCTCGGAAGCTAGGTCTTGTGGGAACCTTCACTGTCGCCTCTCCGTGGGAAGTCACTCACCACTCTCCCTCTCTGGCTCTGACTCTCTTTTGCGTGGCCACAGCCCTTCCTTGTGGCTGGGCAGCTCAGCCTGAGCAGGATGGAGGGGGTGGAAGACAGCACCTGTGAGCCGCTTGGGCACACAGGCCCCTGCGGGCTTGGAAGCTCCTTAGTGCTTGCTGCCTTCCAGCTGGTGGCCTCTGGCCCTGGCCTCCTGGCTCCTCCGGCTCCTCCCGCTCCCTTGAGGCCAGCTCCCTTAGGCTCTGAGTGCTCACAACGGTGCACTTTCCACATAGTCCCTCCTTCTTCCCTCCCCCATCCCACCTGTTCCCAGCCCAGACAATGTAAGACCCACCCAGTCACATCTGGGGAGCGCTGTACCCTGTAGGCCTGGGGCCACAAGCCTGGGACTCTTATTTGATCAACTTCCTGCTATAGGGAGGAGGGAAAAAAAAGGAGGCTCCAATTAGCTGCAACTGTTTATTTACTTTTTGTCCTGTCTTTTGGAGACAGGGTTTCACTGTGCAGTTCAGGCTGGCCTTGAACTCACTTTGCAACCCAGGCTGGCCTCAAAGTTGCATCATTCCTCTTGTCTCAGCCTCCTGAGAACTGGGGTTACAGGTATGCGCCACCACCTGCCCAGCTCAACTAGCTGCATTTGGGCAGAGGCTGGAGTGGGGGTGGGTGGGAAAGAAGGCAGTTGAATCACTGAGGGAAGTAGCTGGGGATTTGCTGCTAGTGTCATGTGTGACCTCAGCTGGTCTTTTCCTGTTCTGGATTCATTGCTGTAACTGTGAAGTAAGGGTTGGGGAAGGCTTTGGTGTTCCCTCCCAGCTCTGCTGGCTCACACAACCCTTATGGTGGCTGGGAGGAGCCAATGCGGTGCTGCTCTGCTTCAGTCTGCCCAGGGCCTGGACTGGGCTTCCCCTCCTGGAGATCCCTAACCCAAGAATGGCCATTAAAGGCAGCAGTGCTCCATGCCCCAGTGGGTGGTAATGGCCCAGGTGAGCCTCCCGTGTTGCCCTTGCCCAGGCATGATGGCCTTAGGCTGAGACCATGCCTGCCGGTGGATGGTGGGCCACCTACACGAGGTCTGAGGGTGGTGCAGGCTGCCCACCTCCAGAGAGATGACCAGGGACCTTAGAGCCTGTTAGCTTGGTGTGGGAGAGGGAGTGCTAGATTCATGGGGCAGATGGTTTAGAGGAGACCTTGGGCATGAGATGGTTTGGGGGAGCCTCTGGGAAGCCTCAGAGCTGCTCAGAGCAAAGGAGATTGTTCAATGACATGGAGTCTTCCGGGTGCACATTCTGGGGGCATGGGCATGCACACCTGTCATTCAGCACTAGGGAGGCTGAGGCAGGAGAATGGCCTCGAGTTCAAGGCCAACATTGTCTCCATAGTGAGTTCAAGACTGCCTGAGTTACATAGGAGACCTTATCTTAAAAAACAAACACAGCAGCAGCAGCAACACACATATATGTATTTTAAGCGATTGTAGGAAAAGATGTACATTCCAATGCTTAGTTTATTTTGGGAAAGCCACGGAGCCCTTGTGCCTCTGTCTTCCACTATCCCTACATCCCAGGGGCAGGTCCAGAGGTTCCCTGAAGTCCAGTGTCCCCTTCTGCCACAGGCAGGGCGGAGCCTCAGGACCCGGTGTTCCTAGTCCTGGCACCCGATTTCCTGCTCTCCTCCCCAGTGCCCCAGGAGACTCAGAGCTGCCGCAAGGGCTGGAGTGAGGCTTTTAAGACATGAATTTGGGGCCTTGGAGAAAGCCTCCGGTGCCAGAGTGGTCTCTGATTAACATTGCTTACAACATGAAACTCCTGGGTTTTTTGTTTGTCTCTTTCAAATCCACACGTATGCAGAGTTCATTTTGGAACAAAGAAGACAGTAAACAAGAAACTGTTGCACCTTTCCTGTGTGCTGGGGAGAATCCATCCCACCCTAGGGACCAAGGACTCCCCTGGCACACGTCCGAGTAGCCCTTAGCTCTGCGGGTCAGCTGCACTCCCAGGGCCTAGTATGGGCATGGAACATAGTGGCAGCCCAACAAATGTTTGTTGGGTGAATCAATGAATGACTAAAAGGAGAGAGACCAGAAGCACTGTCTCAGCTTGGGAGCTGGGGGTGCCTCCTCCTCCAGGCCCCCGGCTGGTGGCCGCTGCAGTCCTGCCTGCCTTCTGTCCGGCTTCCCCAAGGCCCAGCAGGACCCGATGGCAGTGTAAGGGGAACAGGAGGAGAGCTGGTGCTCACCATCAGGATGTCTCTGGTCAGATGGGGCCCCTGGCTTTGCTCTTCATTGTGTCTCTGCCTCCCCGACAGCCAGCATCATGCCCACAGTGTGTTGTCCTGGCCCACCCTAGCTCCCAGATGTGGCCTGGAAATGTCCAGGTGGCTCATGAATTCTCTGGCTGCCTTAGGGGCCCAGGTTCACATTTCAGAAACTCCAGCTGCTGGAGTAGTTGGATTAATCTTAGTTGACATTTTCTGAGCCTGGAAATGGTTGAGGGCCGGCCAAATAGCTCTGCAGATTAAAGTGCCTGCAGGCAGGCACAGGCTGGGGGGTTCAATCCTCAGGCCTGCCTTGCCGGCCCCGCCCCCAAGGGTGCGCTGAGATGGGCCTGGGTGTGGTGGTGCACGCCTGTAATCCCAGCACTTGGGAGGCTGTAAATAGGAGAATCACTATGAGTCAGATCTAGTAGTGAGACCCTGAACATTCTGTAGACCTTTCCCTAAAATACAGAAAATAAGTAAATAGTTGAGTTGGGATCTTAGATCAGGCCTGAAAGGACTCTGGGAAAATGACAAGAGGGTCAGACCTGGGCCAGAAAGCCCAGAGGCTCTGGGAGCCCATGGGTGGAGACACCCCCTGGGTCATATGGTCTTTGCATTTCTTGGTGGAAAGCAAGGCCTGCTCCCGAGCCAGCAATTCTCTGTTGCATTTCAAAATGGTGCAGGGAGAGTATCTCGAGTGTGTGGCCTCAGTGTCCCTTCTCTGTGCCAGCCCCAGTCCTGATGTTCCCGGAAGGCTGAGGCTCTCTCCTGGGCCAGCTCCTTGGCTGTTTACTTTTTTTGCAGCGGCAGTAGCTCCTCCCTGGCACCCCGGCCCCTTGCTTGTTTTTCTTTTATGAGACTCTGAATCATGCTGAGCACTGCCCCTGTTCCATCCTTCTGTCACAGGGCTGCCAGCAAGGGGCTATGATGTGGAGCAGATTCCAGTGAAAGTTTGGAGCACTGCAGGGATGTCAGTGCAGGCGGGGGGTGGTGTCACAGCACAGAGCAGTTGTCAAGGCCATCCACCAGTCATCCCTGGCCACAGGGACGGTTTGAAGGCATGTTCCCCCACCTCTCAGCTCCTGTCTCCCTGAAGCACTCAAGTCCTGGGCTTGTCTTCATTTCTAGAACCTTCTCTTTCCTCATGGCTAGCTTGCCAAACCCAAATTTCAATCATTTTCTAACACAGGTGTACTTTACTGGAAATAATCTAGTATATTTTCTTAAACAAAAAAGAACACTTCCTCTCATCTCTACTGTCGGCAACACAAGGAACTAAAAGAAGCTTTGAGATTTCACTTTCTTCTCTTTCTCTTCAGCTGTGTCTATGTGAACGTTGACGTTGGTCTCTCTGTCTGTCTGTCTGTCTGTCTGTCTGTCTCTCCCTCTCTGCATGAATGAACCGAGAGCCTGTGCACTGAGCTGCATCCTTGCCCTCCATCCCATTTTTGAGACAGGATCTTGCCAAATCTGTTCAGTTGCCCCAGCTGTGCTTGAACTTGCCATCTTCTGACCTCAGCCTCCCAGAGCACTGGGATTTTAGGTGTGCACCACTATACCCAGTTTACAGGATTCATAAACATTATGGTTTTCTTAGGCAGGGAGCCCTCTCTCCCTAACCCACTTCCAGATGGAGAGAAGCAAAAGATTTATTCTGAGACTAAAGTGGATCCCCATTTACTCTGGGGCTATTTTATCTGGCTCTTCCAGAAAGCCCCTGGCTTTAGAGAGATATTGGCCCATCTGGGAACTGCCCATGATATGTCCAGGGGTCTGGCCTTCACCTACCTCACTCCGTGCTCCACTTTCTGCTTTACTTAGTTAGGACTGGTAGGGCCCATGGTGTCTAGTCGCCTTCTGCCTACTCTTGGTGATGGATTTTTGCCTTGTTTGACAATGTCCTTGCTTCAAGTCTACTTTGAAGCTTGCAGGTGAGAGGTGGCCCTGGAGCCGGGCTCTTCCCTTTCCTCCCTGGGGTGAGTTACTTCACCTGTCTATGTCTCTGTTGTTTGCACATGAGCCATGGATGCCACCACTCTGCCCCATGGAGCTGCTGAAGGACTGTGGCCAGCACTGTGTTATGGAGCCAAACGCCCCAGCCCTTTAGCTTACACATGGAAAGCATTGGAGTGGCAGCTGGCAAGCAGCATAAAGCTCTGTGGCCCTGGTGCTGTTGCATGTGTTCAAAATAACAGTCTGTGTGGTGAGGCCAATTGCTCGCAGCACAAGGAGTTTCCTACCACCCCAGGCATGTGTCCAGATGAACGCCCCAGTGGGGAGTGTCGCTGGAGCCGGCAGAGTGGCTGCAGGGGTCAGGGCCAGTGTCTCAGAGGAGGCATAGCTGGCATTTCTCTCTCTGCTCATGCCATTCCCACCTCCTGGGAAGCCCTTTCTGCCCCTCCTAAGTTTTAGTGCTTAAAGGTCCTTCTCCAGAAATCCCTCCCCAACTGCTGTGGGTCATCTCTTGCCTGCCTACCTTGCTTCTCCCTGAGCCCCTCTTTGAGGGTAGAGGGGGTGCCCTCAGTCCCTCCCAGTTCTCCCCAGATGCAGAGGGCTTGGTCAAGGGGTGAGCCTAAAGGAGGCTTGTCCTGGCTCGGGAAACCATCTCTTAGCTCCACTCAGCCCACTTGTGGGGCTTACACTCCTTGGTTCATGCTCTCTGAAGTGGCTCACCATACTGCCCTAGCATCAGATGACGCCCTGCCATGTTTCAAAATGGTGAAGGCAGTTGAAATAGTGGAGAAAGCCCAGATGGATGCTGACTCTTGCCCCTTATGGCAGGAGGAGGTATCATGGGAAGGAGGAGACTTTCTGGGTGGGTGATGGCTTCCTACCCCTGGCGCGTTGGTATTCTTCAGGACCTCTCCTGGGAATGCGATGCCAGCCTTCTCTGGCTACCCATCACCCGGTTAGTGAACCGAGCAGCTTTGCCCCAGAGACCACCCCGTTCCCCGTGTCTGCCTCTTTCTCTTTTTCCAGGAAGCACCACACACAGCTTCCTGGGTGAGATAGCTGGCTGTGCCCCAGCAAACCGCTGAGCCTCTTCAGCCAGTTCTAATGCAAGTCTCATTTTTTTGTTCCCTCCAAGGTTCTTCTGGAGACTTGAAATTCTGCTTGCTGTATCTAGCAGAGGTGAGTCCGCCTTTCTGAATTCCGTTCTGTGACCTGGTGCTTGAGGGAAGGCCTGGGGCGTGGAGGCTGATTGGGAGATTCTGGTGTTGGGCTCCACACAGCTCTGCAGGGGTCCAGGGCAAATCCCCAGCCATCCCTGACCCAGTCTTACCTGTGAGTGAAAGGGCAGTGGTGAGATGGTCTTGGGGTAACCCCTCCTGAGCTTGGGCACCTGTGGGTCTCATAACAAGGGCGTGGCTGGTCCATTTGTTTATTTAATAGCCTTTCTCTGGGGGCTGCCCTGACTCCTACACCTGCTTCTTTGGTCTTCTTATTTCCTCCCCTGGAGGTACCATGTACAATCTCTCCTCTAGGGTCTTGTTGGTGTTCCCAGAAGCTCGATGGTAATTGGTCCTTTACCTGGGCCAGGTAGTACAGGCTAAAGCGGATGTTAGTGTCTGTGTTTGGGGCTGGGTGCCCTCACCCTTGTGATCGATGCGCTTGGTTGTCTCTGTCTGCTCAGAGCGTAGTTGGGCAGTGCTCTGGCTTGGAGAAGCAAAGTTGGGCAAATGACTCATTGCTTGATATGGTTTGGTAGATAAAAGCTTAGCCAAAGAGGCCATTGGTAATGAAACATTTGAGAGCCACTGAACCATACAAAATCTTTTCAACCTTCAGGGAATTTTAAATTCCCTACCCTGTGTCTGCTACTATAATATGTGGGTAGGGTGGTGACTATTCAAAGCGAAGTTTATTAGACCTATTCCTGCCATTTGGCTCTGCTTAAATTTGCCTAATGGTATTGGGAATATTGTTACACTGGTGGGAGAGTGTCCTGGGGCCATAATCTAGGGATGGGGCATGGCCAAGAATTTTTATTTTATTATTATTTTTGTTTTGGTTTTTTTGAGACAGGGTCTCACTCTAAAATCGAGGCTGGACTTGAACTCACTATGTAGCCCAGTCAGGCCTTGAATTCATGGCACGATTTTTCTGCCTAAGCCTCCTGAATGCTGGGATTATAGATGTGTCCCATAAATTTTATCATATTTTTCTTGAGACAGGGTCTTGCTATATAATTCAGGCTGGACTTGAATTCACTTTGTAGCTTGGGTTAGCTTCCCTCTTGTTTTCCTGCCTTGGCCTCCCCAGTGCTGTGATTACAGCCACATACCATCACGCCCAATAATGTAGCCTTCTGAAAAGGATTTAATGCTTATCTATTGTGATGTACACCCTAGTCCCAGCTACTTGATAGGCTGAGGCAGGAAGATCACTAGTTTGAGACTAGCCTAGGCAATTGAGCAAGAGCTTTTTTTTTTTTTTAAAAGCCCAGTGTTGGGATACATGCCTATAATCCCAGAACTCTAGGAGGCTGAGGCAAGAGAATTACAGAACTGAGCCCAGCCTGGGCCATTTAGTAAATTAACAAGATTGTCAAGAGAGAGAAAAAAAAAAAAAAAAAGATCATGGATGTAGTCCAGGGCAAAGGCGAAGGACTCAATCCCTAATGAGTGAGGTGGGGGGGGGGGAAGCATTCCTTCAGTTTTCAGTTCTTGGCAAAGACTAGGGCCCCAGGCCTGGTGTGAGTGAACAGAGTCTTGCTGAGAAGATCCCTTCAGGGAAGCAGAGGGTTCCAAAGATGTAGTGGATGTTGTCAGGGAAGAGCTGGGGACTCAACTACCTGGAATGCAGAGGGCACTGGATGTCCTTCCTGTGCCAGCCGGATCCCCACTGGGGCACAGGGAGGGACTGGGGGAGTCACTTCATGATGGAGGCATCTGGCTCAGTTGGGAGAAGCTGTGAGCCGGGCTGGGGAACTCTGGAGCTATCACCCTGGAGTCCAGGTCTCTGCTCAGCCCCTGAAATGAGGTACCCACTTCTTTAATGCCAAGAGAGCTTTCTGCCAGGCTGAGTTTATTTTTCCCAGAAAAAAGCACTTCTGTTCCATTGGATCTGTGACCTCCTGGCTGTCCGAAGATTGATGAAGGGATATTGATTGGAGCCTCTTATTTCAGTAAAGTGCTAGGTGATCTGACCCTGAAGGGCTGGGAGGCTGAAACTCACAGGCAGCCGGAAGCCTTTCTCTTCTCCTAATGGGCTGCTGTTTATGAGAAGCAGGGAAGATCAGCTGCCGGCTTGCTCTGGAGCGTGGAGAACTTTGATGCAGGTGGACTTGGACCCCGTGGAGTGCCTCAATGCACATCTTGGTTAGAACTTCTGACAGGTGGATTCTTTCCATTGCGTGATGTGCAGTGACACTCTCAAGGAGAAACCAGTGAAAAGAGTTGGGGTTTGCATTTGCACTTTGTATTGAGAAGGTTCAGTTGCCTAGTTGATAGCAGCTCTAATTATTCCTAGCTGCCAGGTCCTTGGCTCTGGGTCCCTAATCCCCTGGACAGGTGTCTCTCAGCCCTTCCAAATCATGTGACAGATACAGCCTGGGACTGGCTTTTGAGCGCTTAGGGCATGGGGGTCAATGGATACATTGGTTAGACAATGGACTCATGTGGTCATTCTGTCACCTAGAATCTGATGCTGGCTCCATTTATTTAAGAGTCTGGCTTTGGAGTTAGGAAGAGCTAGGCTCGAACCTTGGCTCTGCCCTTTCCTGAGTGATCTAGGGGCAAAGTACATTCTCTTCTCTCACACAAGGCAATGAAGCTGACTGTGCATGGTTGTTGTAGTGATTAAGTGAGATTCAACAAGACACTGCCTCCAGGCACTTAACACAGACCCGGCATGCAGTGCACAGCGAATGGCAGCTGTTATTACTGCCAACTTCACGGCAGGAAGAAGGGCTTTTTGTATTCATCTACAGTCCATTAGAGGCAGCCACAAATGATTTATTGATCTTTTTAAAAAAGTGGGGAGGAATATCTCACCTTCTTTGTAATGCATGCACCCAGTTACACAAACATGGCAAGAGCGCAGGCCCTGGAATGGGCAGAAGACACCTGTGGAGCTCTGTGTGACTTCACCCCACTTAGTTTGGTGATCTGCAGAAAGGTGACTAGCCATCTTTCCTTCCCACCCATGTCATGGCATCACCAGGAGAACCGAATTGAATGAGTGTGTGCTTGTCACAGTGCACGAGCACGCTACGGTCAGAGCTGAAGGGCTTTATAAAGCTAGAACTAATTCAGGAGCGAGGAGGTGAGGCACCATGGAGCTTGTAGAGAGGCCAAGAGGAGCTCAGTGTCCATTGAGTGCTTGTGCAGCTGAGGTATCTTTACACAGCAGGCCACCCAGAGTTAGAAGGTGTGACCTTTGTGGGTCTTCAAGACCATGTCTTCAGGGCCACATTGACTAGGAAGCCTGATAGTAAGGTCAAAGTCCACGCTAGTGTTCAAATCAGCAAGATGGATTGAGAGAAGTGGTTCCCATTTGGGGGATACCAGGGAAGCAGTGCCCCCCAACACCAATTTGGACAGATTCAGGGGGATAGAAATCAGCCTGTCTTCAGGGAGCTGGCTCAGTGCCCATTCACTCTTGGCCAGGCCAGTGCCAAAGCTCCGGTTCCTAAACATGATTGTCCATCTATGACATACAGCTGCTTACCTGGGGCCAGGCCTGGATTTAAGTCCTTTGGCCTAGAAGCCTTCGGGGTCTTTTAGCATCCTAGAAGCTCTAAGCCTTCAGAGCCAGAGATCCAGTCCTGTAGTCTTCTATGGAGATAGGCAATGTGGTTTGCATCCCTGAGGGGAAAATGTGGCCTCCGAGGGAAGTGTTGACTTCGGTGTCTTTAGAATCTCATCTAACTAGTACAAATGGGTTGGCTGCCACTCCAGGCAGAGCAACATGGCTGACCAAAGGTGTGATTCTTGTGGGTGTGAGCAAAGCAGAATGGTGACAGCTGCTACTTTAAAGGTTGTTGGAAGAAGCACCAGGGCACCGTTGGTAAAGTGCCTCGTGCTGTGAGGGCCATTGATTGCCGGGTTTTGTCTCAGGATTAGGAGCATGTAGCCAGGTTGCTATGAAAACATCCTTGGGAAGGTATCCTTGCTTCTCACACTTTTGTAGGGAGGGGACTGTCACTGGGAACATGGAGTTGTACAAAAAGCGCCAATGACCTCTGAGCTGCTTAGAGGTCAAAAGGGTCTAAGATTTCTTCTGATGGCTTGTTGTTCTGGTGGCCTCCAGGCCCTGTCCTGTCAGTCAAGTGTGAAGCCACCCCAGGAAGCCTTCCTAGGTTTTGGAGATCAAATCTCAGCAAGCAGTTTTTTAAGGTTTGGAGTCTTCCCTCTGGGTGTACTGGCCCCGAGACTCAGGGAAATCTTTAGCCACTCTAAGCCTAGATTTTCCTCTTGTATAAAATAGGAATAACAATCCATGCCCTCCCTGCCTGTTCAAGGAATTATCAAGATTAAAATGAGATCATGGGTGGAAAAGTGCTTCTAAAAATTGATAATTAGATAAAAAGAATTATTATTAAGGTAGAATTCCTGCTTCAAAGCAAAAGAAAACACTGAGGCTGAGTGAGATCGAAGGCTTTGCTGCAGCCTGCAGGGTTGACCGGAGGCATTACTGGGAGACTCAGGCAGTTCCAGTGGCTGAAGTGAGTGCCTTTCCAAACCGGAAGGGAGCCCAGTCCCCACCTACACTTCCTTTTACTGGGGCTGCATGAAACAGGAAGCAGAGGATTTTCCCTGGGGAATCTTGGGATCTTTTGTTAGGTGGGTACTGCACCTTCCTGCAGTAAGTGGAAAGGTTCTGGAATCAGGGAGTCTTCAGTGGATGAGGCAGGATGGAGCCTGTGGCAGGCAGGGTTTTCTTCCCCTCTTCCCATGCTTTTAGAAAGATGAGCTTGTGAGTACTTTTCCCACAGGAGAGGGTGGCACCCAGGGAGCACAACATGTGAGGCAGCCCCACTTGACACTCCTGAGGGCTGGGCTGGTGCAGGGTAGAAAAAGTTCCCAAATGTGCTATTAGATGCTGTCAAGAACTTCGCAGCGCAGGTGTTTGTGGTTGCTATTCTTTCTGCAGAGAAACAACTCCCAAGCGCACACGCTCGCTCGCTCTCTCATGCTCTCTCTGTCTCTCTGTCTCTCCAGCCTTGTCCCCCCCCCCCCCAACCAGAGATTGAACTCAGGCTCTTGCTCTTGCCAGGGAAGCGCTTATTTCACTGAGCTATCTCCCCACGCCCCCTCCCCAGCCTTTTTAATTTCATTTTGAGACAGGGTCTCTCTAAGTTGCTCAGGCTGGCCTGGGTTTTTCCATCTTCCTGCCTGAACAGTCTGAGCGGTTGGGACCAGAGCTATGCACTACCATACCCGGCCCAAGCCTGCACTTTCCCTGTAGGCTCCCTCTGTTGTTCAAACCTTACCTCAAGTGTCAGACCTTCTCCAAGTTCTACTCTGACCATCTCAACCTCCCCCTTATGACCTGGGTGACATTTTCACAATTTGTAATTATATTATTTGTTTAATTGTTTATCCCCTCTGCAGCCTAGGGACTTAGTCTCTGTTTTTTAACTCTTTATCCCTTGCCTTGCATAGTCTCTAACAAATAGTGTGTGCTCACTAAACATTTACGAAATAAGCAAATAACTGAATAATAACAATAGCTACTATGTGCAGAGCTCCTGGGATTGTCCTCCTTGCTTGTCCCCCTAATGGCTCCAGGATATAGGGGATGTTATTATCAATCCCATTTTATAGAAAGCTCCCAAAGTTGACATCTAGGAAGTGCAAAGTCTGCCTAACTGCAGAGGAAGGCAGGACTGTGCAGGAAGGATCCTCTTCTCTACTCCAAGCCCTCCAGCTTGTGCTGTTCGAGCCCTGGCTGAGTTCATGAAATGCAGCCCTGTGAGGTTATAATCGAATTCTGCGGAGTCAGAAAGAGCTTGCCATCCCTGATGGCACCCCGCCCTACACTGCCTGCCCCTGTGTTCTGATCGCTCTAGGGGCCCACTCCCTGGTGCTGTGCTAGTGCTGGCCTAGATCTGACCTTCCATCCCGGAAGTTCCTCCAGCAGCCAGAGCTTCCTGAGGCCAGCCTGTGCACGCATGGTGCCAGGCCCAAATGCAAAGGGCCTCCCCGCAGGAGTTGATTGTTTAGTTGGAGGCATTTAAATGACATATTGCTGTGCCAGAGCTGTTGCATCTAATGGGGCTAAATGGCCTTTGATGAGACCCTGCTCACGTGCCAGGCAGTGGTGGGTTGTGTGGGGCACATGGCTGCCTGCTGAGCCTGTTTTGAAGGGACTTGAATTGTTGCATGGGTTCTGTTGGTGAGTCCATTCAACCCAGGTAGCCTTGGCCTTGAGACCACAGGAGTGTGCCCCGAGGGACAGGGGATCTGTGAGCCGAGGGAGGGTCCTGGTTCCCCAGAACATCAGCTGGAAGCCTGGGTACTCTGGGTTCTTCCAAGCTCCCCAGTCATGGTCCCATGCTGCTGGCCTGGGGTGACCTCACCATCTCTGGCCTGAGCTCTCTCTACAGGCTTCTATTGTGCAGGGAGCCCCTGCCTGCCTCCCTGCCCCCAACCTGTGGCCCTGGCTCCCTAGCTGGCCCCTAACTGCTCTTCTGCTGCCCTGGTGCCTCCACGTCCCTTGGGATCTGTGTGCATTTGTGGCTTTGAGAGGACGGATGCACCCTTCCTCGCTGCAGCCTCACCCTCTGGAGCCTGGGGACAGGCTTGGGCCCTGGAGCCCCTTGATCTGAGCCAGCCGGGAAATCGCCCTGACCATCCTTTCTCTGTTTTCCCTGACGTCAGAAGGCAGAGTGCTTATTCACTTTGGAGGCACACTCGCAGGAGCAGAAGAAGAGAGTGTGCTGGTGCCTGGCGGAGAACATCGCGAAGCAGCAGCAGCTGGGGGCCTCACCTCCCGAGAGGAAGGTAAGGGCCTCGCCAGTGGCTGTGGGCTGTCGCCCTTGCCACCTTGCTTGTGCCTTGCATCCTGACCTCTGAGCCTCCCCACAGAGCTAGGAGTCAGCTGAAGCTCAGCCCATGGAACTGTTCAGAGAACTCTTGGCAAGGGGCCTGTGCCCCAAGGTTCTCCCCCTGGGCTTTTTCCTTGGGTTTGTTGAGTGGGTTTGAGATTGCTTGGGTAGAGCGACAGAGCCAAATTGACCATGGCCACTTCTCGGCTCTGCTCTTTGGTTTGCCTGTGGCCAGGTTTGATGCGGGCTGGCCTCCCAGCTGCTGCCTGGCAAGCGGCCCCCTCCTGTCATTAGGGAGGCCGTGCCCAGGGCCTGCACACTGGTGTTTAACACCAGTCCGAGGCACACGTAATTGAGGGGATGTTTGTAGCAGAATCTGTCATAGTTCAATGTAGGTCAGAACCAAGTGGGGCCAAATTTGGACTGCTGGGTGCTGGGACTGTCCAGCTGGAGTGTCAGGGAAGATCAGAGGCTACGGGGGGAGAGGCTGATGTGGGCTGGGCACTGCTCAGTGCCTGGGGAGGGTACTGGGTGGGAGTGGATCCTTGACACTGATGACTGCCATGTAGCCCTTGCACACTCCCATCTGGGAGAGTTCCGGCGCCCTTTGCTGCTGAAAGCATGGACTGTTGGTGGGCTTGGGGTAGCTGTTGCAGAAATTGCCGAGGTGGTTGCTCTGCTAGATCTAGGGGAAGGCAGGAAGGAGAGGGAGTTGCAGCCTGAGACCTCGCTGTCCTCACTGCTTCTCAGTGTATCAGGTTCACTGTGCCACATGCCCTGGGCTTTGGAGGGGGCAGTGAGTGGGAGGCGGGAACAAGTGGCTGCCAGTCTCTCCTGCAGCTCCCCAGCAAGTTGAGAAAGGGGCAACACTGAGGATTGCGGCATCCCCGACTTTGAAGGTTACCCTGTTTTGCACTGGTCAGAGGCAAGGCTAGAGGAAGACAGTGGGACCCCTAGGTCAAACTTTGCTGCTGACTGGCAGTATGACCTTAGGAAAGTCACTCTACTGTTCTGCTTTTTCTAACTGGGGGCCATGAGTTCCTCCCCCGCAAAAGTTGTAAGAAGTAAAGGAGAAGATGTACGTATAGCTCACCACACAGCGCCTGACCCCTCGCCACCAGCCAGGGGCACTGGCTGGCTCCACTGTCGGGCTTCTCTTCTGCACAGATGCCTGTCACCATGGCCACAGGCTGCCTTGCCCCGTTGATCTGGAGTTGGCCACTGTCAAGAGTCCAGGCCACCCTCCCTTCACTGGGGCAGCTCCTAGACAGCAAATATCTGGACAAGTGCCGGCTCCTACCTCCTCACCCACTTTCTTTCCTTCTGGGTTAGTTCTGTTCTGGAGAGAGTTCTTTGTGCCTGTGCTTCAGAGTTTGCTGGCTCTGGAGGTGTTGGCCACAGTGCTGCACTGCCTCGGAGACTCTTCATCTGAGGGGCATCAGGCTGTGCTTGCCCAGGGGCAGGCAGGTCTGATGTAGGCTCTGGGCCCTGCTGCAGGGCTTTGGATGTGCCTGGCTGGCCCTCAAAAGGCTCTAGGGTTGGGTGCCTGGTTTCAGGGCCACACCAAGTTACGTGGGCATCCCAGGCAGGCAACAGTTGGGACATCTTGTCACACAAACTCTTTAAATTTGAGGTTAGTGGAGAGATTGTGTGCTGGGCAGGGAAAGCAAAGTGGGACCTAACTGCTACAAGAGCCTCAGAACGACCTCCCGGGCCTGAGACCTGGGGGCCCAGACTTGCCTGCCCTTGGCTCACCCTTTTTATATGGCAGTTATGGAACTGAGTATCTTACTGCTCAGTCTTTCTCCTTCCCACTGCCTCCATGGTCACATAGAGTGTTAGCAGTTTATTCTTCCCAGTTGCTCATGGAATGCTTCTTGAGAGAAGTTTCAGTAGATGTTACCCTCCAGCTGTATGAGTCCAACAGTACTGAGTGACTTCAATAAGGAGGTCCAGGTGGCCGTCCAGCCTGCCCACCCTTTCACCTGCCTTTTTTTTTTTGCTCCGAATGCCTTCAAGGCATGACTGGCTGTCTTGTGTTGTGGGGATCGAACCACAGCAACCTGAGCCTGACTGCTTTGTTGAAGCAGCCACTTAAAGAACTGAGCGAAGGGGCAGGCCCCCTTTCACCTGCCTTTGCTCAGCTTCAGGGTGACCATGGTTCTTATTCATCCACTGAGGTTCAGTCTCAGGGAGACCAGACACCTTCTCTGTCCTCCAAAGGCCAAGAAGAAGACCACACAGAACTTGGAGAGCTTCTGCTTTTTAGGTATAGAGGTCCTGCTTGATAAATGCCTTAAGCACTGGCTGAGCCCTGAGCCCCTCTTTCCTTCCTGTGTCCCTTGGGGAATGCTCCACCTTGTTTAGGACAGGGAGCCTGTTGCCTAAGCATCTGCCCTACTCAAAAAACTTCCAAGGAAAGGATAATTTTGTTAAACACAAACTCCTCACTTCCCTGTCCCGGCTCCAGCCTATATTCCTTACAACAGCGTCGCTAATCCTGGAGATCGGGGATTCTATGCCATCTTGAAAATGGGAAAACTCTTCCCCAATTTACAAACTATATGAATGCCTTCTTCCCAGAATGACAAAGATGGTTGTTGGGAAGGATGGAGGGAATAGAGAAAGATGGGCTCAAAGAACACCAGAGGGGGGCCCTGGTGCACCATCTGTTATGTGATCTTTGGCAACCACTTCCTGCCATAGCTTCAGCTGGTCCCATTAGCACGCGGGTCAAGTAGCTGTTTCTGACTTTTCAAGCTAAGGGATTATGAAAGCTGAGAGCCTGGGGCCATCTGGTCTCCATCAGGGAAGCATACCCTGGTGAGTTCTGCATAACTTAACTTTAGTGACATGTGCTGCCTTTGGGATGAGGTAGGGGTTAGGGCAGGCATAGGCTTTCTGCGTTGTGTCCGCCAATGGCTTGTGGTTTGGTGGTGTGGCCACAGAGACATATGAAGCAAGTGTAGCCACTCGGCAGGCCTTGCTGCAGGCTCTGTTGCTTTTCTACAGTTCATTCTTCATGAGCACTATAGGTAGGGGTGGCTTTTCTTTAGAAATAAATGGCTGGCTGCCTGTCCCTGGAGGGCATCCACTTTGCATTTTCAGCCTAGATAACTCCTACCCTTGCTCCCTGTACTACGCTCCCAGCACTTCTGGGAAGCTTCTCATTGAGATCAACTCAGAGTTGGTCCCTCTGTGGCCAATGAGGTTCCAAACTGGGAGAGAGAGGCAGGTGATAATTATTTTGGTTATCTGATCAAATATACACAGAAAGTGCATTCTATGTGCCTCAAACTGGTTTAGGTCTTTTGGGGTCATATGGATGAATGACACTTGGTCCCTGTCCTTACCGAATTCTACTAATGGGGTGAGATGATAAAGGCATCAGGGTGATGATCCAAGCGTTAAAGGCCATGCCTGCCCGTGTAAGGCCTGGTGTGGAGTCCTGGGTGTCATTCGTGATCCACACAGTGAGCCTCCTGCCATGTAACCCATCTACACAGGCTGGGCTCAGGAAGCCTTCTGAGCCCCTAGCCCTCAGGGGTGGGAATGGGTGCAGTGCAGCAGGGCAGACCCCATCCTCTGGGTGGGCTCAGGTCTCCTCAGGTGAGTGGTAGGAATGTGTAGAGGAATCTGTTACACTGTGCTCGGGAGATCACAGGGTGGTGGTCGAGACAAGTACGACAACAGTTGGTTCTAAATGACACAATGGTGGTATGTCCTCAGGAGAGCCACCTGGCCTGTCTGAGACTTAAGCGCTTCATCAGTGAAGTGGATGGATCAAGAGGGCTCTTGTGAGGATTGTGCTTGTAATGTGCTGGGCAGAGTGGTGCCCGAGAAGACCTCTGGGAGCCAGCTGCCGCTCTCATTCTGTCACTGCATTGTAAGTGATGTCTGTAGAGGAAGAGTCATCTGGTGTCCCTGTTTATGGAAGTTGATGCTGGTGCTCTGGGCACGTGTGATGACTGCTCCATGCCACTTCCTGACAGCTACCTGCTGGATTCTAGGGCCCATGCAGGGAAACCGAGGCCTCCTGGGTCTGCCCTGGCTGTGAGACTTCCTCTAGATGTGATGCTGAGGTGTGTGGCACTTTGCCATCTCCTCTGACAGCTAGAGATAGGCCTCAGGGATACCAGGTACCGAGTGCCTTAAAAAGGAGCAGGCAGGTCTTGGAGTCAGGCAGCCTCTGCCTGAGTAGACAGCAAGCTAATTCCAGTTCTGTCTGGTTCCACAGAAACTCCACCCTTACGGCTCTCTCCAGCAGGAGATGGGGCCGGCCAACTCCACCAATGCTACCCAGGATAGAAGCTTTACCTCATCAGGACAGACTCTGATTGGCTGAATAAGCCCAAGGGCGGGACTCTGCTTCTGGCAACTTAACCCTTTCTGGGGCATCCCCTACCACACAGTAACCTCACTTCAACTGGAGCCAAAACGGAGGACCAAGATGGTGGGCTTAGGGTCATCTTCAGGGAGTGGTCCTGAGAGTGTGTGTGGACCGGCAACAGGAGAAGTGGTGGTGTGAGAAGCCGTGTGGGCATGGGCAGACTGGCAACAGGAAGTTCCTGATGCAGAAGATTCAGAAGCTTGTTCCCTTCAAGGAGAAAGAATCTAAAAGGCATCTGGGCACTCACCTTGGGGGCAGCAGGACATTGGGAGAGGTCACCTTGATGGAGAACGATGTCGTGACCTGTGTTGCCCGAAGACATCTCCACCCATTCACTCATTCTTCATCTGGACACATTCATTTGTTCATTCAGTGGATTCTGAGGGCGTCCTCTTGGTGGCAGGCTTTGTGCGAGGGTCTTGGGGATACTTTGGAGAACCAGATGGGCATGGCTTCTGCTCTCATCAAGATTCCAGTCCTAGTAGGGAATGAGCATTAAATAAATCAACACCAGCACACACGTGACCACACCCTGGGAGAGGTTTGCAGGAACAGAGCAAATGCCTTTCGAGGACATTGCATCTAGGTTGCTCCATGTAGGGGTGCAGCTAGGGAAGGACACAGCTGAGACCTGTAGGGAACAAGCCAACCGAGGACTTGGGAGAGAGCTGGCAGGTAGATGGAACAGCATGCATGAGCTCCTGGGATGGAAGGGAGCTTGGCACGCTGCAGGAGCCAGCAGAGGCCCATGTGACCACCACCCAGGGAGGAAGGAGGAAGGAAGGAAGGCCAGGTGTGTAGGACTCAGGCAGTGAGTGCTTTATTAATTTCATCATAGATGAAGTGGGGAGCCATGAATGGCCTTTGAGAGAGTGCCATGTGCTCAGGAACAGTTCTACAAGATACAAGAGCAGACAGTGGGGCATCAAGCAGGCAGGGGACCACTATGAGTCCCTCAGCCCATCACCTACAGGGTGACGGTGCCTTGTTCTAGAGGATGGTTGGGCTGTTGGGTCAGACTCTGGGATGAGAAAAGACGACTCTCTCCCTTGCTCCTCCACCTGCCCTCATGCTCTACCTGGTGACTGTAGTGAGATTTGGGACCTTTCTCATGGACCTGCTTCTGGGCAGGCCTGAGCTAGGGACCAATGTTGTATCCCTGGATGTGGAGCGCCAAATACCCCGCCTAGTCCCTGGGCCTTGCATGAGCTGTCTGTAATGCCTCTTACTGTGTTGGGCTGTCCAATGGGGAGCTGGAACTCAGTGCTCTGACAATGGACTTGGTTTTTCTGTGGGGCTCCTAAGAGTCAGGGAGCAGGACTGGGTATGGCTCAGCAACTCTTGTGGAGAGCCTCCTGTTTCGAGGTGACAGGATGACCTACCAGGGCCTGGGCCTGAGAGCCTTGCCCACTTGCTGCCTGCTGCAACCCTGGCTAAAACTCAGGGTCAGGAAGTTCTTATACCTTTTCTGACTAGTAAGACCTAGGCAGAGGGAAGCCCACAGCTACAAAGCTGAGAGACATAGTTTATGTGCAAGAGGGGCCTACATGATGGGGTTGTTTGCATAGGGAAAGAGCTTAGAGAGGCTGGAAAGATGGCTCAGGCCAGAGATGCCCCTGGCCATGGACTAGCTCTGTGTTCTATAAGACCTCAGTGTCTCTAGAAAGGGTTTTTGTGCCCTGTGAGTTTTCTCAGCTGCTGTGGCCAGCTGAACACCTGAAACAGTGCCCTGGAAAAGAATATGTTTCGTATCTTCCATGTAGGAAAAATCAGGCACATTGGTACAGCTGTCTGGTAGGGAATGGGATGGCTCCGCTGGTGATCAGGCTAATGCCCCTGTCCAGCAGGGAGACAGATGCTGCCTGGATAAGGACAAGTGATTCACAGCATCTCTAGCCACCAGGGCTTGGCCCACAGGGTGAATCTGAGCAGCTGAGCAGCTGGGTCTGCAGAGACAGCAAGCTGCACTTTGATTTCATTTGGTTCTCTTACAAAATGACATTAAGGGGAATGCGAGATGCAGGAGCATTCCATGTCTGGCAAGGCGGCAAGCTTGTCTGTCCTGGGCCTGGTGACCTGCTTCTGTCCAGCAGACAGGTTTAGAGCACAGACACTGTGACCCCAGAGAGAAGGAAAACTGGAATGCAGCAGCCAGCCCCGGGGATGGCACTCTCCTCCCAGTTTGTCCTGACAGTCTGCTCAGTGAACCATGCCTTGTGATCAAGGTCCCAGATCTGCCAGTCGGTGGAGAGGTGGACATGCGCTCCCGCCGGGCCTGGGGCTGGTCTGCCCAGCAACTGTGGCGAGCCGCACTGCCGCTGCTGCTCTGCCTTGTGAATCAATGCAACTTTTAATTTGGCTCCACTGACTTGTGAAGATGAGATATGACCTGGTGGCCACTGCTCTGCAGCATCCTGGGCCATCCCAGCTGTTCAAGATGATGAACAGGCTATCGCAATTGCATCTGAGAGTCATAATCACGGGAAACATGATCAGGCCCCGCCCCACCACATAAATCACTCTAAGAAGCACACAATGGCCTCTTTCCTGATGGGCCAATTGTCTTGGTTTGGTGTCTCAGGGCCTGGGAGCTGGGAGGATGGGAGAACAACTATGTATTGTCAAAAAGGCCATCTGTGCAACTTGAATACAAAGTGGCCCTTTTAGTTTCCCACACACCCTCTGATCCTGTTTTCATGCGTTCTTATATCTCAGGCTCTGGGTCTCTTGAAACACTCGTCTCTTCTCTGCGCTGTTATTCCTGGGTCTTTTGGCCCTTTGGCAGTGGGGACAACACAGACTTTTTGGAAATAATGACACTGATTGGTGTATTTTTTTTTTCTTATTCTTTATTTTATTTTTTTCCTCCTGAATTCTGCCACCAAAGCCCTAATTGATCACACGTGCTACCAAAGCATCAAGCAGGTTCTGTAAAGGGGAGGGCTAGCAGTTTTGCAACATCGGAGCCTTCCCTGCAGTGAGAACCCCACAGCGTATATTTTGGAGATGGCAGCCAGGGTCTGCAGGTGTCATTTCCCCTAAGCCTTCTGGTAGCCTCACTTAGGACAAAGGTGACCAGGCTCTGAGAAGTAAATGACTTATTTTAGGTCATATAGCTTGTAAGTGGCTAAGTTATTCCTTAAGCACAGATCTTTCAGCCTAAGTCATTGCTCTTTCTATTTGTAAAGCTTTGCTTTTAGAAGTAGAAATAAGGGAAGTCATTCATTTCATCCAGAAGAGGCAGGAGGCAGGTACTAACAGGTACCAATGAGTACCGGAAGTGGTGGCCTTCCTAGCTATAGAGGAAATACTTTCTGGACAAGTGAAATGAGATTGGTTTTCTCTACTTGGTGGAGAAGAACTTCTAGTTCTTTTAGTATTCAATTCCCTGTGGAGTGGCACCAGCTGGAAGGATCAGTTGCTCTCTGTGAGAGGTGAAAAGAAGTCTGATATGAAAGGCAAGACTGAGCTCCTACGATGGGCTCTCGGGCAGTGCTGGACCGGTCAGGTTATGCTCCTCCCCTTTGGAGTCTGGCATTCAAGAAGAACAGATGATGCAGAAATGTTATTAGAGGCAGAAAGGGATAGCTTCAGGCTCAGTCCTGTCTGTCTTGGTATCAGTGCCGATGGAGGCTCTGACCTGAGCCCAGCTGACTCTGCCACTGCTGGCTCCTTCTGCAGGGTTTTGTGCCCAGATTTGGTTAATTGGCTGACTTAAGATTTCAACTCTCACTACCCAAGAATCAAATGGATTTCATTTCAGCACTCCCTGCAAAGGAGTGATCTCCTTTCTCCAATCGGTGCAACTGTTTTCCAGGCAGCTCAGCTTGCCTGCCTGCTTGCCTTCTCTCTCGCTGCTGGTCTGGCTGTAGACAGACCTCCTTCTTCGTTGTCTTGCTCTTCTTTTTCCTCAAAAAGAATGGAGGACAGCTCTACCCACTCCTGTCTTGTTCTTCTTTCTCCCCATGCCTTTCTCTGGAGAGAGCTGTTGGCCATCCTCCCAACTGCTCCCAGGTCTTTGGTTTAGGGCAGAGTGATGGCACTAGGTAACTGAATGAGCACTCCTACCATGAGCCAGGCCTGGAGCAAAGCTTTTGGTATACATTGTGTCTTCTTATGCTCACTACAGGGTTCATTGCCCTGTTACACATTTACTCCCATTGAACCCACTTTGCCAAGGAAGATGTTGAGTCTTAGAGAAGTGAAGAAATTTGCCCAAGGTCACAAAGCTGATGGCTGATGAGGATCGCAGCCCAGGACAATGTGGTTCTGACTCTTCTCTTCGACTGCTGGGAGGGACTGGAGAGGCTGGGCAGTCACACTACCACCTGAAGCGCATCTAAGGAGGTGCGATCTTCCATAGAAAGGAGGTGTGATCTCCACTGGGCTTGTGGCCACACAGGACAATTTCACCTTCTCCAAAGTCCCTGTGTCCATTTGCATGGAGACTGCTCCTTCCACCTGGTGCTGCTCAAACATTTCTGCTGTCTTCAAACTTGGAGGCTCAACACCGTCCTTAGGCATACCTTGGAAGCCATGGCCTCCTCCCCTTGTGCTTTCCCAGAAGTCTTTACTTATCCTTAGCATGGTGTATTGGGCAGCTATACAAGGGGTGATGAAAACATACAGTGAACAGGGGTCTCAAAGAAAAGTCCTAGCATATGCTGGGTTATCTGCCAAAGCTAAAACTTGCGTCTAGAAGGAAAGATAACAAGCTAGAAAGTCCAAGTTTGGGTAGGGAGGAGGAGGAGGCCCCAGGAAAGGAGGACAGGCTTCAGAGAGGGAAGGTGTGGAAACAGCAGATCTCTTGTGAGTTACCAGGGTTCTAGACCAAAAACTCCTGTCCCTAAACTATATGTGTGCTTGATGTCAAAAGCCTTATTTGTGCATCATTTAAAGTGTGATCAAAGTATCACTGAACATGTAAGTTAAAATGTATTACAGTAAAAGACTCATTGCTGTTAATCTCCCTCTAAACGCTCCCCTTTGCTTCCAACGCCCTTAGCCTATTATTCTTGTCACTTTCAAAAGCTGTTTTGGAAGTCTGTGCGTGTCTTCATGAGGTCTGATAAAAAGTAGAGTGAGTGCTACTGCCAGGTGCCACCCAACAGAGAGACAGGTCTCTAAAAACACTACAGTATGTTCTCATGCACCTCCCTCAGCGGATCTGGTACTATGTGACCTCTGGTTTTCCCTGAAGTCAATCCAACTATGAAAGGTAAACATTTCGATCCAATTCAGAAGAGCACTGAGGCAGCCACAGCAGTGCAACTAAAGATACTCCTGAAAGAAGACTTCCAGAATGGCTTCAGACTAAAACAAGAACGGGGGGCTAAGTGTGTTCAGAGTGATGGGAGTGATGGCAAAGTGTCTTCTACTGAAATAATTTTTTTAAAAAATGTGAGCATTCACTGGACTTTTTGAGCATACCTCACCCACTGCTACAAAATTTCGAGATGCCCTGGAGCAGGCAGAGAGCACGTTTGACTTGTTTTTCATCCTGTTGTTGCCTAGTGCATAGTAGGTGCTCAGTAGATATTGGAGAATTGAGCCGGCCTGTGCAGTGCAATCCTCCTACGTTTAGAACATAGATGAGGAAGCAGGATCTAAAAAGAGAACTGACCTGGCCAAGTCAACATCAGAGGAGGGAGTAGAACGCAGGTCAGCTGACTCTCTTGGCGGAGAGTTTTTGTTTGCATCTGCCGCCACAGGCCTGCATCTCCACTGGCCCGTAAAGCAATGTGGCCAAGTTCGTATCAGGGTCATGGGGAGTGTCATATGCTTAAGCTGAGAGGGGACCTCCCCTGAGAAAAGGATGCCTCCTAAGAACTATCACTGTGATTCTTTTCTCTGGGTTTTGGGCCTTCCCCACACTGAGCATTTTGCCTCAAAAAAGTCAGAACAGGATTCTCAAGCAAGAGCAGTCAAAAGACAGCTGGGACTGTGTGACCTCCGACAAATAACTCCACATGTCTGGCCATCGCTTCCTTACCAAGAAAAATGAAGGAGCTGAGTGCCAGGTGGTCTCTAGGAATCACCAGGTCTCAAACTATTAGGATAAAATAATAAGGACCAGAATAGAGAAAAGTGGATGCCCTGATCTAGTGCAAGAATTGGTTTATTTCTTTCTTTCTTTCTTTCTTTTCTTTCTTTCTTTCTTTCTTTCTTTCTTTCTTTCTTTCTTTCTTTCTTTTTTTCTTTCTTCTTTTTTAAATCAGAGTCTCTGTCTCTAGACAAGGGCTCAGTCTTTTGAAACAGTTCTGTGTAGGATTTCAGAGGGGAGAATGGACAGGTCTTAAAGCTGCAAGATAAAGCTTTAACAGGCTAAAGGGAGGGAGAAAACATATTTTTGTCTTCACATTGAAGCAGGAGTGTGTATATGTGGGTATATGTAAGTATTGTATCTGGCTAATATTCTTCATATGCTTGTAATATGTAGGTAAGTGTAGAGAGCTCATGCCAGGAGGGATAGACGTCACAGACAGCCCAAATTATAAACACACCCCTGCTTCCTCCTCACCCAAGGTGCCTCTTTTGGCTCTTCTGGGGGAGGCCAGTGCAAGGAACTGAGCAACCTAGAACCTTCTCTGTCCCTCCTCCCTGTTTTTTGCTCAGGTGGTTGGGTACGTATGGGATTCTTGTTTGAACTTTGCATATGCTCTCTGAACTTCCCAACTACTAGTTTATTTTTACAAGTTAATTTTATTTACAAGCTAATTTTCAAGTAGAACATGTGCTAATTTTTCATTTCTAGTGTGGTCAGAAGTCTCCTTCAGACCCTCCACCAGAAGTTGCCATTGAATTTTTCACTGCCTTTGACACCTATCTCTCCTACTATTCAGACAACATTACTGTAGATAAATTTTCTAAAAAGGTATCTTTTAGGCATTAGTGGTTTTCCATTTCTGCTTAATTCTATTATTGGAATGTAGTTTTCTAGCCTTTCTCCTTGGTGGAAGAACATTGATGGTTTATCGGACTCACCTAGGAAGTAACTGTCTGTAACACAATTGTAGTGGGGAATGTGTTCCGAGCCCTGTAGTCAACTCTCAGAAGACTTAGAGAATAAAACCCATCACATATCTAAGAGCAGAGATAGCATGGTATTTATGTGGAGTAACTAGAAATTTGGTAGAACCATGGAATCTTTGAATGAGAACTGAAAAGCTCCCCACAAAGACATGAAGACCAGAGAGCTGCAAAATCTTAGCCAAGGGCACAGAGCAGGGGACCAAAGATTCTGCCAGCTTTGGGGCGTGGAAGGGACACAGGATGGCCTTAGAAGGTTCTCCTCTTCTCACTCAGCCACTGACTCTGCTACAGCGTAAGCCTCCACTTTGGGCTGTAATAGAAATAGAAACCAGTCCAGTGAGCAGTGTGGGGAGCTGTCTAGCCAGCTATCTTGTCTAGAAATTCCTGGCGTGCTCTTGTTGGAGTGGAATGAATGGACTGCTGTGTGTTACCTGCAGCTTGGAGTGCAGTGGGGCTTGGGGAGAGGCTCCCTGTAGTCTGTTCTAAAAATAGCAGTGGGACAGAGCTGAGGGGAAGAGGAGGGGGCTCCTGGGGGAGCAGGGTGGGGATGCCTCCCCCCTTCCTCTTCCTGCCAGGTTCTATGTGAAGAAGTCCCACAGATTTACAGAGTCCAGATCTGGTAAGGTCTTGAAGGCCTCACCCGCCTCCTCACACCGACTAGGAGACACGGAGGAGGAAAGGACAGGCCAGCAGTTGCTGAGCTGGAGCTGGTCCCACAGGGTGGCCATTCTCCTGCTGTTTCAGAGGGCGGCCTCACGCCTCTCGTAGACTTTTGTCATTGTCTCTGGGTGCATAGTGCCTGGGAACTCCTGGGACCGGATGTGTTTGGGCTTCCTGAGAGTCGCCTGGCAGGCGAGGAGTCCCCTGGCTAGTTCACCCTGTGCTCTGACCTCGGCCAGCTGGCCTTCAGCGCCAGGCCTTCCGCTTGCTGATGTCCCTGCTTGCTGGTTTGTCCTCCTGTCGCCTCCTGCACCATCTACAGGAAGCCAGGGTGGGGGCCAGAACAGAGCTGGCCTTCAAGAGAGAGGGCCTAAGGCTCAGGCCCAGTCCTTGCCTTTCCCAGGAATAGGTGGAGGCAGCTAAGGGGCCAGGGGTCCCACTACTAGCTCTGCCACCCAGCAGCTTAGAGGTTGCTATAAAGTGAGGCAGGGACACCCACCATCACACATTGTCTCGTGATGTTCAGAAGGGAAGGTAGTGCCAAGCGTCTCTTACACTGCCTGCCAGGGAGTACGTCCTCAGAGATAGAAGCGACCACCGTGGCTTCAAGGCGTAAACACACGTCTGACTCTATGTCCCCCTTCCTTGGAGCTTCTTTCCATCAGAGCCTGGGAGGGTTAGTGCTGCTATTTTTAAAATGAAATTGACTCTTTTTTTGTTGCATTGCAAAAGTAATTCATGTAATAATATTTATTATGAAGAAAACATTTAATACATAATAAACCAGGAGAAAGAAATTAGGTTTATCCCTAATTCCAGAATCCAGAAATAACATTTTGGGGTGAATCTTATCAGGTTGTTTATACACACATATATCTTATTTGTAAAATGAGGTTGCTAGAATAGTTTTCTAACCTGCTTTTTTTCCTTTTAGCAATACACTGTATCCATGTTTCTCTGTTAATAAATATTTTTCCATGACATCATACATAGTGCTTCAGAGTATTTCATTATATAGGTGAAACATATTTTATTTAAATCATCTCCAGTAGTTCAACATGCAGGTTGTTTTCATTTTTTTTTCCACAAATACCTGGGGTGGGGGGAGTCCTTGCAGGCATATCTTGGTATTCCCGGTACCCAGTTCTACGCCTGGTATATGCTTTATGTTCAATGAATATTCATTGATTGAATGAACAGTTTGTTGAAATAAATTCCTAGTAGTAGAATTTCTGGGTCAAACGGTATATATTTGTAAAATGGATTCTGGACCTATTACCGAATCATTCTTCAGAGTGAGCGTACTCTTTCTAGGGCCAGGGAGATAGCTCAGTGGCATAAGCACCTGCCTGGCAAGCATAAGGTCCTGAGTTCTATCCCTGGTACCACACACAACACACACACACACACACACACACACACACACACACACACACACACACACACAAAGAATGACTGTATTCTTTGTAATCCGGGCTTGCACAGAGCAGCTCATTTTGCTTTGCCTGAGTCAGAGTTTCCCTTTTTAGCACTGCAAGTCCTGCTTCCTGGGAAATGGAGAGGCCTTAGGAAGAGGATGCCTGTTTCCCTGCACCCTCCCCAGCACTGTGTATTGTTGCTTTTTTAAATAAATTCTCTTTTTTGATTGCCAGAGATGTTGAACATTTGTTTATGTGCTTGTCAGTTCCTTGGTTGCCTCCTTGACAGGAGCCCCACCAAGTCTGTTGCCCGTTTTCTTTCTTTCTTTCTTTCTTTCTTTCTTTCTTTCTTTCTTTCTTTCTTTCTTTCTTTCTTTCTTTTTCTTTCTTTTTTAGAACCAGACGTTGAACTCAGACCCTTGTGCCTGCCAGGGAAGTGCTTATTCTATTGAGCCACCTCCCCGGCCCTTGTTGCCCATTTTCTTAGGAGGCTGTTTAATAGTTTCATTATTCACTCAGAAAAGATCTTTATATGGTAAGGATGTTTTTAGGCTAGGCTTTTATTTTTATTACTTCTCTAAATGATGAGTGATTCTGATTTATAGGTAGTGGTATCTATAAATTGTTTTGGGGACAGTTTTATTGAGCTATAATTCAAATGTCATACAATGCATCCGTTTAAGGTATATAATTCAATGATTTTTAGCATACTCAAATTTGTACAACAAGTACCACAATTAATATTAGAACAGTTCATTATCTTGAAGAAATTGTAGCCTTCAGCTATGACTCACTAATTCTGTCTCTTCCATTCGTAAGCAACAACCACTCCCCCTTATTTTTCCATAGATTTGCCTATATTGGACACTTGATATAAATGAAATCATATATTTAGTTTTTTGTGGCATGTAATGTTTTCAGATTCATCCATGTTACAGATGTTTCAATTTCTTTGCATGGCTGAATAATATTTCATTTTGTAGATGTACCATGTATTGTTTAACCATTCATCAACTGATGAAAACTTGGGTCATTTCCACCTTTTGGCTATTATGAATAATACTTCCATAAATATTTGTGTTCAAGTTTTTGTGTGAATGCATGTTTTAATTTCTAGGTCAAATGTTATCTGTGTTAAACTTTTGAGAAACTTGACTTTCCTAAGTGACTGTATAAGGGATGGTGAGATAGCTTAGTGGGCTAAGCATCTGCTTAGGTAAGCACAGAGACCGGGGTTCAATTCTGGGCACTGCATGCCATGCCAGCCCCACCCCCGGGTGTGCTGAGTTGGCCCCCGAGTCCAGGCATGGTGGCATGTGCCTGTAACCCCAGTGCTGGGGAGGCTGAAAACAGGAGAATCACTAGGAGTCCGAGCTGCATGTGAGACCCTGCACAAAATGCATTAAACACACACACACACACACACACACAGACACACACACACACACTTACACACAACAACAGCAACAAAAAACAACACGACTATATAGTTTTACTTCCCACCATCAGTGAATTAGGATTCCAAGCTGTATATCCTTGCTAATAATTATTATTTTTCCATTTTAAAAAATCATAGGCATCTTAGTGGGTGTGATTCGAAATTCTCTTTTCTGGATGATTAATATCATATCTATAAATTTAAACAAAATTTTTTTGCTTTGGTGCTGTGATATTCACCTCAGGACTTTATAATGCTTTTTCCCTTTAAAATTTATGGTTTTATTATTCAACCTGTAACATTTTAAACTATGTGGAATTTACTTTGGCTTATAGTGTGAGACAGAATATTTTTCATTTTTCTCATTTATTTGCCCCAGTACTTGTCCATTGTCTCGGGGCAAGTACTCATTATTATTCTTTTAAAATTGTTTTCCCTTGTATTCTTACGTATTAATTCTTTTAAATAAAATTCCCTGTATTTTTTTTTTTTTCTTTTCCTGGTGCTAAGGTTTAATCCCAGAGCCTCCTACTTGATAGGTAAATATTTTATCGCTGAGCTACATCCTGGTACACATTTTATTATAATTTTATAATTTAGCTCCACCTCTTCCCTACCCCTCCTGAACATTCTCTTTGAGAGTTTTATTGAAATTATATTTAAAAATACACATAAAATAGGAGTATTAAAATCAATACAACGTGATCTTTTCACATGTGGAAATAGGTTTATAGCTCTTCAGTTAGGCAAATCTTTTTTAAAGGATTTATCCAGGCAAAGTTTTAGGGGCAAATTTCATATGGGATTTGCATAATTCTGAGGAAATATAAATTTTTATTCTTATGAGTGGGAATGTTTATTTACTTAGCATTGCATATGTCCTTTAGCTGATAATATATTCATACAAAGCTTGTATAGAAAATTCTAAACAGGCTGGAGGGTGTTGCTCAGTGGTGACCGGCTTGCTTCACAGGAGGGGATCTGGTTCAATCCCCCAAACTGCGAAACAACAAGAACAAGAACACAGATACACACACACACACACACACACACACACACACACACACACGGCCAAAAACCACACAGAGCCAAAAATCTAAACTTACAGACCTGAGTAAATTCAGGAAAATCTTTCATTCCTCCAGCCTTTGCTCATCAACCACCAATAATTTGCTGTAATTCCTCCAAGTCTATTTCCATTCACATCTTAGTTTACTAAATAGTATTATATTCTCCATGTTTCTATAACTCATATACAAAACATAATATATTCTGGAAATCTTCCAATTAACATGTAAAGTTACCTCCATTTTCAATAGCCGGTGAGCCACAATTTAGGAGTGACGTAGTCAGGTTGCCTATAATGCCTCGATGCTGTGATTGATGTTGCCTCAGAGAATGCAGCGAGGAGGTCCTGTGTGTCTTGCTGGGCCTTTTGTAGGGCACAGTGGGACGCACACTGCAGAGTGCTCTATGAGGCTGCTCTTCGGTTGGCACACGTAATTTACCCGCTGATACTATTAGTATGCCCATTTTACAGATGAAAAACAAAAGAACAGAGAACCCCCATCTCCCTCTACCCTAGCTCATGTGGGACGGGATTGCCCTTGTAATCCTTGCTGAGATGAGAAGTGAAAAATGGGTGAGGTGGGGCTTTTTGTATTTATTAGTTTCTCCTCATGGCTTCACATATTTCTGGGTATTTCTTCTACATATAGATATCTTCTTTGACTCAGTGGTTTATAACGTCTTTGTAGTTTTCTTCTTAATAGGTCTTTTTCTTTGGCTGGGGAAGGATTTGAGATAAGATCTTGCTGAGTAGTCCAGGTTGGCCTTCAATTTGTCATCTTCCTGCGTTAGCCTTCCAAGTGCATTTGCCACTACCTCTGGTGCGTAAGAGCTCTTTATGTGGCTTAAAAATTAGTCATTTGCTTATTTATTTTTTAAACATTTTTTTTTAATTTTTTTAATTTATTTGTGTGTGTGTGTGTGTGTGTGTGTGGCCAGCTCAGCCCACCAGGGGGCGGGGCTGGCTGGCATGTGGTGCTGGGGGATTGAACCGTGGTCCCTGTGCTTTGCTAAGCTTGTTCTAAGTAGGTGCTTTAGACCACTGAGCCATCTCACCAGCCCCTAGCCATTTGCTTATTATATAAGTAAATTTTCCTAGTTTATTATTTTATCTTTTAACCTATTTAGACTGTTGCTTATCATATAAATCTTAATGTTCTTGAGACAAGGTCTTGCTGCGCTGTGTAGACTGGCCGCCACATCCTCTTGCCTCAGCCGCCTGAGTAAAGACATTAACCATTTTTCATCATCAAGCTTTTTGATTACTGTCTTTGGTTTTCCCTGAGAGAATGACCTATGCTTTCTAAGGCCTTTTCTACCCTGAGATTATTAGGAATATTTTATTTGGGTGCTTTTATCCTTTTAATTTTTTGCATTTTTATTTTAATTTATCTGCAGTTAATTTAGTGCCTGAAACTTTCATAACTCCCCCCACCCCCCCAAGCAGCTGACCAGCTTTTCCAGCCCTATGTTGGGAACTGTTCTTTCTTTTTTCATTTATCATAGACCAAATTTCTTTATATAGATGTGAACTGCCTTGCCCCCTTCCTTAACCTATTTTTGCACCAGGTCAGGACTTAGTTGCTAGAACTTCGTATTATCTGTGAAAGATAACAAGGTCAGCCCTCATTTTCTTCTGCAAAATTCCCTCAAAGTTATATATCCTAATTCTAACTGGCTGGTGATTTTACCTGCCCTCCCCACACATATATTTAAGGAGTAGGCATGACTCCGAACCTATAATAATTTGTCCTCATCTCTTACAAACCATCATGAACATTTCTTTTGCTTTCCCTCATACCTTCTAGGCCCTGTGGAGGTCATCTGGGACTTTGGTTTCTGAATGTTATTATTTTTAAGCATAGTTCTGTTGTGTTGTAAGAATAATTTATTTAAAACTGCCTTTAACTGTCTATTATACTATGTTGTTAGTTAAGCCTATAAATGTTTCTGCCTTCATTGAGCACTGATTTCTGTACTAAAATCCCATCTTTGACTTCTGGACCTATGTTTTTGTCTGCAGAGTTTGAATACTTTTTTCAGAAAGGTCTGGGGTTGTATGCATTTTTTTTTTTTTCCTGTACTGGTGATTAAATCCAGGACTAAGCAAAATTCCCATCTCCACCCCTTTTTTTTTAAGTTTGAGATAGGGCCTCATGAAATTGCTAAATTGATCAGGCTGGGCTTGAATTTGCAGTCTCCTGCCTCAGCCTCCCTGAACTCTGGCATTACAGGCACGTGCCACAGTGCCCAGCTAGGGCTTATTTTTTTTAAAGTCCTTATAGATCTGACCAAGTTTGCCCTCATGCTTGAGTCATAGTTTGCTGGGATAAAGAATTCTAGGCTGATGGTCCTCTCCCCAAGAAACCCTGCTCTGTGATTTCCTAGACTTTATATTGTACAAAGCTTACTGTTTACTTGATTCTCTCAAGTTTCTTATTTAAATAAGCAGCGTTTCTTTTTTTTTTTTTTCCAGTCTTTGGAATTTTAGAAATATCACCAGATTATTTCTGGTCATTTGCTTTCTTTTGGTAATTTTCCCTGGTGTTAACTTCAAGGTTGAAGACTCACGTCTTCCTTTAGTTCAAGAAATTCTCTATTAATTTTGGGAATTGTTCATGATCTGTGCGTTCAGTTTCTTCTTTCTGGATTTCCTGTTACAAATAGTAATAATTAATAATAATGATGCTATGGAGATAGCTTAGTGACATAAGCATCTGCCTGGCAAGTGTAAGGTCCTGAGTTTGATCCCTGGTAACAAAAACAATAATAATTAATAATGATGATAGTGATAATGGCATCTAACAGTGGTGGAGCGTGCTTTCCTTCTGCTGTAATATGTGATCTGCATTATCCCACTGTTATTATCCCTATTTTATAGATGAGGAGAGAAAGGAGCAGGAAGGTTGCTGCTCTGCACTCTCTGTCTATCAAAGTTGAACTTCAGAGCCAACCCTGACACCAGTGCTGTTCAGTGGTGATGCTGAGTATTGATGGCCAGGGACCAAAATCAGTGGTGAAGAACTTGAGGGACCTGGAATGATGGGTTGAGTCATATTGAATACCAACATCCAGGCAGGGGGAGAGGCTCCAAAGGTTCTCAGTGAGTTTAGAGTTGACGATCTTGCGCTTTCTTCCATTCCTCTGTCCTGCTTCCACCTTCTGGCCACGTCCTTGTCCCTGAGACTCACACGTGACCTCTTGGTAGATCTCCCTGTACCTGCTTCTGTCCCTTCAGTCACCCCTCTGAACTGCGGCCACGGTGACTCTTTCTATTGAGCAAACCTACTCATGTTCTCGGGGCTGCATAACTACATGAATGAGCAAATGCTCCTGGCGTGCCTAATGTGATACGCAACAATGACACATTCCCCAGGAATCTGCAGGTTGCAAGGGACACAAACACAACTCAGATTCACTTCTCTTAGTAACTGGAACCCACGGGGTTATGGAGGGCAGCCTTCCCGAGTTGTCAGATTCAGAGTCTGACCATCATCACTGAGTACCTTCTCCATTTCTTAGTTTCTCCTACTTATGTGTGGGCTCTCCCTCTGTTTTGGCACTAGGGCTGCAGCTTCTGGCCTCACCACAGTGTGACTCCCTCAATCATGGCAAGGAGAAGTTTTCTGGGCCTTAGTCCCATTGACTCATGTTGGATCATGTACCCATGCCGGTCACTGAAGACACCAGCATGGGATGGACCAATTGGCTGAGGCCTGGCTCACATGCCCTTCTCTGGAGTGGGTGATGGGTCAGTTCCATGTGAATCACTTGCTCTGAGAAGAGAGAAGTGTAGTTCCTCAAATAGCAAAGAAAGGTGAGAGAGGTTTCAGGCTAAATCTCAAATGTCCTCGACTGTAGGGTCCATTGACCAACATGGTCCTCCTCCTCCTCATGAAGCTAACAAGCTTGCATGAACGGGTGGTGGTAGGAGAGCCAGACACCTGCCACGAACAACATGGAATGCATCGACAGTGGAACAAAGTGCCTAGTGAGAGCATTCATGGGGCATGGGGACAACTTAGTCCAGGATTCTAGAAGTCTCTGAGAAAGAGAAAGGGTCTCGGAGCATAAGAAGAATGAATGGTTCTAGGTGAGGACCTTAATGCAGGCCAATGTGGCAGGAGGAGTGAAGGTGGAGGAATGTTTGGGGTGGGTGGTGATGGTGCAGGGAGCTTGCACGGTTGGATCTGTGCTGTAGGAAGCACGTGGTGTTCTCCTAAGGAGGTGGGAGGTGAAGCTGCTGCAGAAGGGACCAGATGAGAGCCCTTGCCCTTGGCCAGGGAGAGGTGGTGTGGCTCAGACAACAGGGCGGAAGTGCTGAGGAGGGAGAGAGATGAAAGACACGCATGATGTGTAGGAGTTGAGATGTACAAGATTAGGTGATTAAAGGATAGAGGGGTTTGGAAGAGGGATGGAGTTTGAAAGTCTGGATTAGGCAAACAAGTGACTGGTGGCACTTCTCGGAGCTGGGGCTGTGGAGGAGGGGTGGTTCTGGTCACCAGAGCATGAGTTCCACCGTAAGCGTCAGTGGTATGATAGAATCTAATCCAGTGAGTTCTTGTAGGAAAGACTACTTAAATCAGGGTCTTTAAACCACCAGTACGGAAGGGCTGCTTGCCTTTTTAGGGCTCAAACAAACTGTGATTCTTTATGTTGATGTGACAACACCTGTACCCGCCTATACTCTGTTCAGCGGGACCTGTCTGCTGCTCTCAGGCATAATCATGATCATGTCAGGCTCCTGAGAAAATTTGTAAATACCTTCAATTCTGTTACGCGCTATAGACCAGTGATCAGCGGCTTGTGGACCAACACCACTGTGCAGACCAGCTTTTGAGTGGACTGAAAGAGTCTGACTCATGTACACATTTTAGAGACAGGAAGACTGAGGGCGAATGGCGTGGCCTTGTTCCAGAGCTCACAGCAGGTGAGCACTTCAGTGCATTCTGTCCTCCGCTGACCTGTTCTGATGGCTTGGGCTCTGGCCCAACACAGTAGGTGGGCCCAGGGGAGTGCGTGGATGAGCCATGTTTAGCAGCCAAGGCATGGGGCTGTCTTTCCACGTGGCTGGTACTTCCCAGGAACCTGGATTGTCAGGACACAGCCTGGGCCCCGAGCTGGCACAAGCGCAGTGGGTCGAGGATTGCTCCCAAAAGCCTGAAATCTCAGGCCAGCATGTGGCCCATTGGGCTGGCGCCAGGAAGGGAGCTGGTCATGGCTCCGAGCCATCCTGTGTTGCTGCAGCTGCCCAAGGTCAGGCTGCAACTGCTGAGGTGACAAGGGAGCACACTCCAATCTGGGGGCAGGAGCCAGCCAGTGGCAGAGTCCTCAGGGTCAGCTCTACAGGGTGACCTTGAGCCTCCTGGTCACTGCATGTGGGCGTCTCTTTGCTATGGTTGGGAGCTAAATTCTCATGCACAGGTTGGGATCATCCTCTGCCGTCTGACGATGGTGTGGAAGAGGAGGATGGCAAGGGGGGGACCTTAGGGGACATGAGACTAGGGGCAGGATATGCATTTCACTGCTTTTCCATATAACCTTTCTGCAACTGAGTTTTCTGATTTATTAGATGGGCCTCATCAATAAACGATGTCAATAAAGGATGGTGATTATCAGCTGTTAGTATCTGCTAGGAACACCTGAGTCCCTCCCGTGTTACTACTCAACAGAGAAGATTGCCTTGACCTTCACTGATTGCATCAGCCTTGTCAAGATGAACTCTGTTCATTCATGGGTGATAGCAATGATAATAACCCAACAACAGTCATGACAACTGTTATTTACTGAGCACAGACTGTGCCAGGAATTCCCCATGCCTTATGGGGCCTGCTGATAATAGCCCCATTTTACAGATGAAAAAACCAAAGCTCCAATACCTTAAAGTCCAAGATTAAGTCACATTCAGTTCTTGGATTCTTAAGGCTTTCCAAATAGCACTAACTGAGCCAATCCCTTTAGTGAGAGAGCTGAGGGGTAAAGGACTAACGTACAGGGGAGAGCTAGGGTAGGTGACCTGACCCTGGCCTCACTTTAGAGACGAATGGTGGAGGCCAGGAAGAGAAAGAGGCTTGCCCTAGATTCTCCAGGCTAAAAGCCAGAGCTCCCTGTGAACTTGAACCTGAGGTTACCTGCCGAGCCTCAATCTGGCCCTCCCTCAGCTCTCTCCATCCCAGGAGCAGGCTGCTACCTCTACAACCTTAGCTCCTAGCACAGGCTCCAGCACATAGTAGGGACTCTGTGGTTACTGAAACAACAAATTAAAACTTCCTGGCTGGTTTTGTGGCTGAGAGGGTCTTTCTGCATGGAGTCTGCAGAACCCCCAGCCAGCCAGCACTGGCTACTGCTAACAGACCAGAGCCCTGAGGTGGCTGCCCTCCAGAATGTGAAGTGGATCCCTTCCAGTTTTCCCTGGCCACAGCCGGGGAGCTACTCCCAGCTGGTTTAAACAGGGGTGGGGGGACATGCCTGTGTGATGGGGCTGTACAACTTGACTTCTCAGGGAACCTGGTGGGTTACATTGTCCCACGGGTTTCCACCCACCATGTATTTCTACCCACCCACCAGGGTGCGGTAGAAAGTGGGCTGGCCTGGATCTGCAGCTCTTCACTTGCTGGTGTGTGGCCTTGGGCAATTCTCCTAATCTCCCTTTGTTTATCCATCTGTGAAATGGGGATATTAGAAATCTTAAGGGCTCAGCATATGGAATGAATTATATGTAGGAAGCAGTGTCCTTAGAACAGCGCTGACATGGAGTATTAAGTAAGTGTTAAATAAAATGTATAGGTCAACTAATGGGGCTCTGGCCCCAAGTGCCCAGGGGTTGGGGGAGCTGGTTCTCACTGCCTCCTGTATGGAGCAGTGCTGCCATGCTCTAAGTATGGGCTGAGACTTGGAATATGATGGAAGGAGCACTGGGTGGGGAGTTAGCAGTCCTTGCTTTCAGCTCTGTGACCCGGTTGCTCTGTTTCCTTGGGAAAGTCACTCACCTTCTCTGCACCTTGATTTTATTGGCCATAAGTGGAAAGCGGAAGAGTCTCCAAGAGCCCTCAGCGTGGGTAGCCAAGCCTTCAGCTGCAGGCTGTATATGGAGAGCGCCCTGGCTCTGCTACTTGTGTCTGGGGCCATGGGCAAATAGAGACAGAGGCTGCCCCCAGTTTCCCCAGGGCAGGTGCTCCCTGGCCCAGTCTGACTGGCTGTAGGGCTTCCGGCCCTTTCTTCCTTGTGCCATGGTCTGGGGCATGGTCTGGCACTCTGGACCCGGCCCCCTGAATGGGCAGAGCTGCCGCACTGTGCAACAGTGTTTCCTTATGACCTCACTGAGCTTACCGTGCAGCTGTGTCTCTCCTGCCCTGAACTGTCAGCTCTGTGAGTGCTGAGCCCAGCCCGACTATTCTCTTCATGTCCCTGAGGCGTAGCATGGAGCCTGGCATGAGTTAGTGCCCCCAGAATTATGTGTTGATTGAAAAAAAGTAAAGCTGAAGCACACCTCTTAGCCCAGAAGTATCTATCTGCAGGCTCTCAACCCCAAGCACCAGAAATTCTGTCCTAGGAACCAGCCATCCCCACTGGGAATTTTTCAGCCCCAGTAGAATTGGCCATTTCCCAAGATTCCCTTGCTTAGTCTTTCAGGCCAAAGTGGACTCTAGGTCTCAGGAGGTTGCAGGAGGATAGTCTTCTGATCTGGAAGGTTCCTAGTCCCCTGTGAGGGCTGTCCTGGCCCTGCCCTAGGGACAAGAACACTGGTTGGAATTTATAAGGGCCGACTCAGCTGAGGGCTGCTATGCACCATTACCTTGTCCCTGGTAAAGGATGTTTTCTTGTAGCTGCATGCACATGTGTGCTCATGAGAGTGGAAGAGATAGGAATGGGGACACAGAGGTAGAAAGGGGAAGGGGCAGGCGGAGCCATGTTGGAGACACCATGGAGGCTGCTGCAGTAAGAGAGGCTGAGGGACAGTGCTTCAGCCTGGGTTGGCTAAGGCGGGATGCAGTGAGGGCCGCAGAAGGGGCTCCTTCTGCCCAGGATCTGTGCTGGCACAGGGTGCCTCCCACTCCAGGGGAAGCTGGCCGTGGTGTGGGCACTTCCACCTTGGCCTGGGCATGGGCCAGGGAGTGTTTGTTAGAATTAGACAACAAACTGAAGCAGCCCCAGCAACGGGGAGCGGCTTTGTGCTGGCAAAGCAACTTCTGCAATGAAGACGTGGCACCATGGTGGAGGGTGGGTGCCAGAGTTGGACAAGGGGTGTTCGGTCCCACCTAGCAGTGTGACTGGGAGCAAGGCTCTCTGCCACTGGCACCTGGGAGTCTCACCCTCACAAGGTGTTGGTGAGGATTAAGTAAAGGAATGCAGGCAAAGCCCTTGGCACAGGGCTTGGCACAGAGAAAGGTAGCCCACAGCCAGCTCTTGGCCCTCCATTAATCCCACAGGTGGGTGGAGTGGGGGGCATCTGCCCCACTTTATAGCAGGGAAACCAAGGCACAGAAAGGAGCCAGAGCTTGCTCAGTGAGCTGGGCCAGCCAGGACTGGAGCTGGAACTAGAACGGGTGCTTATGTTGCAGGCTAGTGCTGCTTCCACTGCCCCGCCCTCCTTGTTTGAATGTCTCCTTTTGTGATGGTAACTCCAGGGTGGCTGTAATGGCCCTCTTAGCCCTCTTGCTGGGAGAGAAGCCTCGCTCTCTGTCCATCTCAGATTCCCTGAGTTAGGCACACAAAAGTCCCCGATAAGAATGTGTGTCCCCAGATGTGCCGGGTGGGGACTGGAGCTGCCGCTCCTTGGCTGTGCAGGTGGCCACCTCCTCAGAGTGAGCTCTGCTGGCTGCAGGACCCTGGGTTCAATTGCAGCCGCCCACTGGGACAGAGCTGCGTGGGGGAGGGTGTGTGATGGAGAAGCCTCAGTGATTGGTTCTGTTCTGCCAGGGAGCAGTGGTTGCTGGCTTTGCGCTGCCCCAGCTGGGGAGCCCTCAGGATGTGTGTGGGGTGGAGCTGGCTTGCGATCCGATGGACGCCTCTTCCTCTGGAGCGGCACTTTGGGGGCCAGCTTGGCCCCAGGGGAGAGGCAGCGGGGCACCCAGGGTCAGCGTTGGTGAGTGTGTGAGCAAAGAGCTGGCTTGGTCCCTCGCAGGCTGAAGGACCAGCCGACTGAGGACTCTTCCTCCGCGTGTCCTGGCTCCTTCTCAGGTGAAAGTGGTTTGAGAAATCCCAGAGTTTTCTATTTGATGGAGGAAAGGCATCCAGCCTCTCCAGAGTGGCAGCGACAGGCTGGACAGGGTGTGTGTTTCGGAAGGGCGCTCGGTGGAAGAGAAGGAGGAAGAGGAGGAGGATAAGTAGGAGGAGGAGGAAGAGGAGGAGGGACGGTGATGCAAGGGTTTTGAAAACGCTACCTAGATGTGGGAGGTGGAACCTGGTCATTTGGTTCTGCTTTTCCCAGCAGGTACCACTCCCCTGGGGAACTTGGGTAAGTCCATAAATAGCCCTGCCAACACACAAAGGCGCTCTGTCTGGGGAAGGCAGGCACTTGACACGGCAGCGACCGCCCGCCCGCGGGAGCTGCCACAGCGGCCCGCCTGCCGGCAGGAGGAGCCGGGTGGAGACCCAGCGGGCGGGCTGGCGGGAGCAGCAGCCAGGAGTCACCCGGGTCTCTGCAGAGTGTGCTGGGTAGGTGCCTCGGAGACAGGGCTGTGTGTGGTGGGTGAGGGGGCTCTTGGCCAAGCCACTCCGTGCCCCTGTTTCTATTGTTTCTTCCCCAGGGCAGCCATTGATGGGCATGTTGTGATCAAACTGGTTGTGTTCTGTTCTGAGATCACTCTGTGTGTGTGTGTGTGTGTGTGTGTGTGTGTGTGTGTGTGTGTGTGTGTGTCTTGGGAGGCAAGGGCTGTGCAGAGCCAGGGGTCATGCTTCTGTTCCCCACTTCTGGGCTAGCCAGCCAGCTTTTCTTTCTGGGAAGGTCGACAAGGGAATGTTTGGGCAGAGAAGTCCGGGAAGCTGTGTGGGACAGGAGTGCTTAGCCAGTGGTGTTCGCTATTGTGCAGGATGCTGGCCCCATACTGGGCACTGGGATGGCAGTGCTTGCCTTGTTCCACTGGCAGGGAAGGAGGTAGTCTCTGGGGAGGGTCACTTCTGATCCCCGAGATTCACAGAAATGTCCACCGGAAGCACAAGAAGGCTTTTTCTGCCTGAGGAGCTTGTGGCCCCTTGGAGAAGGGCCTGCACCTGCTCATTGGCCCCGGCCCGGACTCTTAAGGAAGAGGGTAGTGGTTAGTGACCCCCTGGCTCCACAGAGCTGGCCACTGCAAACTGCAGAGAGGCAAGTTCTTTTCTCAACTTGAGAAGTCCACCTCTCTACTCTTGCCCTGAGGTGTCCACAAGAACCTTGCATCCAAGGGCCCAGCCCTGGAGGGAGGAGAACCTGGCCCAGCGTAGGGAGAGGCCTCACCCAAGTTGAAATAGCAAGTCTGTGGCTGAGCCAAGAGCAGGGAGGCAGACCTCTGCCTCACAGAACAGCACGGATGCGACATGTGGGAAGCTGCTACCCTGACCTGAGCTAAGGAATCTGGCACTGCATCTTGCTCTTCTGGCTTGAGATGCCTGGTTCAGTACAAGGCCTTCAGATCCCTCAGCAACTCTTGAAAACTTTTCCTGTCCTGAAACCCTCTGACCTCAAGGAGGCTGAAGCAGGAGCATCTTCAGAGGCAGGAGCTGCAGAGGCGCACCCGCCTAGGCCTGTGGGATCCCAGCCAGGACACTGCAGCTAGAGTCAGAGTTTCCACTTGCGCCCCTTGAGTCTTCTGTGCCCAGCCAAGGGCACCTCCCCTCTTCCCCAGCGTGTGGCATGGTGGAGCCCTGGGCGGGCCCTCCAGGGAGCCAAGTTCCACTGCAGGGCGTGCTTGAGCCCAGCTGGCTGTTGAGACGCAAGTGGTGGTAAGGATGGAAGCAACGATCTCTTGCTAGGAAGTCTGCAGGGCTTTGAACCAGAAGTATTGATGGGACTTCTGATTATAAATACTTGATATCAATGAAACTAACACACTTTCAGCTTTCCTGTGTTTCTTTGCAGCTTCCATGAGTGCTGTTCCATCTGCCTCCCTTTTCTTCCCTCCTTCTTTATCCTACTTGATTTTCACAACCAGAGCGAGTAAGTCCATCCATTGGTGGTGGCACCCCAGATGGCCGCTCGAGCCCTTTTTATGCAGTACTTGGCCCTTATTCATCCCTTAGTCACCCAAGGGCCTGGCCCGCTCCCAGGGTGTAGTTGGAGAGGGGTGTTGAATTGCCCTGTCTAGCTAGATTGGGTTTTTCTGGAAGATAGACTCCGGTTTCCAAGTCTGCTCCATTTTCCCACCCTAGATCTGTGCCTGGCAAGGGAGTGGGTGCTGCCAGCTAGACAGTCTTTCAAGGAGCCCCCTTAGGAGGGGCCTTAGTCTTTGTCTATCAGGTGATTGCCCATGGAGCCAAGGGTCTGGGGGCAGGGTTTGATGGGGGAGTGTTGATACCAACCTGGCTGAGGCCACAAGAGCCTGCTCAGCACACATCCTGCACTGGGCGGTCTCCACACCCATTGTGAGCCCTGGAGAGTTGAGGGTGCAGCCCTGGCTGTTTTGAATGCAGTGTTCATGGTCCTTTGCACGAATTACACTGCCTTCGAACTCAGTTCCCCAGACCCCCTTGAAATGGTGCCATCAGGTTGGACCTGGGAGACTGGTGCTCAGCCAGTGGTCTACCTGGTTCTCCCAGCAGAGAAACATAGCTGGGGAGGGTATGCCCTTGCCCAGCAGCATCCTTGGGGATTCTGAGAGCTGCTTCCCATTTGGTCTCCAAGGCTCTAGAGATGGTAGTTTGTTTGCTTTCTAGACTGATGGAGAAGCACTGAGGCAGGAAAAGAAGAACCTGCTTGAGGCTACAGCCACCTCAGCTCAAAGCAGGCCCAGAGCCCAGGACTGAGGTTGAGCAGCCCAAGTCTCTCTCTTTCTACTGTACTAGCTAGATGTCTCGGGGTACCTGGGTTTCATGTTAGTACTCCACCTTGAGACTCCCCTGTTCCACTCCTTTTTGGACCTGGGGCTTCCTGGATAGAACTCTGCCATTTCCTGGAAAGACAACTCATATGGTGGAGAAAGCCTAGCCCAAGGCACCTTCTAGTTCCTGATCACTGATGCCCACAGGCAAATATGCCTTATTATGGCATAGCTTCCCCTTTGGAGCAAGCAGGAACTGGACCAGATATTGCCAGGCCCCTTCTAGCTATCTTAATTCTTTCTAGACCCCCCTCATCTCCTCATGTTTCAAGGGTCAGGGTCGAGGCAAGGGTCTGGCTCAGCCTCTGACCTCAGGCGCCTCTGGGCAGAGTTCTTCTTAAGAAATCTGCAGCCCAGGCCCGGCTGGGAGGTTTGTTGTTATTTGTGGAGCCAGGCTGTTTCCAAGATGTCATTGCTCAGGGAAAACCATCATTCCTCCCAGGGATAAACAAGGCTGCTTATGGCTCAGCCCCTAAGCCCAGAGAGGCTGCAGCCACTCACAGCAGGCCAGCTGGGCTGAGCCTCAGGGAACCACTGCCTTCCACTACACCACCAGCTGTACCCAGGCATCCAGAAGCTGGCTATGGGTGGGGGGAGGAGGCCAGGCCATGAGCCACGTGGGAGCTCAGGGCTTCCAGGCACCAAAGAGAGAGGCAAAGATCCCAGGATGCCCTCTTCCTTCCAGTAGGGCATGAATGCAATACTCATAGTCCTTTGCATGGATTACACTGCATTCAAACTCAGTTCTCCAGACCCCCTTAAGATGGTGCCTTCAGGTTGGACCTGGGAGACTGGTGCTCAGCCAGTGGTGGCCTAGGTCATCACAGCAGATGTGTGGAGAGCTGTTAGGTGTACCCTCCACTCTAGATGACCCAGAGCTTCTCCCTTGTCCTGGCTCACTGTGGGTCAGCCTGTCTGTACCAGGTACCATGGCCCAGGCTGCTGCCAAAGAACTATGCACAGTTTCTGACTTGGAGAGAGAGACGGTGCACTGTGCTGTCATGGTACCCTTGGCGATAACCTCGGGGCACTCAGCACAGGTGGAAAGGGGCAGAAAGAGGGTTTGCCAGAGCCTCTAGGGGCCAAATGGCTGGCAGGAACCTTTAGAGAAGGCTGGAGACAGCCAGGGCAAAGCTGTGGAGTGGAAGGTGGCACACCTGTGCCCCCTTCAAGTTGAGGGCTGTCACTCATGTCCAACCAGGACACTAACCCCCCTCCCTGCTCAGATATTGATTAATGGGACTTCAGTCAATCCAAATAGTGGCTCTGTACAGTGCTCTCTGTCTCCTTCTTCCCTGCCTTCTTGCCTTTCACATGTATTAAGTGTTATGCTCTTGCCAGGTATTGGAGGTGCAGACATAAAAGACTCATTCTTTAATCTGGATCTGGGAGTGGGTAGATAAGGGATGCAGACAGTGCAGCATTAGTAGTGAGGCCTGGGGCATGGTGTGGGGACTCCAGGGAAGCCACCAGTCTAGCCAAGAAGCCTCAGTGAAGCTTCCTGTAGGAGATGAGGCTGCATTTTCTTGTATCAACACAGGCTAAGCGATAGAGTAGTTCTCCATCCCAGTTTATCAACCCTTCTGCAATGTAGGGCTGTGGGCTCTGATCCTGGGGACAGTGCTCTTGGGCAGAATCTCTCCTGCCTCCCGTTTCATCAGGCAGTGACCCAACCTCAATGGCCAAAAGCGATGTTCCTGTAAAGTTCTTAGACACGCTTCATGCCTCTAGATTCCAGGTCATTTAGCAGTGGGAGTGCTGTCGTACCCTATCTTACAGGTGGCTGTCACTAAATGTGGCAATGTAGGTGAGGCGCTCAGCATGGGGCCCGAATTAGTCAGTTTTCTGTTGCTGGGACAAAATCCTTGACACATGTAGCTAAAGGAGGAAAAGTTTATTCTGGTTCAGTTTCAGAGATTTCCGTTGGTGGTTGGCTGGCTCCAAGGGAGAGTCACGGTAGAAAGTGCTGAATCCGTGGCATCCAGGGCTCAGAGAGGGAAAGGGCAGGGCTTGTGCACAAGACTACCCTCCCGGGTCACACCCCTAGTGGCCCACCTTCTGCAACCATGCCAACCTCTGAATGGCACATCAGTGGGTTGATTCATTGATGACGTTAGTGGGCCTGTGATCTAATCCCCTTTTCAGAGTCCCACTTCTGAACACATGAGACTTGGGGGGCACAGTGTAGACCTAAGGCACACCAGGGTCTGACCCAGAGAAGGCATTCAGCAGACAGGAGGTAGACAACAACTTGCTGCGGGAAAAAAATATTGGACTGTATCAGTAGAGACGCGTACCAAGGACACAGAGCTCATGATGGGGAAAGCCACTGTCTCAATGGAAAGCAGAGGAGGTGACACTGGAATGATAACTTGTTTTCTTTCAAACAATGTTTTAAAGGGAAATGTGGAATAGTTACAGAAAGATTAGAAATGTATAGCTGGTACATTTTCACAGAGTGAATACACCCACGTAGTCCCCATTGAAATCAAGAAATGGAACATTACAGTACCCTGGGATCCTCCCTTCACCCTCTTATAGTTACTATCACCTCAAAGGTAGCCTCTGTCCTGACTTCTGTCACTGATGACTATAGCCTGACTTTGAACTTTATACACATGGTTTCATTGAATAGATACTCTTTTATGCTGACCTTCCTCCAGCATTTCGATAGTGAAATTAGTCAAAGTTATTGCATTGAGTTTTATTTTGTTTGGTCTCATGGCTCTATGGTGCTTCATTGTCTCCATATGCCAAAGATCCATTCTACTTGTGGTGAGCATTTTGATTGTTTTTTTAAATTCAAGACTGCAGTAAACAGTGCTGCTACAAATGTCTTCAGGCATGTCTTTTGATGTACTGTTATTCTTTCTGTTGGATAAATACCTGAGATTTGCAATTGCTGAGTCATGTGGTTATATATAATGAGTGTTTGTAGATGCCACCAGATAATTTTGCTCGGTGCAATACCAGTACATCCTCCTTGAAGGTGTATGAGTGCCCATTACTATACTTACCAACTTTATTGGCATTAGATATTGTGATATGTAATTGTGGTTTTAATTTACGTTTTCCTGATGACTAATGGGGTTAAATGTCTTTACATATGTTGACTAGCTATTTACATAACTCTTTTGCAAAATGCTTGTTCAAATCTTTCTCCCATTTTCCTATTGTCTGTCTTTGTTCTCATTGATTTATAGGAACCCAAAAAGTTCTAGGTATTCATTCAGTGTTGGGCAAATATGTTGTGAATGTGATCTCCTTTGTTTATTCACTTTTTAGGGAATATTTGAAGAAAAGAAATTCTTTTAATACAGTGTAATTTGTTAATCTTTTTCTTTTATGGAGAATGCTTGTTAAATTCTTTTCTTGGGCTTTGAACAAGATTATGGATATGCTGTTGTATCTTGGTATCCGTGAGGGATTGGCTCCAGGGTGCACTAGATTCTGCCAACATTTATGTGGCATTGTCTTACATCAAATGGTGTCATCTCTATGTATCACTTATACATCCACATGCATTTGTTTTATTTTTAAAACAATGTTTTTGGGTTTTTTTCTCTCTGTTTTTGGGGGGTTTTTTGGTGGAACTGGGGATTGAACTCAGGGCCTTGCGTTTGCCAGGCAAGCGCTTACTCTACTGAGCCATCCCCAGCCCAGGGTCTCTTGAACTCACTATGGAGGCTAGGCTGGCCTCAAACTTGTGTTGCCCTCCTGCCTCAACCTCTCAAGTGCTGGGATTACAGATGTGTGCTGTCATGCCTGGCCCTCTTGTATACTTTAAAACATCTCTCTAATACCTGATATAATGAAAATACTCTTCAAATGTTATACAGTGTTACTCAGGAAATAATGATAAGAGGAGAAGGCTGTACATTTTCACTACAGGTGAACTTTTTTAAGTTTTGATCTGGGGTTGGTTAAATTGGGACATGAAATCACAGAACTGGAGGATCAGCTTACTCTTAAAATCTAGAAGTTCAGTCACTTTATGTTTTATATTTAGATCTAAAATCCACTTGTCATAGGTTTTTTGGCACAGCGTGGCACAGAGGCCAGGGCTCATTTCCCCGAGGTGGGTATCCAATTTATTCAAACAACCATCCCCTCCCAAGGTGGAGCACCTTTGTCTTTGTCCCTAATGGAAGGCATGCATTGTGGGTGGGCTGGAGACTTAATGGATGAGTGGAGGCTCATCAGGTGGACAGGGAGGGAGAGTGTGCTAGGGAGGAGACGCGGTGTCGGCGCAGGTGTGGAGGTGTGAATTGGCCTGGCAGGGCAAAAAAAAGGAAACCGTGTGATAGAGATATTGACAGGATCAGGGCACGCCGGGTGAGGGGTTGGGCCTTTATCTCAGATGGGCCGAAGAAGCAGGATAAGAATATAGTCAGGTTTGTGCAAGGCCGAGGGACATGGGAGTCCAAGGGCAAGGGTGGTAGGAGGGTGTATTTATTTATTTCTTTGGTACAGGGTCTTGCTGCACAGTTCAGACTCATAGTGATCCTCCTGTCTCAGTCTCCCCTGTGTTGGGTTATAGGCGTGCACCACCATGCCTGGTTTTGGTGGCTGGCACAGCACACCCCAGTTCTGGGGCCAGCATGGCATGTGGCACCAGGGATCAAACCTGAGTCCTTGCGCTTGCCAGGCAGGTGCTTAGACCACCGAGCTATCACCCCAGTCCCAGGAGGATGCATTTAGAGCAGAACCAACATGGTCATCCCTTGGCATAGAGTAGGGTACATCCACTTAGGGGGCTGTGGAGAGGCAGGAGTGTGTCTGGGACCCTGGAGGGTGACCGTGAGCCTCAAGATTGCAGCCCAGCCGAGTCCCAGATGTCTATGTTGGTGTCTTTGGGTGGAAGAAACTCCCTCTGCCACCTCCTGCCCCTGACCAGGGCACCCAGCACTGCAGGCCCTGGTGCAAGAGGTATTTAGGAATGGAGCAGACAGAGGGGTAGAGGTGTCCCTGGGGAGGTGGCCCTTTCTGCTTCTGCTGCCCTTGCTGCACCCACAAAGGGACCTGGCCACACGCTGGGCCCTGAGATCTGACCTTTCTGGACTGGCTGCGATTCAGAGCTGGACAGATCCTCATGGGTGAGTGACTCGGCCGAGAGAACACTCAGTGAACTGAGCAGTGAGCCTGGGCTGAGGCTGAGCGCCGACTCACCCGCTCCACAGCTTCCAAGGCCTGTGGGGCCAGCCTCACTTTCCTCCCTGGAAATCTGTAGCAAACCAGATTCCTATTCTAGGTGGTTGTAAAAGTCAGAGTGCATCCAGTGCCCTGTCCCAGAGCTGGGTGCTGGCAAGGGAGCTGACAAAGCTGCTGCTGCTATGACAGAAGTAATGATGATGATTACAGGAATTGCAAGTTTGTTTTGAGATTCTCCTTGAGGTGTGATAGAAAAATGAAGTGAAAAAAATATGGTGAATGCTTAAAAAATGTATTACAGAAAAGACACATTGCGGCTACCCCCTTCAGAATACTCTGTCTCCCTTGGAGCACGCTCATGCCAGCGTTCTTGCCACATTCTGAAGCGCTTCTGGAAGTCCCCTTTCGTGATAGTTATTTGCGCCATCCTGGCTTCCTGCACATCCTGAATTGATTCACAGCACTTACCTTTTACAGTCATATAGGCTTTGGGGAGGAGCCAGAGGTTGCCTGGTGCCAGATCTGGTGAGCAGCACGGAGGAGGACACCCTGAGAGGTCTCCATGTGCCTGCCTTTGCACTGGGTGGCACTTGGCAGCAACTGTTTTAAGGACACTCATGAAAGGCGACTTTCAGAACTGCTTCTGAAAACGGCAAGCCCAAGGAGATAAGACTATTTAAAAAGAGGCGGATATTCTGAGCGAGATTAATGGCAACGTGTGTTGCACTGTAATAAATGTTTTGGAATTTAAACTTCCACTGTAGGATGATTACTGCTTGTATATGCCAGGCTCTATGCTCAGCTCCTCAGGCGGATTGCTGCCGGCGGTGCTGTGCTCTGGCTACGGGGGATTTGTGTCACCATTTTACAGGCAAGTCTTGAAGGGGCTGAGCAGCCTGCACACAGGATTCACATCCCAAGTCGTCTCTGGGCCCCAGGTCTGCAGCACAGAGGGCCCCTTCCCACTGTCCCTGGCTCTCAGAGAGCTCCCCCTTTGCTGGGCTGTTCCCTGAGGGGAGCCATGGTTTAGGCTTAGTCCGTGGTGCCCACCCAGAAGCAAAGGCACCGCTGTGTGCCGAGCCCTGCAGCACACCAGCCCCTGTCTGTGCATGCCCGCCACAGCCTTTTGCGGTCACGTGGGTAGGAAATGGGCGTAGTCCTCAGGCCTGCCTGGCCAGCACCATTTCTGCTCCTCCCTGGGGTCTTCTGGTCTGGCAGGGCTTGTTTTGTTTCATCGGCCAAGTGTACGGCATTGCAGAAAAGCCCCGCTTGGAAGTGGTCCCTGGGAGCAGAGAGTTTGGCAGGTCCCCAGGTGTGTGGAGGTCTCCATCCACCCACACCAGCGGGTGGGGCTGTTATCTGAAGTCACTAACTACTCCGAGTAAGAGCAAGGCCCGGAGCCTGGCACTGTGCCCACGCCTAGGACCATCTCAGGTGCCCTGCACAGGGCCTGGCCCAAGTGGGCCCTCGGGAAGGGAGGGAGGAGAAAGGAAGTAAAGAGGGCGGGAAAGGAGCTCTAGGGTAGCAGGCAGGCCCGACTCGTCTGCTGGGGGTGCACGTGTGTGCACACGCACAGACACTCGTGCCCTAATAGCTCCACCTGCTCAAGTTCCCGTCCTGTTCCTCTCATCCCACATGCTCCAGTGAGATGGTCCTGAACAGGCCACACCTGGAGGGCTTGCAGCTTCCCTGCCAGCACCTGGCCTCCTTGACTCTTGTGGCCTGGGGCTTTGGCTCATAGGTAGCCCTGGCTTGCTTCTGCACCACAGAGGTACTCAGCAAATGTAGCTACACAGCCCAGCCCCCGAGTAGCCCAGCAGTGTCTCCTTTGTGCTGTAGGGATAGGAAAGGAGGAGCTAGAAATAGAAGAAATGGGTAACAGTGAAAAAGACGGGGGAATCATTGAGCGCCTGCTGTCTACCAGGCACCACGGCCATTCCTTTACCTATACTCTCTCACTTCCAACCCTATGAGGTTAGTATCATTGGCCCCATTTCCAAATAAGGAAACTGGGACTCACAGAGGTTAAGTAACTTGTACCAGATCGAAACACAGTAAGTAGAGGAACTCTGGGAGGGCAGGGTGAGTGAGCTGAGATGCGGCCCGTGAGCACACATCCACTTCAGCGTGAGGTCCGGCACCTGTGCCTCCTCCAGAATTCTATGCTGTCTCTGCTGCAGCCCCAGTCCCATCCCTTTTCCTGTGGCCTCCTCTGTTGAGAGCACTGCTGGTCTTTTCTTGCTGCTTCTGCACTTCTGTGACTCCCTGGGTGGGTGGATGGGTAGGGGCAGGGGGAGACAGGGGAGAGTGACCTGGCCCCTGTATCTGTTCTTCACGGGCCTGCTACCTTCAGGGCAGGAATGTGTCTTGCTGCTGTTTGGCACAGGCCTTGGCATGTGGCTGGGCTCTGAAGGTATTTGGGGGTGGGGTGGCTGGGCACTGACAGGGGCCCAGAGTTCTCCAGCCAGGGGATGTTAGGGGGCTCACAGGACAGGCAGGAAGTGGACCTGAGCATGTAGAGGTGTTACTTGACAGGGCAGTATGCACCATGGCAGAGAAGGAGGGTACGGGCAGGAAGGGAGCAGCGGAGATGCTGGGCCTGAGCTGGCTCCTGAGCAGAGCCCTCGGGCTGGGCCAGGACCGGAGCTCTCTGTGCTGTCACCACCACCACAGAAGACCAGCTTTCAACTGCATGCCTTTCAGAGCTGGAGGTAAAGAAGGAGTCTAGCGGGTACAGATCCCCTTGGCCCACTCTGGAAGCAGTGGTGTCCGAGACCTTGAGAGGAGAACAGGCCTGGTTGGGCTGTGACAGGAGAGCACAGACTGGAGCGTAGCTTGACAGCTGCCTCCCCTGGCTGCCTGGGGAGCAGCTGGGCATCTGGAGGGGCCGGGGATCTCCAGCAGGCTTCCAGACGCATGTCTTTCTGGCTTGGTTAGGTGGCAGTGCCAGGAGCAGGGAAGGTTTCCTGCTTGTCTCTCCTCCGGGAGTCCCCTTTCCTGAGTGTTGGCTTTGTGCAGAGCTTCTGACCTGGGAAGAGCCGCCTCTCTGGGCCTCTCTATTGCTCTCAGTAGAATGGGCTCGCTCCATGTGGCAGGGTGCTGCCCTCCTGAGCCGGCCACAGACCACGAATCATGGGCTCCTTTAGGCACAGAGAGGCTGCAACCTGGCCCAATTCTTTTTCCTTCCCTGGTCCTCTATGGATGGGGCCCACAAATGGGGAGAAACCTCTAGCAGACTTGCCAGCTCCCCACCTAGGTCTCCCCTCTTCTGCACAGCTTCCTACTGTACAGGAAGTCTTAGGAACCAGACCCAGGTGGGCACATCCTGACTCAGTTGTGTGCCTAGGGGGCATCACCCCCCTTCTTTGCACCTCATGCCCTTGTTCCCTGAGGTTGCTCCTTAACATCATCTGAGAGTTAGAAAAAATTTGAAAATACCTGGGTTCTACCCTTAGGGAATCTGATCCACTAGGTCTAGAACTGGGGCCCCAAGGCAGGTATATCAAAACGTTCCACAGGTGACTCCAGCAGGAATGTTTCCATTGAGAGCCACTGGGCTAGACTGGGGTTTTTCAAACTTTAATAGATATAGGAGTCGCTCCGGGTCTTGTTAAAATGTAGTTTCTGATCTAGTAGGCATAAGAGCCTGCACTTCACTCTGCAGCAGTGGCCACACGTAGAGTCCAGATGGCCTGGTGAACTCCGCTCTATCCTTCATTCAGTCATTCATCAGACATCTATGGTGGGGGAGTAGCGAGGCCAGACGAGGAGGCAGAAGCTGGTTCTGCCAGGACTACAGTGGTTGGACTTTAGCTCCAAGGCACTGGGAGAAACATCAGGGTTTTAAAGGAGTGAAATTTCAGATTTGTCCCAGAAGACTCCCTGCCACAGCAGAGCATGGGCTGGGCCACCAGCTGTATGGAGGTTGGCACCATACAGTGGGGGATGATGGTGTGGAATTGGATGTGGATAGAGTGAAAGATCCTCTCCCCTCCCCTCCCCTCCCCTTCTCTCCTCTCCCCTTTTCCCCTCCCCGCCCCTTCTCCCTCCCCTTCCCTCCTCCCTTCCCCTCTTCTTCTCCCCTCCACTCTCCTTCTCTGTTTCTTTCTCCTCTTCCCTCCTCCTCTTCTTCCTCCTCCTCCTCCTTTTCCTCCTCCACCTCCTCCTTTCTTCTTTAAAACCAATATATTTATTTTTTTAGGGCACCTTTGGGAATTGAGCAGGAAGCACAGGGTACTCTTATGCCTCCTCTCCCTACCCATAATTGGCTCCCCAGTGGACAGACTTCCGAGATTTGACAAGGAACGGTCCTGAGGATTGGGTGAATGGCCATGAGGGGTGGTAGTGAAAGAAAAGGAAAGAGAATGGTATCCAAGTTCCCTGGCTGGGTGCCGAGGGCGGTATCATGAAGGGACCCAGAGGAGGAAGGGACTCGGGAAATCACACACTCAGCCTGGGCTGCACTGTTCTCAGGTTCTGATGGGGTACACAGGAGTTCTCCACTCTGTCCCTCAAGTATGTGGGCTGGTGCCTTGTGGCATGTGTACCTCCTCCCAAGGGAGCCTCCCCTGTGGGCGGAGCAAGCTGCTGTTCTCATTCAAGGTCCCCTTGCAGGTCCTCCCTCCCTCCTAGCCTCCTGGCCCAGTCTCCACTTTCCTTCCTCTCCCAGCACCTCATAGCTCCGCAGCACCTTGCTTAGCATGCGTCCTGTCATCACGCAGATGGCATCCTTCCTTTTTAACCTGTGAGCTCCACGAGGACAGGGATCATCAGACCTTTTCCCTTTCCCTGTTGTGTGTCTTCGAGCCTGGACATATGTTTGGAGCAGAGCCCTTCTATGGAGACTGGGCCACGGCTTGCCTGTGCGATACAGGATCCAGAGAAAGGTCTGGGCTTGCTGTGTGGTTCGGGAGGTGTCAGTGGTCGATGGGTGTTTGTGGGTGGAGGAGGAGCCTGCTGGGTGCCTAATGGAGGAACATGCTGGCCTGAGGGGACAGAGGCCCACCACAAGAAGTCTGGGAGGGAACAGAGCTAAGCTGCACTGAAAGGCAGTGGCTAGCACTTACTGAGTGCTTGCCTGGTTGCCCAGTACCATGCTCTGGATGTGTGTTAGCCCGTTTATTCACTTACTAGCAGTGTGAGGAAGTGTTTTTAACCCTGTGTAGTGGATAAGGAAACAGGCATGGAGAGGCGAAGCCCAAGGTCCTGTACCCAGTAAATCTGAAGCAGGCTCAGTGTCCACAGTCCCTGGTATGGTCAGCTGTGGCCTCTGTCCTCCTGGACTTTGGCCAACCTGTCTAGCTAGGAGCAGGGAAAAGAATGACCCAGAGGGTCCTGAGCTGTCGGCAGAGATGAGCAAAGGCTCAGGCCTCTGGGTGCCAAGAGGCCAGACCTGGAGGAGCCAGGCTGATGCTGGGTGGAAGATGCTGGGTGCTGGCTGCACAGCTGAGGTTTGGGGACATCATCCTGGGGCTGGGGACCAAAAGGTGGGGACCAGGGTATACCAAACTTGAAGGAAAAAGAGGGGGCCGCTTCAACCTAGTTCATGGCCTAGAAAGCCAGGTAGCCTGGGATCTGTCAGCCAGCAAATGTTGAAGATTCCAGCCCAGCTCTCTGGCTTTGTGTCCAGTGCTTTCTGTAAAATCATGACTGAGCAAAGGACACCCTGAGGCCTAAGCAAACCCCAGCGTACCACCTCCTAGAGCAGGAAGTGGAACTGAGGGCAGCTGCCGAGCGGTATCTGGGTGGATGTAATGAATCATCAGCGTGAGACCTGCAGGTTGCCTCTGGGGTCAGGAGTCCTGGCTCTGAAGTGAGTAGGTGTGTGTGACATTGAGCAAGTCGCTGCCAGCCACCCACTGAACCCAGTGGGCAGTCAGTGGGGTTTGGGGCCTGAGAGCCACACTGGTGTAGCAGGAGCCCTGGGCGTTGTAGCTGCCACCCTTCCCTTGCCTGTTCGGAGCTCTGGATTGGATTTGGGAGAGGATTTGATTAGCTCCTAAACAGTGGTGCTGTTTAGAGGGCCTGGCTCATTTCCTGTGTGTTGTTAGCAGGCAAGAGGAGGGCAGGATTAACCCTGGTCCAGCCAAGCCAAGGATGTGATAGATGGAGAGATACAGGCTGCTGGGAGGGTGGGGCTGCACTGGCCAGCAGTGGACCGGAGGCCCTGGGTGGGCAGGCTGGCCTCAGCTGGGCTCACTGACTGGATGCTTGTCACCTGAACCTGTTACAACAGCTAAGTGTGTCCCCAGCTGCCTGCACTTCCTCTCTCGGTGTGTCAGCACACTCCTGAAGCCCCGTCTCTAGACTCTTTCTTTTTGTCTGCTTCACTGAGAGCAGCGACTCAGTGTGTGACTCATTCCCCGCTGTCCCCTCAGTACCTTCCCTATGCCCAGAGAATGAATGAATGCCTGTGTGCCCTGCCCCCACATCCTGCTGCCACTGCCCTGAGCAGGTTTGATGCAGACAGCTCTGTTGCTGTCATTTGTTGGTGACAGACAAGCCACACCTGCCATTCATTCTGTGGCCTTGCCCTCATCTTTATCTCCTCTCCTGCTGTAATTCTCCTGCCCACCCCGGGGTACTCAGCTGTAGTGTCACAGAGCACCCCTCAAGCCACTCCTACCCCAGTTCTCCCCAGCACTGGCCTGACCGAAACGTGCCCACCTGGCTGTGGCCACACAGGTCCTGCCTGGGAGCACAGCAAGGCACAATGAACCTTGGTTTTTGTCTACAAAGCTTCTGTCCTACTTCCAGTTCGAGGCTGGCTGTTCCCCCCGCCCCCCATCTGGATCCTGAGTGTCCCAGATCCTTGTGTGCAAGAGGCCTGGGTAGGAGACTCGTCTTAACCCTGCATGTGAGGCTTTGCCTTCTTAGGTTTTTCCTTGCCCTCTAGGGGCTCAGTTTCCCACCTCTATGATAAGATGAGACTGCTTGTAACTACCATCCTATCCGATTCTCTCCCTGGGCCAGACACGGGGAGACCAGCCAGTGCCTGTGAGTTCCACACAGTGTCTCAGGGCTCTGTTCCAATGCGAAACACAGGCTCTGGGGCCTTAGAGGCTTGACCAGAGTTACAAAGGGAGAAGGTGGTCCTGTGAGGATGGGCTGCTGCATGGGGAACCCAGGTGCATAACTGCTGGGCACTCTGGGTGGTTTTTTTGGCAGTCTCCCGGTCCCTTGGTTCAGTCCCCTGGAGACAGGCACCTCTGCCCAGTGGCACTTCCCCTCTTGGCTTTGTTTGGCTTGGCCCAGCCTAGGCAGGTTGTCAAGAGGAAGGCTGACTTGCATTTCTGTTTTGGGGCTTGTCACTGTACTTTCCCCAGGTTACTGGCTGGGCTCTGCAGGCAGGTACCCCAGGGAGGAGAAATCAGCCTGCTCCTTTCCTAGTGTCACTCACCGTCAGGCCCCAGTGACACCTGGGGTTGCTGCTGTTTCCATCTTTTCCCCAGGACTAGAGAGGCAGGTGTGCGTGGAGAAAGGTGGTGTGGATGTGGGGTTCAGGTGAGTTGGCAGGGGACTGTTTATTTTTCTGGATGAAGATGTTCCCTAGGGTCTAGGGTTTAGATCAGAAATTGGCTTTGGAGACCCGGGTTCTGGGTCTCTTCCAGCCCTTAATGGTGTAGGTCAGCTTTGGGCAAGTCACCGAGTCCCTGTCCAGCCAGTCTGGGCCTTTGGTCTTCTTGCCTGTCCAGTAGAAAGCCACGTCAGTCTGGGCAGCTGGATGTGACAAGCACAGCCCTTAGCTTCCAGCAATTCTGGATTAAGGGCTCTGGTATCACAGTGGCCAACAGTGATTCCAGGTCTTGGGCAAAGTTTACTTTTAGGAGTTGCTGGGGAAGATGAACCTAGGTGTGAGATCTCCGAGTTCAGAATCTCCAACTCTAGATCCAGTCTTATAAATCAGCACAGCTGCCATCACTCACCTTATTTCCATTAAGAGCTTTGTACTTTGTATAGTCTATTCTAGTTTGTCATTTGGGCACACTGGTTATCCCACTCACAGGTGGGGACCTGGAGGCCCTGGTTATTGATTGGTTCTGTCTGCTCCTGTTGTATGATTCTCGGTTGTCGCCTGCCCCTCTCTGGACCTCCACCTCCCTGTCTATGCATCGGAGGTTTTCTATTGCTGATGTTTTATGGTGTAAGGCTGTGAGATCTAAAGGTCCCTGGGTAGTCACCTCCAGACACAACAGTGTTGCTGGGGCGAGAAGGCTATGGAGTCAGCGGCCCAGGGGTCAGAGCCGAAGGTGTGCGTTCTCTGACCCAGCCAAGTCATTCTAGAATCCTCCAGGGCTTCCCCTTCCTCTCCACTGCACGAGGCCCTTTTACTTTCATGCCCCACACTGTACTTTCACATCTGCGCTGGTGCTCCCAGAAGGTGGCCCTTGATGTGTGTGTCGCGGCTGCCTGGAGCCACGTGTGTCTGGGTCACACATTTGCAGCTGAGCAGGCCTGCCTGAGCTCTGTCCATCCCCACCCTTCCCCGCTTTCTCAGCTTTTCAGCTTCTCGGCACAGGGAGTGGCCTTTGGGTCTCAGGGCAGTGGATAAGTCATTGTACTTGGGGTTCTGTTTTCTAGTTCTGTTACCCAGCAAGTGGTTATCCATGGCCTCTAGAACCAGAGCGCATAACAACGTTCTGGGGTACCTGCCATGGAAATTCTGTGCCGGAGCACGCTTGTGCACTTGTTCCTGCGCCTCTCTGTTTCCAGAGTAGATGCTGGGTCTTCCTCTTTTATTGGGCTGTAGGTGGCTGTGGCCCATCTGGGCTCCAAAGAGTTCTAGCTCTAGTATTCCAGGTCCCTGGGTGTGGCAAGGAGCCTGGATCAGGGCTGAGAGCTGCTGCCCCCTGAGGCTGTGGCCCTCTGGACACTGGCATTGCCAGGGCCACAACTTCCTTGTAAGAGAGATGGCTTTCAGACTCTCATCATCAGAACTGGCTTCTTTGTTTGCAATTGAAATCTCCCTAGCAAAACCCCGAGGGGTCCGTTGGGTTGTGTGTAAGGCAGGAAAGTGTGTGTGTGTGTGTGTGTGTGTGTGTGTGTGTGTGTGTGTGTATGATCCCTAAGGTTCTGCCAAACAGTTTAAAAGTCACTGGGTGGGTTATCTCCTGGTGCCTTGACTGTATGTGTATGACATCTGGTTAATCCAGGTGTGGGCAATGTTTTACAGTTCTGGTTTCATTCCAGTCTACTGATTTCAGAAAGATACTTAACATTTAGAGCAAATTCTTGTTGGAATGATTCACTCAGATTTTTTTTAAACTTTGGCTCTCTGGCCATGCTGAGGATTCTGCCACTCGGCAGCCGCTCTAGTATGGGACTTATTTTGGTTCTGGTCCATCGAGGCAGAGACTGTGTAGCTGTTCTTTACTCCCAGTGCAGTGTTGTCTCTGTTTTCTTTTGTAGAATGTGGATAGTGATGCAGTGGGGTAGATCGTGTGAGAGAGGGGTCTAACACAGTGGGGCCAGACCCATACTGGGGACCTCTCGCTCTTCTCCCTCGAGTGACCAGTGACGCTTTAGATGAGCAGATGCTCCAGGGAAGGAGAAGCTAGGGGCTCCATGCGCTGAGCCAAGAAACTTTTCGGGTTTCTGTCCAGTCCTTGGCCTTTTTATTGTGGGTTTCAGGGTTCAGGCTGCTCCCTCATTTGGTGCCAGCCTCTGGGATGTGGGTTCGTACAGGCTGTTTGACCTCTTGTAGCCTCCTCTTCTGAACCTTCCTGTGTCTGTTCTGCCTTCCAGATGTTTGAGACAGAGGCAGATGAGAAGAAAGAGATGCCCTCGGAGGAAGGGAAGGGGCCAGGTGCTGAGGAGCCTCCACCCAGCAAGGACTGCTCTCCTGGGCAGGAGCTGCCTCCAGGAGGAGAGCTTCTGCCTACCCAGGACTCCTCTTCTGGGCAGGAACCTGCTTCTGGCCAAGAATCTCTGCCAAATAAAGACTCACCTTGTGGCCAAGAGCCCCCTCCAGGCTCCGAAGCCCCGGCAAGGGAAGATTCCCCACCAGGCCAGGGCTCCCCTCCAACCTCAGAACTCCCCTCTTGCCAGGACCTTCCTGCTGATCAAGAACCTGTTCCTCACCAGGACCCTCCAGCAGGTCAAGACCTCCCTGTGGTTGCAAAGTCCCCTGCCCAGACCCCTTCAACCTGTCAAGATCTGCCTCCTAGCCAGTGCTCCGTGCCCACTGAGGTCCTTGCTGAGGAGACCTCACACTCTGGGGACCTAGTGGCAGCTACTGAGCCCCTGCCTGCTGCCTCCAGACCTGCCTTCGTGATACCGGAGGTCCGGCTGGACAGCACCTACAGTGAGCAGGCAGGGGCCCAGGGAGGCAGCTCAGGAGATGAGGAGGAGGCAGAGGGGACAGAGGAGGCGGAGGATGAAGAGGAAGAGGAGGATGAGGACACAAGCGATGATAACTACGGAGAGCGCTGTGAGGCCAAGCGCAGCAGCATGATCGAGACAGGCCAGGGGGGCGAGTGTAGCCTCTCGTTGCGGGTGCAGAACTCGCTGCGGCGCCGGACGCACAGCGAGGGCAGCCTGCTGCAGGAGGCCCGAGGGCCCTGCTTTTCCTCTGACACCACCCTGCACTGCTCGGATGGCGAGGGTCCCTCATCTGGCTGGGCCATACCTTCACCTCGCACCCTTAAGAAAGAGCTGGGTCGCAATGGTGGCTCCATGCACCACCTTTCCCTCTTCTTCACGGGACACAGGAAGGTAAGAGGGTAAAGGTGGAAGGGGGCAGGCTTGTGGGAGGGGCAGCTAACTCCCACCCTCACCCTTCTTTGAAGCTCCTACAGAACTTTCTGCCCACATGATAGAAGACAAAACCAAGGCCAGAAGGAGCTAGAAGGCAGAGTCTAGACAAACTGTGACTCCAAGACTTCAGATACTGGGTTTCTGTAGCTTCACTGTCCTTGTCCCCAACGAAGGCAGAGCAGGCTTGGCCTAGCCTAGGACAATGAGTATTTGGAGCTAAAATATCTGAGATAATAGCTGAGGAAATAAAGAGTTACAATTTAGATGTGCTCCAGCCCTAGCTGAGCTAGAAATCTACAGCCCATAGTCACAAAGAGCATCTGTTTATCCTATGCTGGTCTTCTTCTCTTCTTCCCCCTCCTCCCCCCTTCCCCTTCTTTTCCCCTCCCCCTTCCCCCTTCCCCCTTCTCCTTCCCCTTCCCCTCCTCCTCCTTCCTCATTTTATGCATTTGGTTCAGGGTCTCACTACGCAGCTCGGACTCTTAGTGATCCTTCTGTTTTCAGCCTCCCCAGTGCTGGGATTACAGGCATGAACCACCACCATGTACCTGGGAGCGGGGCCAGCATGGCCTGTGGTGCTGGTCCCAGTCCCTGTGCTTGCCTAAGCAGGTGCTTAGTCCACTGAGCTATTTCACCAGCCCTGGCATTATTCCAAGCAGTTTGTATTAACTCACTGATTCTCAAAAGAACCCTATGAAGCAGAGGGTATTTTTGTGCCCATTTTACAAATGAGGAAACCAAGGTACAGAGATGTTATCTAACTTTTCCAGGCACACAGTTTATGGTGTCTAAGCCAGAATTAGATTCTGGTCCCAGGATGAGAACCTGTAAGTACTATGTTGTATTACTGTGCTGTTTATGCAAATATTTCTACATAGGTAAGTAAGTATGGGTTTCCTGTGTGTGTGAGGCCCTGTGTCACCTCAGGGGCCACAGAGGTGTGAGGAATGAATTATCTGTGTGGGCTGGGAACACAGCGTAAGAGGGAACAATTGTGCCGTGGGCTTGAAGCCCACCATCCAGTTTGACGCTTTGCTCTGTCCCTTACTTCTGGTGTGGCTTTGGGCAAGCTGTCTCGCTCCTCTGAGCCTTACTTACTTTCCCTCGAAAATAGAGATCAATAGCACTTGAGTCCCAGGGTGGGAAGGTTGAACCAGAAGAGGCTGGGGTCCAAGGACATGGATGACATTGGCAAGGCCTGGTGCCTGTCCTGCTCTTGAAGTGCAGCTGCAGGGGGAGGGGTTCTGGTGACAAGTGGGAGTGGCTCAGTGGGAAGGGTGGTCAGGGTCCAGTGGAGCTGATCCTCAGGGCCTGCAGATTTAGAAGAGACTCGGGTGCCTGGGGCAAAAAATTAGGAGGAAGATGATCCAGCCTGGCCTGAAAGGTTGAACAGCTTTAGAATAATCAGAGGAAGGAGCAGGCATTCTTTGGCTAGAGCAGGAGATCCCTAAAGGGCAGCATAGAGCATGCATGCTGCCACTCCTTGCTCTAAACCCATGACAGACATCACTAATGGATCCCAGCACACTTCCCCACTGAAGTGGGACAGGGCCTCTGAAGCCCTCTTAGCTTCTTAGCCACTAGCAGTAAGGCTGACTTGGCGTTTGTGAAGCTATCTTCTGCTGCACGGTGGTCAGGCTGGAAGGACAGGGTGGGGACCTCCAGAAAGGGCATGGAGGTGGAGCAAAATCCCAGAGGAATTGGGACTGGCTCTTCATTTTCCTCATCTCTAAGCATCTGTAGTTCTCAAAACTTTGTGTGCTCCAAAATGGCCAGGAGGAAGTCACTTGTGTGATGTCTAGTCTCCAGCCATGGGCTCTGGAATCAGAATTTCCAGGAGTGGTGCCCAGACGCTGCTTGTGAAGCAGTCCCTCCAGTGACTGTGATGCCCTCCTGGGCTAGAGTGTTACCATCGTGGGCCATTTCTTGAGGCAGCACTAAAGGAGAGGTGGGGCCTCAGGCTGAGCCACATCGGGCCTGACCGTCTCTCTACAGAGGGCCCCTGACAACCAAAGACCCACCACCTGCCTTGGGCCTCCCAGTGCTGATGCCCTGCCAGACCTCTCCCTTCCTGTTCTAGTCCTCTGTTCCCCCTACTCCAACACAAATATTTACGTTCTGATAAATCTGAGCACATTTGTGCACACACATCTCGCTCCCCAGTTCTGTCAACCCAACTCCTACTTTGGAGCACACATTCTGCCTAGGAGTGTGGCAGGGCCAGGTCAGCGCTCCTGCCTCAGCCTCTTGCTATGGGTGCCTGGGTTCCCACTGGCGTCCCAGGCTCTCCCATTCTCTTTGGGCCTATACCCACTTTTCTTCAGCTGGAGTGATTGTGCTGGGGGTGCTCTGAGAGTGCGCCCAGCCCCATGGTGGCCACCCTCCCTCCCACGTGACCTCCACCTCCAGTCTACCAGCTTCAGTAAGGAACCTGTCCTGGCTGAGAGGCCAGGAAGCCTGCACTAGATGAGCTGCCACCGGGCCCTCTTGGTGGCAGGCCTCGGGCTAATCCCTGCCCCCTCTGAGCCTGTTTCCTCACTGAAGAAGTGGGTAGGTTACTAATGCCATGTGCTTAGGGGTGCTGGAAGGATGAAAGAGCTTGATATTTAGGGCAGTGCTCACACCGAGCGCCGAGGGGCTGTTCCATAAATGGCCTGGGTGTTCTGTGGAAGAGGCAGAGAGGAAGTTGGGATCAGCAGGAGCAAGCAGCTGTGGCCCCTCACAAAGCACCACCCAGCCCCCTCGGACTTCACAGCAGTGCCCGGTGGTGGCCTGGTGCTCCTCTCTCTGCGGGGCTGAGGCTGTTTTGGCGCAGGCTGCATAGCCAGTCGGGTGGCAGCCAGATAGTGACCTCAGCCTGTCCAGTCCTCTGTGATTGCCCCAGCCCGTGTAATATGCTGATGAGGGACTGGGGTGGGGGCAAGTAGGGTGGAGGAGGGGCGGTGTATTCCCCCATACTTCCTGGCTTGGGCCAGGCTGACCTGGGAGGGTTTGTGATGGCCATTAATCCCAGCCACTGCTAGAGAAGAGGCAAATCTTCAGGCTGTGGATCCAGGGAGACCCAGGTTCAAGTCTCAGCTCTGCCTCCTCCTTCCTGGCTCTGAGGCCTTGGCCAAGTAGCTTCTTTCTCTGAGCTCATTTTCTTTTCTACAGTATGGGACTGCTAGGCCTTCTTGGGATTGTCCTAAGGATTCAGGTAGCAGTGTGTAAACCTCTCTGTGCTGGGGGCCGTACAGGCTGCGTGCCCAGGGCAGTGATCTGGTAATGAATGTGGTGAGACCCAGAAGGGCCAGAAGAGCTGAGGGGGTCGTTCGCGTTGCTGCTTGAGTGAGCCGAGGCTGCCAGGAGCGCATGCTGCCTGCCACAGGGGGGCATTGTTCCTACTGCTGTTCCTCCTTCCCCCACTGCTGTCATTCTACCTGTGTATGTGTACTGTGAGCAGGAACGTTGGGATCTGACACATCTCAGGGATGGTCTGTGTGGCACAGCTGTTCCTTAGGCGTGCCCGCTTAAGTCCAGAGAGAAGGGCCTCAAGGTAAACCGAGAGGTCGGTGTTCCCTCTGTGTGGTTGAGCTGGTGCATTGCGCCCCCTGCTGACAGACATCCTGATGCCCAGCGGAGCAGATCTGGAGGCCTACATCAGCCCTTTTCCTGAGGTGCCAGAGGAGCTCCCCTGGAAAAACTGTGTGTCTGGGGCCCAAGACACGGTCATTAAATCACACCCCAACCTGGTCTGGCTCAGCTCAGGGTCACAAGCCATTCCTTGCCAGGGAAGGGACCAGAGGCCGTGGCCCTGCCCTGGCTTCCTTCCTCCCTCTCCACCGAGGCCTGGCTGGGGCAGAGGCTGTCAGGGAGGATGCCAGCCCAGTGCACTAAGCTTCCCGCCCTTGCGGAGGTCAGACAAGAAGACCCCTATGGTGCCTTCCAGCACCAGGATACGGTGACGCCTCCAAGGCTCCTGCTGTCAAATGGCCTAAAGAGTTATTTCCCACGTTTAAATAAATAAATGGAGTTTAAACCCACTGTGTCCACATGGGCATGTGGGGCCCAGCCTGCGGCCCTGCCAGGGAGCCCTACAACTCAGATCAGGACCAGGAAGAGAACTCACAGAGGAGCCCCCACCCAGCACTTGGCTTTGGAGCCAGATGCCAAACTCTCTGCTCCTTGCCAACTGTGGGGAGCACAGGCAGGTTAGCAAACTACTCTGGGCCTCAGTTTCCTCAGTCGTGAACTTGGAGAAGTAACAGCAAATATTTATTAGAATTGGCGCAAGAGTTAGAAGGAGAAAGCACTGGAAGCAGGCGCCCGGCACATAGTGAGTGCCTCATAAGCACTACCCAAGCCTGCTATCGCCAGCCCTGTTGGGCAAGTCCATTTGCCAATAAAGAAACTGAGGCACAGAGAGAGGTAGACCTGAACTAAGGTCAATTAGTTAATATGTGATTAAGCTCGGAGTCAGATCCGGGCAATTACGAATCTACACTCTTAATCACTACTGTAATTATAGCTCTAATGATGGGAAGAATTATAATTATTATTCCAAGAGGCTGTGAGCTGCCGGGCCTGGTGGTGGCTGGGTGAAGGGGGGCAGGCCCCAGGGGTTCCTGCGTGAGTACACAGAGGGATGTGGGCAGTCCTGGGCTTCCAGCCCTTTGATTTTCAACAGGGTAACAAGAGATAGGGAAAAGCAGGCCCCACTGCAGCTTAGGAGCCCACTTTGACCCCTTCCAAGGCCCTGGGCCACAAGCTCCCTGTGGATTTGGGGACTCCCTAGAGGAAGACTCAGAACTCTGTGCACTCAGCGTCCGCTCTTCCTGGCCCGCAGACCCTGCCTGGTGCGTGGATTCTCTGGCTGCCTGGGGGCCAAGCCCAAGCCCAGCGTCAGCCCTCTGTCAGGCTGCTTCCCTTGGGCCCATCCCTGCTGAAGACGATCCCCTCCCAGCAGTGGAAGGAAGAGCCCATTTCCCAGCTGCATAGAGGCTGGGGGTGGTGGCTGGGGTAGGAGTGGTCCCCAAGCCCATTGTGTGGGGCTGATAAAGTGCGGAAGCTGAGGTTAGAATGGGAGGAAGCCCAGTGCAGTGGGCCCTTTCCCACGGGTGGGGGCTTCTGCTGAGCCAGGCCAGTGTGATTGTAGCCTGCGTTTATGTACTGGGGTGACAGTGGTACCACTCCCAGGATCAATGAGCTACTGAGAACAGAGCATGTCCAGGGACTGGGTCACGAGAACCCAGACTTCCACCTGGGAATGGTTCACTGCCACATTGCTACATGGGGTGGCCCTTACCAGGCCTCTGCCACCACTAAGCAACTGAAGCCGAGAGGCTGGGTAGCAGGGCTGATGCCCAGGCCTGGCTCCAAACCCCAGCCCTGAATTACATATCACATGGGTGTGTGCTGCTGTGCGCACGTACACACATGATTTATGGCCAGTGGGGAGGCAGCTCAGGAAGGAGGCAGTGTTTCCCCTGAATCTCTTGCTTAGAAGCATTACAAACGTGTGCTGTCCCAGTGTTGAAGTAGCAGCATCCTCTGGTGGAGAAACGCAGCCTTGAATTCAGACCATCTGGTTCTGGCTCTGTCACTTACATGCGAGGTATCCTCGGGCAAGTGACTCAGAGCCTCTGTTTAAACTCCTTATGAAGATGAATGGGACGTTATGTAACTCATGTCCATTCTAGGGCTTGGCCTCCAGTGCAAGCTCCATAACTGAAGGTATAATCCATCCATCCATCTGTCCATCTGTCTGTCCATCCATCCTCAAGTGGGCACTGCACGGAGGCCACAAGGGCTACTGTTCCAGTCCCTTTTCTCATTGCTGAAGTACGACACATGACACCTGCAACTCAAAGGAGATGTTGATTACAGCTCACGGTGTGTAGAGATCACAGGCCATAGACAGCTCAGCACAGGGGATGGCAGGGGAAAGCCACTCACGGCATGGTGGGCAGGGAGCAGAGTCAAGGGAGGAGCCAGGGAAGCAGATGGATCCTTCCAGGTGACCCCACCACCCCCACCAGTGACCCTCATCCTACCAGACCCTGCCTCCACACAGCAAGCCATCTGTGAGCCCCTGTAATCCAATCGCCTTTCCAAAGGCCCCCTCCAAAGAGCACCTGAGGATTTGGGAGACATTTTACATCTAAACTAGAATAAAACACAGAAAGCATTAAAGGCTTAGCCCATCATTAAGAGGAAATCGGGGGGCTGGTGAGACGGCTCAGTGGTCTAAAGCACCTACTTAGAACAAGCTTAGCAAAGCACAGGGACCGTGGTTCAATCCCCCAGCACCACATGCCAGCCAGCCCCGCCCCCTGGTGGGCTGAGCTGGCCACACACACACACACACACACACACACACACACACACAAATAAATAAATTTTTTAAAAAAAGAGGAAATCGAAGTCCATGTTTGATCTCATGAAAATCTGGGGAAGGGGTGCATGCCCTTCCTACCCTGGTTCTGAACGTTCCACTGTCTGGGGACACAGATTGGGCTCTGCTTCAGGGAGCCCTGTCAGGGTCCTGTCACTGGGTCTCCTGTGGAGGAGGATGCTCAAGCCCAGGCAGGAAAAGGGAGCCAGAGGACAGCCCAGCCTAGAGGCCTGGAGCCTGCGGTGTCTCCACAGGTCTGGCGAAGGGTCAGATGAGAAGGAGATGAGAGGGGAGGGCCTGCAGGCAGGGGCACAGCCCCCGCAGAGGCAAGGCAAGGAGATGGTGGGGTCTGTGGGCTGAAGGAACACCGCATACAGCGGAAGGCTCTGGATCAGGCGGCGAGGGCTTCACCATTGTAGTTACCATTCTTCTCTCTCTGACCCATCTGTGCATTTGACATATTGACTTGCTGAGCAAAATTCTGATTTGCTGCTGGTAACCCACAGCCAACCAGAGGAGGAGGATTTGGAGCAAGCCATTTCAGGTGTGGTGAGATCGTAAAGGCAGTGAAGGGGGCACAGAATTGTTCTGCAGGTCAGGACGATCTTCCAAGGGACAGAGGTGTTTGAGCTGCCTGGTGGAGGTCTAGCTCCAAGTTTCCTAAAGCTGGGTCTCAGGAGGAGAGGGAGGCAGGACAGGCGCAAGAGGGCGAAAGAGGCAAGGTAGGTGCAGGCGCTGGTTGGAGGCCCATGAATGGAGGATGTTGCAGGAGCAGGGAGCAGCTGGAGAACAAGCACAGGAGTTGTGGTGTTGCTAGGGCAGAGCTTTCTGCTCAGATCCCTAGCCAGGAGGCCCTGTCGTGTTATGGAGAGTGGGTGTTATCCCGTGGGCCCCAAGCACCCTAGGAAAGCTGAAGGGCAACAGAGGTACTGGCAGGCCCATGCAAGGATTCACCATACGTGCTGCTGGTCAATCCCAGATCTCCTTGGACCCTCAGGCTCCTGAGCTGATCATCATGATCACGCCCTGAGAAATAAGGGACAGACACCAAGAAAAGGGCTGCAACCAGCCAGGTCACAGAGCAGATGCCTGAGTGAAGCCCCAGTCCTTGCCTGCGGTGATGCTTCTGTCCGGATCGCAGCCTCTCTGGCTTCTCCTCAGCCAGCCTGGCTCCTTCACGCACCAGGCGAGATCTCTGGCTGGGGGCCATGCCGAGCCAGTCATGCTGCGCTGCGTGCACAGATGGGCCGTTGCTAGCTGGGGTTTCCCTCCCTCAACTTGTGCTGCTGGGGTAGGGTCACTGGGGCTTGGGGCCACCTGGTTGCCAGTTGTTGACCCTGGAGGTGGAGGCTGTGTGTTGGGCAGCAGCCCTGGACGGCCAGACTGCATTGTGTGTCCTCTCTCTACAGATGAGTGGAGCTGACGTGGTCGTGGATGACGAGGAAGCCTCCCAGAAGCGAAAGAGCAAAAATCTGTACGTTGGGAAGATCCAGGGTCCTCATTCTCATGGTCGGGGAGGCTTCCTGCACCCCTCTCTCTCTTCTGCCCAAGGGCTTGCTTCATTGCTTGGGAGCATGGTTGGGGAGAAGGCTGCACTCAGCTCCACCCACAGTTCAAACAGAAACCTAGGAACTTTGTGACCCTCAGCTGCTGCAGTGGCCCTGAGCGCACTCAGAGCCAAGCAAGGTGTTGGTTCAGTATCTGGAAACCACAGTGAACCAGAGGCCGCCAGCTCGGCTTCCCTGGCCATGCCCAGCGTCTGAGCCAAGTGGTGACAAGTCTTTTGTTCTCTCTCTGGGTGCTTGAGAGACCAGGGAAAGCACAACTGCTGACAGTTTGCTAACTTCCCGGGTTGTTGTTTTATTTTT